>NC_071994.2:32531428-32844107 GCF_028885655.2 Pongo abelii | reverse complement strand
GGTATGCCTTTCTATTTAATCATGTGTCCTTTAATATACTTCAACATAGTTATAAAATTTATAATTACATTTCATAATAATTTTTTAAAAACTTAATTTATAATTAAATTTTATTAAAATTAATTTTTTTTTTTTTTTGGAGATGGAGTCTCACTCTGTCACCCTGGCTGGAGTGCAGTGGCACAATCTCAGCTCACTGAAACCTCTGACTCCTAGGTTCAAGCAATTCTCCTGCCTCAGCCTCCCGAGTAGCTAGGACTACAGGTGCCCGCCACCACGCCTGGCTAATTTTTTGCCCGGCTAATTTTTTGTATTTTAGTAGAGACAGGGTTTCACTGTGTTGCCCAGGCTGGTCTCAAACTCCTGAGCTCAGGCAATCTGCCTGCCTCAGCCTCCCAAAGTGCTGGGATTACAGGCGTGAGCCATCACACCTGGCCAAAAATTTTTTTAAAGGCACAAGACCCCTGTAGAGGCTTGAACCTTTTAAAATGATTTATTTCTATGTACTTACCATTACTGATTCTACTGTTTATACTATCACTTTAAAAATTTGATTTTCTAATTGTTTATTTTTAGTATAGAAATGCTGTTGATTTTTGTATATTGTCTTTGTATCTAGCAACCATGCTAGGCTTTCTTATTACTCCAATTATGTGTCGGTAGATTCTTTTGGATTTCCTATGTACATAACTGTATAATCTAAAAATGATGTTTGGTTACTTCTTTCTTTGCTTTACTGCACCATCTACAGCTTTCAATATAACCAACAATGTCAAGTAAATGTTGTGATCAGAGTAATCTTTGTCTTGTTTTCAGTCTGGAAGGGAAAGCTTTTAAATGATTCACCACTAAGTCAATTATTTGCTGTGGTTTTATTTTTCCAGATACCACCTATTAGATTAAGAAAGATTCCTTCTTTTTCCTAGTTTGTTATTTTTTAAAAAAATTATTAATGGATATCAAAATTTGAGTTTATTTTTTGCACCTATTGAAATGGTCATATACACGTTTTCTTTTTAATCTAATTACATACTACCGTTAGAAATGAGTTGAATAATTTCTAGGGCTATTTTCTAACATAAATATTTTTTAAAAATGCATCTGAGTATATCAGTTCCAGTTCCTTTGACTACAAAAATAGTATAAGCCCAAAACAGAACTTACTGTCTTGTTTAACTGTAACTTCAGCACACGTGAATTTAGTCATCAAATTATGTCACTAGGTCTATTTCTTTTCATCATTATTTCTCTGTGTTGACTTTTTCTCTCTTTTTTTCATGTGAGGCAAAGTAACTGCCAAAAGCCACAGGGCACCCTACTCAAGCTTTGAGTACAACAGAATGAAGTTAGGCTTCTTTCTCTCAGCTTTTTAAGCAAAACTGTCATTGTATCTTATTGGCTGTCACTGGGTCGTGTTCTCACCTCTAAAGCTATCACCATGCTAGTGGAATACAATGACCTGATCAATGATCAAGTTTCACTTACATCTTCACTACTGGAACCTGGGTTGATATCAACTCGTCCTGGATCTCATGGATTGAGAACGGGGGAGGGTGTAGGTGGCTCCTCGAAGGAAAGCTGAAGTTCAGTTAGCAGCACTAAGATAAAAGGATATCTCCCTACATTAACCTAGATCTTTACTACTACCAGTACTCCCACTATATCTCTTGCAGGCCAATCTTACATTGCCACTGCCGATTTAATTTGGTTTATTAATTTAATTTGTTTTATTAAGTGCTAAGCATTGTGCTAAGTGCTTTAGATGAATAACTCCCATAGTTCTCACAAAAACCCTAAGAAGTAGGTACGAATATTACTCACACCTATAAATTAAGGCCCAACTGCTATAGTTGAAGGGAAAGTACAGGGACTGGAACCCAAATCTATTTATCAGTGAGGTCTGGATTTTTTATATTACCCAACACTGCTTTCCCAAACACCTTTTTTTTTTTTTTTTGTAGTTTGGAAATGTGCATCTTTTTTTTTTTCATAAGTTATTGATGTACAGGTGGTATTTGGTTACATGGGAAAGTTCTTTAGTGGTGATTTGTGAGATTTTGGTGCACCCATCACCTGAGCGGTATACACTGCACCATATTTGTACTCTTTTATCCCTTGCCCCTCTCGCACTGTTCCCCCAAAGTCCCCAAAGTCTATTGTATCATTCTTATGCCTTTGCATCCTTACAGCTTAGCTACCACATATCAGTTAGACCAAACGATGTTTGGTTTTCCATTCCTGAGCTACTTCACTTAGAATAATTGTCTCTAATCTCATTCAGGTCACTGCAAATGCTGTTAATTAATTCCTTTTTATGGCTCAGTAGTATTCCATCATATATATACATACACCACAGTTTCTTTATCCACTCATTGATTGATGGGAATTTGGGTTGATTCCACCATTTTGCAATTGTGAATTGTGCTGCTATAAACCTGCATGTGCAAGCATCTTTTTTATATAATGACTTCTTTTCCACTGGGTAGACACACAGTAGTGGGAGCTGGATCAAACCATAGTTCTACTTTTAGTTCTTTAAGGAATCTCCACACTGTTTTACATAATGGCCGTACTAGTTTACATTCCGACCAGCAGCGTAGAAGTGTTCCCTGATCACCACATCCACACCAACATTTACTGTTTTTTGATATTTTGATTATGGCCATTCTTGCAGGAGTAAGGTAGTATCACATTGTGGTTTTGATTTGCATTTCCCTGATCATTAGTGATGTTGAACATTTTTTCATATGTTTGTTGGCCATTTGTATATCTTATTTTGATAATTGTCCATTCATATCCTTAGCCCACTTTTTGATGGGATTTTTTTTTTTTCTTACTGATTTGTTTGAGTTCGTTGTAGATTCTGGATATTAGTCCTTTGTCAGATGTACAGATTGTGAAGATTTTCTCCCACTCTGTGGGTTGTCTGTTTACTCTGCTGGCTGTTCCTTTTGCAGCGCAAAAGTTTTTAGTCTTATTAAGTCCCAACTATTTATCTTTGTTTTTATTGCATTAGTTTTTGGTTTCTTGGTCATGAAATCCTTGCCTAAGTCTATGTCTAGAAGGGTTTTTCCAATGTTATCTTCTAGGATGTTTGTAGTTTCAGGTCTTAGGTTTAAGTCCTTAGTCCATCTCGAGTTGATTTTTGTATAAGATGAGGGATGAGGATCCAGTTTCATTCTCCTATCTGTGGCTTGCCAATTATCCCAGCACCATTTGTTGAAAACGGTGTCCTTTCCCCACTTTACGTTTTTGTTTGCTTTGTCGAAGATCAGTTGGCTGTAAGTATTTGGGTTTATTTCTGGGTTCTCTATTCTGTTCCTATTCTGTATAGGTCCATGTGCCTATTGTTATACCAGTACCATATTGTTCCTGACTATGGCCTTATAGTAGATTTGAAATCAGGTAGTGTGATGCCTCCAGATTTGTTCTTTTTGCTTTGTCTTGCTTTGGCTATGCTGGCTCTTTTTGGTTCCATATAAATTTCAGAATTGTTTTTCTAATTCTGTGAAGAATGATGGTGGTATTTTGATGGGGATTGCATTGAATTTGTAGATTGCTTTTGGCAGTGTGGTCATTTTCACAATATTGATTCTACCTATCCATGAGCATGGGATGTGTTTCCATTTGTTTGTGTCATCTATGATTTCTTTGAGCAGTGTTTTGTAGTTTCTCTTGTAGAGATCTTTTGACTCCTTGGTTAGGTATATTGTTAAGTATTTTATTTTATTTTTGCAGCTATCGTAAAAGGGTTGAATTCTTGATTTGATTCTCCACTGGGTCGAGAGCTACTGATTTGTGTACATGAATCTTGTATCCAGAAACTTTGTTGGATTATTTTATCCATTCTAGGAGCTTTCTGGAGGAGTCTTTAGGGTTTTCAAGGTACACAATCATATCGTCAGCAAACAGTGACAGTTTGACTTCCTCTTTACCAATTTGGATGCCTTTTATCTCTTTCTCTTGTCTGATTGCTCTGGCTAGGACTTCCAGTACTGTGTTGAAGAAGAGTGGTGAGAGTGGGCATCCTTGTCTTGTTCCAGTTCTCAGAGGGAATGCTTTCAACTTTTCCCCATTTGGTATTATGTTGACTGTGGGTTTGTCACAGATGGCTTTTATTACATTTTTATACATACAAGGTGTGTCCCTTGTATGCTGATTTTGCTGAGAGTTTAAATCATAAAGGGATGCCAGATTTTGTTGAATCCTTTTTCGGCATCTATTGCAATGATCATGTGATTTTTTGTTTTTAATTCTGCTTATGTGGTGTATCACATTTATTCACTTGTGTATTTTAAACCATCCTTGCATCCCTGGTATGAAACCCACTTGATCATGGTGGATTACCTTTTTGATATGTTGTTGCATTCAGTTAGGTAGTATTCTGTTAAGGATGTCAGCATCTATGTTCATCAAGGATATCAGTCTATAGTTTTCTTTTATGGTTATGCCCTTTCCTGGTTTTGGTATTAGGGTGACGCTGGCTTCATAGAATGAATTAGGGAGGGTTCCTTCTTTCTTTATCTTGTGGAATACTGTCAAAAGGATTGGTACCAATTCTTCTTTGAATGTCTGGTAGAATTCTGCTGTGAATCCATTTGGTCTTGGACTTTCTTTTGTTGGTAATTTTTAAATTGCCATTTCAATCTCGCTGCTTGTTATTGGTCTGTTCAGGGTATCTAATTCTTCCTGATTTAAGCTAGGAGGGTTGTATTTTTCCAGGAATTTATCCATCTCTTCTAGTTTTCTAGTTTATATGTGTAAAGGTGTTTATAGTAGCCTTGAATGATCTTTTATATTTCAGTGGTATCAGTTGTAATATCACCTGTTTCATTTCTTAGTGAGGTTATTTGGATTTTCTCTCTTCTTTTCTTGGTTAATCTTGATAATGGTCTAGCAATCTTATTTACCTTTTCAAAGAACCAGATTTTTGTTTCATGTATCTTTTGTATTTTTTTTTTGTTTGTTTCAATTTCATTTACTTCTGCTCTGATCTTGGTTATTTCCTTTCTTCTGCTGGGTTTGGGTTTGGTTTGTTCTTGCTTCTCTAGTTCCTTGAGGTACAACCTTAGATTGTCTGTTTGTGCTCTTCCAGACTTTTTGATGTAGGAGTTTAGGGCTATAAACTTCTTTTAGCACTATCTTTGCTGTATCCCAGACGTTTTGGGAGGGTGTATCATTACTGTTGTTCAGTTCAAATAATTTTTTAATTTCCATCTTAATTTCATTTTTGACCCAATGCTCATTCGGGAGCAGGTTATTTATTTTCCATGTATTTGCATGGTTTTGAAGGTTCCTTTTGGAGTTGATTTCCAGTTGTATTCCACTGTGGTCTGAGAGAGTGCTTATATAATTTCAATTTTCTTAAAGTTATTGAGGTTTGTTTTATGGCCTATCATATGGTCTATCTTGGAGAAGGTTCTATGCACTGTTAAATAGAATGTATATTCTGCAGTTGTTGGATGAAATGTTCTGTATATACCTGTTAAGTCCATTTGTTCCAAAGTTAGTTTAAATCCATTGTTTCTTTGTTGGCTTTCTGTCTTGATGACCTTTCTAGTGCTGTCAGTGGTGTATTGAAGTCACCCACTATTATTGTTTTGCTGTCTATCTCATTTCTTCAGTCTATTAGTAATTGTTTTACTAATTTGGGAGCTCCAGTGTTAGGTGCATATATGCTTAGGATTGTGATATTTTCCTGTTGGACAAGGCCTTTTACCATTATATAATGTCCCTCTTTGTCTCTTTTAACTGCTGTTGATTTAAAGTTTGCTGTGTCTGTTATAAGAGTAGCTACTCCTGCTCACTTTTGGTGTCCATTTGCATGAAATGCCTTTTTCCACCCCTTTACTTTAAGTTTATGTGAGTCCTTATATGTCAGGTGAGTCCTAAAGGCAGCAGATTATTGGTTGGTGAGTTTTTATGCATTCTGCAGTTCTGTATCTTTTAAATGGAGCATTTAGGCCATTTACATTCAATGTTAGTATTGAAATGTGAGGTACTGTTGCATTCATTGTGCTATTTGTTGCCTGTGTACTTTGTGTTTTTTTATTTTCCCTTTTAACCTGTATTTTTGTTTTATAGGTCCTGTGTGATTTATGCTTTAAAGAGGTTATGTATTGATGTGTTTCCAGGATTTGTTTCAAGATTTAGAGTTCCTTTTTAGTAGTTCTTGTAGTGCTGGTTTTGTAGTGGCAAATTCTCTTAACACGTGTTTGTCTGAAAAAGACTGTATCTTTCCTTCATATGTGATGCTTAGTTTTGCTGGATACAAAATTCTTGGCTGATAATTGTTTTGTTTGAGGAGGCTGAAGATAAGGCCCCAGTCTCTTTTAGCTTGTAAGGTTTCTGCTGAGAAATCTGCTGTCAATCTGATAGGTTTTTCTTTATAGGTTACCTGGTGCTTCTCTCTCAGAGCTCTTAAGATTATTTCCTTTGTCTTAACTTTGGATAACCTGATGATAATGTGCCTAGGTTATGATCTTTTTGTGATGAATTTCCCAGGTGTTCTTTTTGCTTCTTGTGTTTGGATGTCTAGGTCTCTAGCAAGGCTGGGGAATTATCCTTGATTATTCCCCCAAATATGTTTTCCAAGCTTTTAGAATTCTCTTCTTCCTCAGGAACACCAATTATTCTTAGGTTTGGTTGTTTAACATAATCTCGGACCTCTTAGAGGCTTTGTTCATATTTTCTTATTCTTTTTCCTTTGTGTGTGTTGGATTGGGTTAATTCAAAGACCTTGTCTTTGAGCTCTGAATTTCTTTCTTCTGCTTGTTCAGTTCTATTGCTGAGACTTTCCAGAGCATTTTGCATTTCTGTAAGTATGTCCAATGTTTCCTGAATTTTTGATTGTTTTTTCTTTAAGCTATTTATTTCCTTGAATGTTTCTCCCTTCACTACTTGTATCGTTTTTTTAGATTTCCTTGCACTGGGCTTTGCCTTTCTCTGGTGCCTCCCTGATTAGCTTAATAATTAACCTCCTGAATTCTTTTTCAGGTAAATCAGGGATTTCTTCTTGATTTGGATCCAGTTCTGGTGATCTAGTGTGATTTTGGGGGATGTTAATGAGCCTTGTTTTGTCATATTACCAGGGTTGGTTTCATGGTTCCTTCTCATTTGCGTCGGCTCTGTCAGAGGGAAGGTCTTGAGCTGAAGGCTGTTGTTCAGCTTCTTTTGTCCCATGGAGTGTTCCCTTGATGTAGACTCTCCCCTTTTTCCTATGGATGTGGCTTTCTGTGAGCTGAACTGCAGTGATTATTGTTTCTCTTCCGGGTCTAGCCAGCCAGCAAGTCTACCCAGCTCTGGGCTGGTACTGGGGGTTGTCTGCAGAGTCCTGTGATGTGAACTGTCTATGGGTCTCTCAGCTGTGGATGCCAGTGCCTGTTCTGGTGGAGGTGGTGGGGTGGTGCAATGGGCTTCATGAAGGTTCTTAACTTTGGTGGTTTAATGCTCTATTTTGTGCTGGTTGGCTTCCTGCTGGGAGGCGGTACTTTCCAGAGAGCATAAGTTGTGGTAGTATGGAGAGGTACTGGTGGTGGGTGGGGCCCTAGAACTCCCAGGATTATATGCCCTTTGTCTTCTGCTAGCAGGGTGGGAAGGGAAGGACCATCAGCTGGGGCCAGGGCTAGGTATGTCTGAGCTCAGACTCTCCTCCAGTGAGTCTTGCTGTGGCTGCTGTGGTGGATGGGAGTGAGATTCCCAGGTCACTAGAATTGTATACCTAAGAAATATTATGGCTGCCTCTGCTGATTCATGCAGGTTGTCAGGATACTTGGGGAAAGCCGGCAGTCACAGGCCTCACCCAGCTCCTACGCAAACCAAAGGGCTGGTCTCACTCCCACTAAGCCCCCACTCCAACCCCAATAGCCCCAAGTCTGTTTCCAGGCGGTGGGCAAGACAGGCTTGAAAACCTGCCTCAGGTTACCGCCTCCCAGCTGTGAAAGGAAAGGGCTTGGTTCTTCCCCCAACTGTGGAGTCTGCACACCGGATTTGTACCCTCCCCCAGGTTCTGGGAGGCTTCTCGCCCCATTCAAATCATTACACAGTTTAGCTAGAGATTTCCTTCTCCCTGTGGAGTTTTACTCCCACAACCCCACTCCTCTGGCTGCCCTGCCGGTGGATCCCCATGGTGCCAGGCAGGAATGGCCCGCTCGGGGACCCAGTGAGCTACCAGAGCCTTTCTGCTGCTTCCTCTACCCCTATATTTTGCTTGGCTAAATTGACTCAGCTCCAGGTAAAGTGGGAAACTTCTCCTGCAAACATACCTTCAGCTTCTCCAGTGGGGGTGTGTGTTCAGGAGAGGAGGCTCTCCCTTTCCCACTTCCACAGTTGGGGCATCCACAGGATTTGGGGTGTCTCCCATGTCCTGCAGGAGCAGTCTGCTTCCTTCAGAGGGTCTGTGGGTCCTCTTGGGATTGCTGGTTTGTTCTTACAGTTAATTTGGAGCTAAAATTCACAACGTGCGTCTCCACAAGCTTCTCTGTCCGGAGCTGCAATCTAGTCTTGCCTCCCATCTGCCATGATGATCCTATTGCCCACTAGACACCGAATTCTAAAATACAAGGATATTAAAATTGGTAAATATGGCCAGGCACGGTGGCTCACGCCTGTAATCCCAGCACTTTGGGAGGCCGAGGCGGGCAGATCACCTGAGGTCAGGAGCTCGAGACCAGCCTGGCCAATGTGGTGAAACCCCATCTCTACTAAAAATAAAAAAAATTAGCTAAGCATGGGGTCTCATGCCTGTAGTCCTAGCTACTCAAGAGGTTGAGATATAAGAATCGCTTGAGCCCTGAAGGCACAGTTTGCAGTGAGTGAGATCTTGCCACTGGACTCTAGCCTGGGCAACAGAGCCAGACCCTGTCTTAAAAAAAAAAGAAGTTATGCACTGATAATTGGATGATAGTAGAGTTTTGTTCTCCAATAATAGTTCTCTGAGGGGATCATTTCTACCAGACACTGACAATCAGAGAAAAGAGAAGGTGGGTCACAGTGAGACATACATGGATCTGATTTATGGGGGTCCACAAGGCACTAGATGCTGCAAAATCTAGCACTTCAAGCAGCAGCATTGAAGTAGTGAAGGCATAAATATTTTACATTGCCCCTGGGGCCTTTTACCCTCACTATGCCACTGTTGCCAACCAAATAATGCACCAACTTCCTTAATGTGAGGTTCTGGAATTAGGCAGCTGTTTACAAGGAAGCTAAATTCAGAAATGGCCTCATGCCACTGTTGAAGGCTGAGCAACTGGGCAAGTTGGTGCTAATCCTTGTTTAATTTAGCTTTCCTGCTGACTCACATTCTATGTGACACATTGTATATTCTTCTACTTGTATGTGCCTCTCGGGCATGTTCAATTACAAATCATTATTCAGGGATAATGCTTCAAAAGTTCTGCTGGGATTAGATAAAGGAGCTTAAACTTAGGAAATTACATTTACCAATTTCTTTCTTTTTTTTTTTTTTTCTTTTTGAGACTGAGCCTCACTCTATCCCCCAGACTGGAGTGCAGTGGCACGATCTCATCTCACTGCAACCTCCGCCTCCCAGGTTCAAGCGATTCTCCTGCCTCAGCCTCCCGAGTAGCAGAGATTACAGGTGCTTGCCACCATGCCCAGCTAATTTTTGTATTTTAGTAGAGACGGGAGTTTCACCATGTTGGTCAGGTTGATCTCGAGCTCCTGACCTCAGGTGATCCCAAAGTCACACAGTGTAGGACACATTTGTTCATTGTTTACCAAGTGATCATTCCCTCTTCCTCCTTTCTAACCATACCCAGGCTTTTGTTTGGGCACATAAGCTATCCATTGAAGCCAGTGTGCTTTGGAGGAAGCTGAGCAACACCCAACTCAACTTCCAGGGCGTCCCCTGGAGGGCATATTCAATTCCCCAGGAAATAGTAATTGGTTCAGACTCAAATTAATTTTATCAGGGTAAATGTTAGAATTCTCACTTGGAATGCTGACATTCAAACACATTCTCTTTGTAAATGACCTGGTATGGTTTTAAATCCTGGAACAGTTACAGCCATGTTGCATCCATGAGGGAAGCCAGGTGTAGGATCAAACTCACAGGGGAAAGCAGATAAGACAGGCCATGATGATGTCATTGGGCTGTGGAATGAAGCCAACCTTGAGTTAGACCCTCTTTTTGGACCTACCTGTTAGTTATGTTATTGATAATTTGCCTTTCTTATTTAAGCCAGTTAATTTGGATTTTCTGTTATTTGCAATGAATATGTCCTAACAGATATATTAAGGTGTTCAAAGCCAAAAATTAAAAAAACTCAGCTCTCTGTGTTTTCATTTTATCATCAGTAAAATTAATAGATTAGAATATTATACCAGTGGTTTAAAAATCTAGTTTTAGCAGCAAAATGCATTTTTCTAGCAGTCTTACACAGATCATGCAATACATAAAATATATTTAAAAAATCAATAAGTATGCTCCTCATTAATTTTTATAATTAGTGACAAATATTTCATTGTTTGTAGATCCCATGAAAACCTTTGTTTCTTTGGAGCACAATCTGAAAGCCACTAGTGCAGATAATAAAACATATGTAATATATTATGCATAATAAAAATGAGATATGCATAATATACAGATATAAATATATATGTATGAATGTATATAAAATAGCTAAATTTATTGCTTTTATTATGTACCAGGGATCATGCTGAGTACTTTTTTATGCATGGTTTTATTTTAAATCCACTTCATGAAGCAGGTACTTATATTTAATAAAGGAATAATAATACTTACCTCATGGGGGGCTCTTGGGAAATTAAAACAAGATCCTAGACTTAGAACAAGTAACTGAGAAGGGCAAGCATCTTCTTTTGTTGAAATTAAACCTAGGAAGAAGTGAACCTAAAAACCTGGCTTATCCATGGACTTTCTAATTCCAACTCAACTAATTATAACTGATACAGATTCCTTCTGAACTCTAGTCTCAATATTATCCCCAGTAGAAATGAGAAGGTTTATGTGTCCTCTTTTATTCTGTGATATAAATGTCAATTCTTTTGGTGATAGAAAATAATGCCATCAGCTGCTGTACTTAAAGAGAGAAAATAATAACATACTCAGATATCCCATAGAATGTTTATGCCTAAGGCTTCATAATCACACTACTTTAAAGACGAAGGGCTGGGCACAGTGGTTCATACCTGTAATCCCAACTTTTTGGGAGGCCAAGGCCAGAGGATTGATTGGGGCCAGGAGTTCGAGATCAGCCTGGGCAGCAGATCCAGTCCCCCCCTCCCCCATCTCTGCAAAAAAAAAAGTAGTAGGCAGGTATGGCTATAGTCTAGCTACTGGGGAGGCTGAGGCAGGAGGATGACTTGAGCCCAGGAGTTCAAGGCTGCAGTGAACTATGATTGTGCCATTGCATTCCAGCCTGGGCAACAGAATGAGATCTTGTCTCAAAGAAAATTAAAATAAAATAAAGATGAGCCACAGAGAGGTTTAATGGCCTCCTAAGGTCACATAGCTTGTTAGAGTTCAGAGCTGAGACTAACATTCAGGGAGTTTGGCTTCTATACCAATGCTCTGTACATTGCATGCTGCCCCTAATTAACCTGGCCAAACTTAGTCTCCAATTGCCACTGAAGTTAGCCAATAAGAAAGAAAATCTGGGCCGGGCGCAGTGGCTCACGCCTGTAATCCCAGCACTTTGGGAGGCCGAGTTGGGCGGATCATGAGGTCAGGCGATCAAGACCATCCTGGCTAACACAGTGAAACCCCATCTCTACTAAAAATCCAAAAAATTAGCCAGGTGTGGTGGCGGGTGCCTGTAGTCCCAGCTGCTTGGGAGGCTGAGGCAGGAGAATGGCGTGAACCTGGGAGGTGGAGCTTGCAGTGAGCCTAGATCGTAGCACTGCACTCCAGCCTGGGCAACAGAGTGAGACTCTTCTCAGAAAAAAAAAAAAAAGAATAAAAGAAAGAAAATCTGATGAGCACTGAAAGCAAGTATGATCTGAATTTGGCTGGTCAGGACTTCCTATGGCCTTGTGAAGAAAACCTATGGCACTGTGGTTTTCTGTGTACACAGAGGTGTGACTGTGGTTTCATAATCTCATCTCATCTTAACGCTTTGTGTTGAAAATTCAGGCACAGACCACTGAAATAATATCTGGCAATTATCTGGTTTTTACCATTTCTTTATTAGCTGGAAAACTAAAACAAGATGTAATACTCTGGATGTTTTAGGTGGTATGTAATTTGCTTGTGTATTCAATAGTCCCTCTCATCCTTTAAAATATAAAATAAATTGTTGCTAATGTAGTTTTTGACTTTGTTTCCGTGTTCTTTAATTCTATTTTAAGTTTTCTGGGGATGAGGTCATCTTTTTATGGAGTACAGTGTTATCATATTTTGCCTTATCTTATTTTGATATTTTCCAAATATTTAAATGTAACCCAGATGTCAGCTCAAACCACACATTGCACAGCCTTGCCAGAATTTCTGCACATTCCTGGTGAGATTTTTGTTCTGTCCAGTTCCAGCTCCCACAGGACCCTTGATCTCACTTGAGGTTTGTCTTCCTTGTACAGACCTATCCCTAACATTTGTGGGGCCAGGGTCAGGGCAGGAATAAATATAGAGGCTCACATATCCTTTGTCTAAACAGATAATAAACTATTAAATAAAATATGTACTGTTCTCCTGCATTGCCAAATTTGCCTTCACGATAACCTAGAAGGCCAAGTTGAAATTTAGAATTCTGAGACTTCCAGTTTTCCTCTGGAATTCGGCAGTATGGAGAGAGCTGAACTCCCACCTCCAACCTCCACCCATAGTCCACCCCTTATTTTTTTCCATGCCCCTTCCTCCATTGTTTCACAACATGAAGGGCCTCATATGTGTTAGTGGACATTGCAGTATGTCCAAGTTTTACCCATTTGCTTTCAAGCAGCCACCCTTTAGGCAAACCTTAGTCCTAGTGATATGCCTACCAGCACCATAGGCTACAATTAGGAGGATGGACCCAGGGACAAAGCTGGTGTAGCCCTGCACAATTGCCATTCCCCAAGTCCTAGGGCCCTTAGGAATGATGCTAAATCTACTCAGCCTGTGCTCTGTGAATGGAACAGTCAAACCTGAATGACAGCACATCAGTTTACAGCATGATTTACTGAATATTTTAGGCCCACTGTTAAGACCTACTGCTCAGAAACAAGTATTTCTTTCAAAATATTACTGCTCGTGGACAATATACCTAGTCACCCAAGAGCTCTGATGGAGATCCACAAAGATATTGATGTTGTCTTTATGCCTGTTAATGCATCTCTTCTGCAGCCCATGGATGAAGAAGTAAATTCAAATTTCAAGTCTTATTATTCAAGAAATACAGTTTGTAAGGCTATAATTGCCATAGACAGTGATTCCTCTGCTGAATCTGGGCATAGTAAAATCGGAAGCCTTCTGGAAATAATTCACAATTTTAGTTGCTGTTAAGAACATTCATGATAGGCTGGGCACAGTGTCTCACGCCTGTAATCCCAGCACTTTGGGAGGCCAAGTTGGGCAGATCATCTAAGGTCAGGAGTTCGAGACCACCTTGGCCAACACAGTAGAACCCTGTCTCTACTAAAAACACAAAAATTAGTCAGGTGTGGTGGTGCACGCCTGTAGTCCCAGCTACTAGGGAGGTTAAGGCAGGAGGATTGCATGAACCTGGGAGGCGGAGATTGCAGTGAGCCAAGATCGTGCCACTGAACTCCAGCCTGGGTGTCAGAGAAAGACCCTGTCTCAAAAAAAAAAAAAAAAAAAAGAACATTCATGATTCATGGGAGGTGGTCAAAATATCAACATCAGCCAGGTGTGGTAGTTCTAGCTACCTGGGAGGTGGAAGCAGGAGGGTCTAAGCCACTGTGCCTGGCCCATAGTCCATTTTTTTATTTTTATTTTTATTTATTTATTTATTTATTTATTTTTGAGACTCTTGCTCTTTTGCCTAGGCTGGAGTGCAATGGTGTGGTCTCGGCTCACTGCAACCTCTGCCTTCAAGTGATTCTCATGCCTCAGACTCCCAAGTAGCTGGGATTACAGACATGTGCCACCACGCCCGGCTAATTTTTGTATTTTTAGTAGAGATGGGGTTTCACCATGTTGGCCAGGCTGGTCTCAAACTCCTGACCTCAGGTGATCTGCCCACCTTGGCCTCCCAAAGTGTTGGGATTACAGGCGTGAGCCACCGTGCTCGGCCTTTATTTTTAACTTTATTTTTAATTGCATTTCTAAATACGCTATTTTAAATTGCCATTGGTATAAATGACTTCTTTGCACACATCTGAACCACTTGATTCTCTCCCTTCAATATGTGTTTAAAAGGCACAGAAAGAACTTATAAAAAAAGCACTGAGGCCGGTCGCAGTGAGTCAGGCCTGCAATCCCAGTACTTTGGGAGGCCGAGGTGGGCGGATCACGAGGTCAGGAGATCGAGACCATCCTGGCTAACAGTGAAACCCTGTCTCTACTAAAAATACAAAAAAATTAGCTGGGCATGGTGGCGGGCGCCTGTAGTCCCAGCTACTCGGGAGGCTGAGGAGGGAGAATGGCGTGAACCCAGGAGGCGGAGCTTGCAGTGAGCTGAGATCGCGCCACTGCATGCTCACTGCACTCACAGGCTCACTGCACTCCAGCCTGGGCGACAGAGAGAGACTCCATCTCAAAACATAAAATAAAATAAAATAAATAAAATAAAAATAAAAAAAAATAAAATAAAAATAAAAAAATATAAAATAATAAAATCGCACTGATACCTATTTTCTTATGGAATGAATGTCATTGGCCAATATTGTTTCTTGGCCCTATGGGAGAGACTTCTAAGGACAAAACTTTCGGGGTTGTGCTTTATTCTTTATACAATTATTCCTTGCTATCCAAATGAATTCAGTTCCTGTGTATGGATAGAGTTTGGAGAATGAGTTTAGGTAACCAGGGAATTTGTGTTGTTGTAGTTCTAAAATCAAAAGCTCTATGATAGAACACTATGACTTTAATAGTTAAAATCTATACCATTCCTAATCTATTTGGCAGTTCAAAGTCAAGCCGATTTAACTCCTGGAAGCAAAGCTCTCTGATTAAGTATCTTTATAGTTTTCAATATTTAAGTAGGGCAATCAGGAAAGGCACAAAGTAACTAGAGCTGAAGAATTGTATGATGTTCTAGGAGAAAGCTATTTTATTTTAAACAAGTCTTCAAGGAGGACAGAGATTAAATAGTAATTGAGTAACGATCATTTTATTAAAGTGTTAAAAGCTTGTATTGGAAATAGCCACGCTCTGTACAGGACTCCATTTATTTGTAGAAAATTACTCCCTTCCTGTGACTTAAAATGATTAATAATCATAATAATAAGGGAGGCCAGGCACAGTGGCTCATGCCTGTAATCCCAGTACTTTGGGAGGCTGAAGCAGGTGGATCACCTGAGGTCAGGCGTTCGAGACCAACTTGGCCAACGTGGCGAAATCCCATCTCTATTAAAAATACAAAAAATTAGCTGGGTGTGGTGGCACCTGTAATCCCAGGCATTCAGGAGGCTGAGGTGAGAGAATTGCTTGAACCCAGGAGGCAGAGGTTGCAGTGAGCCCAGATCACACCACTGTACTCCAGCCTGGGTGACAGGGCAAGACTCTGTCTCAAAAATAAATAAATAAATAAATAAATAAATAATAATGAGGGTTTTTAAAGAAGTGCTTTGAAGCTTATAAAATATGGTAATAAATATTATATAATCTCAGTTGAGATCTTGATCAGTGGTATCCAACAGAACTTTCTGCAATGATGGGAATGTTCTAATATGCTGTCTAATATGGTATCTGCTAGTGACATGGCCTGCATAAACGAGGGGTGGATACTCAAATAAACATTAGGGTTTTTCTTTTTTTTTTTTTTGGAAATTAAAACACTGTTTATTCACAAAAAAGCCATAAAGCCCAAAATGTTTACACAGTTCCCCCGAACACTAACAAGCATTAATTACCTCCTGCCTTCTTGTGCGCATGCCCTTATCATTGCCACATTGCTCTACCGTCTGGCCAAAAGTTTTGGCATTTCTCAAGCCTTTCACACTGTGCTTCATGTTACTGCCTTTATGTGCAGCCTCTTACGTTTGTCCCTCACAATAACTCCTCCACACCTGATAAGGCCAGTTTGGAGACGTGTCCCAAACCCTCCAGTCAGTCCTGCCAGCTTCCTTTGCTAGGCTCCCTGAAAGCCTTTTTTTTTTTTTTTTTTAATTATTATTATTATACTTTAGGCTCTATGGTACATGTGCGCAACGTGCAGGTAAGTTACATATGTATACATGTGCCATGCTGGTGCGCTGCACCCACCAACTCGTCATCTAGCATTAGGTATATCTCCCAATGCTATCCCTCCCCCCTAACATTAGGGTTTTTCTACCTGTAGGTAAAAAGGATACTTGGGCAAAAATAGCAAAGTCTAGTGTGACAGACAAGATACTCTAAAACACAATAAAAGCTATTTTTGTCACTGCCCATTGATTTATAAAATTTAATAATTACATGAGAATGAAGCAAACAAGCCTTAATGAAGTTTATAATTTTATAATTTTTTGTTTTTGAGACAGAGTCTCACTCTGTTGCCCAGGATGGAGTGCAGTGGCATGACCATGGCTCACTGCAGCCTCAATCTCCTGGGCTCAAGTGATCCTCCTGCCTTAGCTTCCTGAGGAGCTAAGACTAAAGGCATGAGCCACTACACCTAACTTTTTCTTTTTTTGTTTTTTGGTAGAGACGGGATCTCCCTATATTGCCTAGGTTGGTCTCAAACTCCTGGGCTCAAGTGATTCTCCTGCCTTGGCCTCCCAGAATGTTGGGATTACACACATGAACCTCTGTGCCCAATCTTTTTAGTCATTTTTTTAAACATTGCTTTCAATTGTCTTTGTGAATTTTTTTGGCCGCTGAGGGCTCATATTTTGACATGAAGATGTGCCGACCTAATAGCAACCAAACATGTTTGTCAGCACATTAAAAGTTAAGCACTGCTACCACTAGTATAAATAAACATGAGTACAAAGCCCACACTGAAACTTTGTTGCATTACTTGGCTATTCAAAATAAGCTTCCATTAATTTTTAAGTATTATCTTTAAAAATATAAAATGTAAAAATTCTTGAAGAGAATATTCAGGCTTCTAAGAATAGAAGTTTTTTAAAACACCAACTGCTTTTTGTTATTGAGTTTCAGAAACCTTTCACAAGACAGTAGAAAACAAACAAACACAAAACTTTACAACCACAGCTAATGTCATTTTTTCCATTGTTCCTACTCAGCTCCAAAGTCATTGTGTGCAAGACCTATTTTTCCCATACATCTAAATGATAGATACAGGCTATGAGATTCTTTCTTCTGTTTGTAGCAGCTTATTCAGGTGCAGTCAAACACAAAGCTTCAGGATAAATTGTACAAACTTTACAATATGGGATTTGAATTTAAAATATGAGACATAAAATCTGCACAAAACTGGTAAAAATCAAGCACAGATATCAGGATTGAAACTTGTAATCTACATGTGAAAGGGAATCGTATTTCCTTTCAAGTGCTTTATTCTGCTATGAACAGTTGAAACGAAGATGTGAAGCTTTGTGGTTAGTTTCAATTATACACGCTGTAGATACTATACCAATTTTAAAAGTTACACAGAGACCAATGGATGTCCATCAGTTCATCTGGATTGATGGGACAATCCAGTGGGATCACTGAGAACAAATCAGGCAAGTGTGGAAGGAAAGTCCTCCTATGCAATTCATTTGTAGTGTTTGCAGATGGGCAGGCACACCCCTCCAGGAACATGAGGGCTGCTGCTTTCTTCATCAGAGCTATGATTTAGGCTTCATGCCTCTGACCACCCCCTCAGCCTCAAGTGTTATCACATTCTTGAAGCTCTACCGCCACTGTTTCTCCAATTATGTTAGAAACTTCTGATCTAGATGGCAGCAGATCTTCTAGTTGAGAACGTTTGTCTGGGTTGATCCAGTTGTTTTCAGGACACTTCACATCAAACTTTATGTAGAGATCACCTTGTTCAAAGGGATTAGGATGTTGTGGCATTTCTTCACCTCACATCCCCAGAGTGTGTTTGGGAAACACTGAAGTAACAAAAAGGGCAGAGCTTTGCCCCCACTTATTTGCTAAATGCTCTTTTTACTGTGGGGCCTTATGCAAAATGACCTAACCTCTTTGAGGCAGTTTCTTAATTTTGAGATTTAGAGTAACATTCATTTTCTGGGGTTGCTGTGAGAATCAAACACAATATTGGTTATGCCATTCCTGGCACAACCGAAAGAGTAGCAATGCCTGGGTAATAGAAAGCACGTAACATTTATAATCAGGAGAATATGAGTCAGATCGGGCTTTGCATTTCTGGTCACATGACCTTCAGCAAGCGACAAATGTGAACTTCAATTTCCTCATCCATGACATAGGACTGATATCAACATCTTCCCCACTGGATTGAGAGAAAATGTGAAAGTAACTTCCTTTTCCCTTCTCTCCCATCTCCTCACTTCTCTCTCCCTCCACCCTTCCATCTCTCCACTTCTCTCTCCCTCCACCCTCCCATCTCTCCACTTCTTTCTCCCTCACCCTCCCATCTCTCCACTTCTCTCTC
The DNA here is from genome assembly GCF_028885655.2 of Pongo abelii. Taxonomy (NCBI): domain Eukaryota; kingdom Metazoa; phylum Chordata; class Mammalia; order Primates; family Hominidae; genus Pongo; species Pongo abelii. Next base: position 32,825,457 of record NC_071994.2, on the reverse strand, counting down.
CCTCCACCCTCCCATCTCTCCACTTCTTTCTCCCTCACCCTCCCATCTCTCCACTTCTCTCTCCCTCCACCATCCCATCTCTCCACTTCTCTCTCCCTCCACCCCTCCCATCTCTCCACTTCTCTGTCTCTCCACCCTCGCATCTCCTTACTTCTCTCTCCCTCCACACTTCTCTCCCATCTCCACACTTCTCTCCCATCTCCACACTTCTCTCTCTCTCCACCCCTTCCATCTCTCCGCTTCTCTCTCCCTCTACCCTCCCGTCTCTCCACTTCTCCCTCTTCACCCTTCCCCTCACCCCAAACACACTTTCCTGGTGTTGCCTAAATTCCTTATGAGCATTCAATGCTTTCTATTGATAGTGTTTTCCTTGAGTCTTCTTTTTTTTAAAAAGAAATCCTTTTGAGACAACTAGAATATTGACTACTTGACAATTATCTCATGAATTCAACTGCTCTACCTGGTACATTGACTAAAGGACATTGAGTTCACTGGATCCCTGAAAGGAGAAGAAGGAAAAAAAGAAAGGGAAATTCAGCCTTTTTTCCTACTCCTAAATATATCTCACAATGTCGTCTTAGCCTAGCACATTTTTAAAAAATCTCTGGTACAAAAGTTCTTTTAGTAATCTGATAAGCCAACTTTAAAGGAATATTTCATGCATATTAAAGGTAAGATTTGATGAGGCTTTCTTGACATATATAAAAGAATAGAGATTAAAGCCATTATTTAATATTTGCCCTTTAAGTCTGTCCATCAAATACAATTTTTTGTGAAATACTTTCCACCAGTTCAGCTTTCTATTGGACTTTGGTTTTAGAAATAGAGAAAGTTTCATGAAAAACAAATTTATGTCACCACTGTGTTCTAGTAGTTGGTAAATATACTAGACAATGTATTGCTTTTGCCAGAGTCAATAATCATTGCCTCCTGCATGTGTCCACAGACATTTACCAGTGTAAGGACTCTACATTGGAAATTAGGCTTTTTTTGGGAGTAGGTAGAAAGAAGGGTAGAGTATCAACAAACAGGGAAGGTCTGGGAGTCAGTAGACCTGGGTTCTAGTCCTCTCTTTTAATTAGTTTTGAACCCTATATACACAGATATAATCTTTTCAGAGTTATTTTTAAATTGATAAATGGAGGGGATTGGGCAGTTCCTTCCAGCTCAGTCAATTGGGAATAGTTGATTGATTCTTGATACGGTGATATTGCCAACAGGATGACAACTAGATCATAAGATCCATAGCACAGGGATCATGACTGTCTGGTTAACTGTTGAACCTCTGGTGTTTGCATTTGTAGATACCCAGTAGAAACCTGTTGAATCTGGAACAACTGAGGGTTGGCTAGCCAGCAGAATTTCATTATTTTCAATGCAGAGCTAGATCCTCCTATAGTTCCTAAGCTATGAATTTAAAAGTTAATAATCAGCGTACATTTGGGGAAACTACACAGGGAATGAAATTCTGGCATGACAGATTCCACTGATGGTAGGAATGAGGATTCTGATACTCCAGCTTACTCTCTGAAGGTCAGGTCATTTTACGACATGCTCAAAGAGCATGACTTATGCTGACAGCTCCATCAGTTCAACAGAGGTCTTTTTTCTCAATGGAACGGATGTCTATTGTGTTGATGTTGCCTGACCTAACAATAACTGACTTCTCCAGTGGATCTTGGTACTTTTCCTTCCCACTTACCCTTAGAATTTATCACCATCAACTCCCCCATGTGCCAGTGGTAGTTTTTTGTGGATCCTGAAAGAAGATCAAGGCCCTGGAAAAATTAAGGAAAATCAGGGATTGTGTTGGTACATCCTGTTCTTAGGTTGAAAAAGTGCAACTGTAACTCCACCCCCCCCAGCAATCCAGCTTAACTGGATATTCCAGAACAAGGCTGCCCACTGGGCTGGACACATCCCAAGAAGGATGGGGAGAGTTATAAAAACCAGCTCCGCCCTTAGCCCAATCCAGCCAGCAAACAGCAGAGGGGCTTGTTTTTCCTAAATTCAGTTCTTAAAATAGATGAACTCTCAGCATTTAATAATATTGTTTTGTCCAAAATTACTTTTCTTGTTTAGAGCTCAACATATTCATGTCAAGTATCTTTATGGTTGGACACATATTTGTAACTCTTTACATTCCTAGCTAATGGAAAGTTGGGAGTCATCATTGTAATTTTCCCAGGATGCTTTAAGATGCTTCATCATAAAAACATCCTATGTTTGAATGAGGGTTGGCAATGTTGAGATGACAGCTTCAATCTGCATGTTAATTTCTCAATAACTTAAGTCATAGTTAGACACATTATAATTTTTTCCTCCTTTATGTTTCTGATACCTGCCTTCAGAAGTGAAGTTCAACAGTAGGGGAGCACTTGCCTTCCATTAATATTTAGATGGACCATACTGACATCTCATTAACTAACTTACAAGGTGTCACATGTTATTTGTGACAGCATGGATGAACCTGGAGGACATTATGTTAAGTGAAATAAGCCAGGCACAGATTCTCACTTATGTGTAGAATCTAAAAATGTGAACTCATAGAAGCAGAGAGTAGAATGGTGATTGCTGGGGGCTGCAGGTGAAGGGTGCTGGGGAGATATTGGTCAAAGGACACAAAATTTCAGTTCATCAGGAAGAAAAGTTCAATAAATCTATTGTACGATATGGAGACTATGGTTAATGTATTCCTGAGTATTGCTAAAAGAGTAGATTTTAAATGTTCTCACAACAAAAAAATGATAAGTATGTGAGGTAACACACAGGTTAATTAGTCGATTTAGCCATCCCACAATGTCCATGTATTTCAAAACACATCATCTTTTACACAATAAATAGATACAATTATTTGTGTCAATTAAAAAAAAAGACAGAGTACAGATTAGGATGGAGGAGGATGGAGATTAAATCTGGAGGAGCAAGCAGAAAATGTCCAGTTGTCAAGTGAAATAAGCTAAGCAATGACCTGGAGACAAACTGCAATTGATCCAAGTCACAGTGGAAGCTGGAAAGGATCAAAGGTCCTGGCAGAGAGCAACAGAGGCCTGGAGAAAGAAGGGACTTTAACCTAAGGAGAGGCACAGCAGTGCATGCAGGAGATAAGGGTTTACATAAGAGCCAGTGGAGAAACGTTGTCCATTATTGGATCCCTGAATGTTCTCTGTGGACTCTGTTTTTTTCTTTCTTGCTTTCTGTTTCTTCTTTAGGGTTCTCTAACCGGTCTGCTGACTTGGCAAAAATGTCTGGCAGCCCTAGCTAGCTCCTTTCACTTATATTTAAACTTGAAATACTCATTCTCATGAAAATGATGTTATAAGCAATAGATTTCCAGATCTACCCATAAAAATCCCTTTTCATTCAAATGTGACTGGAGTCTTAACAGGATATTAACATTTCAAAGCCAGCCTCAAGCATAAAAAGTGATGTTACCTAAGAAGTCAAAGGAGAAAAGAGTGACAGCCTGTCTGGAGTTAGGCAATCCCTGGCCCCACAACATGGATGGAAATAATTGAGGAGAAGATGAAAATAATTTGAGGCTGGGCATGGTGGCTCACGCCTGTAATCCCAACACTTTGGAAGGCCAAGGTGGGAGAATCGTTTGAGGCCAGGAGTTTGAGACCAGCTAGGCAACGTGGCTAAACTGTAGTGTCTTTACAAAATATACAGAAATTAGCTGGGTGTTGTGACATGTGCTGGGGAAGCTGAGGTGGGAGAATCACTTGAGCCTGGGAGGTCAAGTGATCCTCCTAGTGAGCTGCAGTGAACTGTGATTGTGCCACTGCACTCCAGCATGGGTGACAGAGTAAGACCCTATCTCCAAAACAAACAAACAAACAAACAAACGAGAATAAATTTGAGGGATAAAGGCGGTGCCCTACTATCGAGGTTCACAGAGTGGAAGGAAGAAAGATCCGTGCTATGGCGCTAGTAAGAGAAGTTGTAGGAGCACAAATCTCTGTTGAGCTCAAGGAGGCAGCAGTTAGGAGTGGTCATTGCGGGGATTAGAGATTTCAGAGTGTTTTTATAAATGGCACTACCCTCAGATGGGGGAAAAGCAATGGCACAACACCCACCCGACTTGACAGTGTCAAGGACCATTTGATAACATGAGAACAACCTGAGCCGCAAATTTTGTGACAGTCCTGCACCATCTACAATAGCTGATACTCAAGGGGCAGAGCAGAACTAGCTGCCTACAAGAATCAAATAATTTTGGGAGATGGATTCAAAATTTCTTCTGCTGAAAAGCAAGTCATAGTATATTAAAAACAAAAAACAAAGAAACAAACAGCAACAACAACAAAAACACTGGGTCAAACCTTAAAAGATAAAATGGACTTGGGAAGGAAAATGTGATGGTTTAGTCTATTTACATTCATTGTCACCCTGTCACCTAACACTAATCAGTGAATCAGGTGTCCTCTGTATATGTGACAAAAGGACGAGGTTTCCACTATAGACGTGCATGTCAATACTCCAGATGCTGAAAAGATGGATATAATGGGACACTTGGTGAGACTAATGGTTTTAGTTCTTTAGATAGTGAAATGTCACTTTAAAAATGCCACTAATATCTGTTTTTGGAAATGATTTTTTTTTTTTTTTTTGAGATGGAGTCTTGCTCTGTGGCCCAAGCTGGAGTGCAGTGGCACAATCTTGGCTCACTGCAAGCTCTGCCTCCGGGTTCAAGTGATTCTCCTGCCTCAGCCTCCTGAGTAGCTGGGATTACAGGCATACACCACCATGCCTGGTTAATTTTTGTATTTTTAGTAGAGTTGGGGTTTTCACCCTGTTGGCCATGCTGCGCTGAAACTCCTGACCTCAAGTGATCCACCCGCCTTGGCCTCCCAAATTGCTGAGATTACAGGCGTGAGCAACCGCGCCTGGCCTGGAAGTGAAAATTTTAATTTACTGTGGAGCAGATGTTTTGAAAAAACTTTTGAATAGATTTCCTTTATTTACACAATGACCTGAATGGCGATACTCTAGATTAAGATATCAAATGGTATTGTGATATTGTGTTATAATAAGAAATATGTATTTGGTCTCTGCTTTTGGTTCCTGGCACACAACTCCTAAAACCCCTGGAATGTCCATAGTAATAAGAGTGTCTTTTGTATGCTAATGAGATGACTGGTGGCTAGTAGTCCCTACGTAGCTTCGGGATGTGGGCTGGTCACTAGAAAGACCAAGGTGTGATTAGATGATGGGGACTACCCCACCAACCTCCAGGGAGGGGATGGGTCAAGGGATTGAAAGTTGAATTGATCTCCAATGGCCAGGGATTGTAATCAATCATGCCTACATAATGAGGCTTCTGTAAAAACTCCAAAGAACTGGGTTTAGATTGTTGAATACATGGAGGTACCAGGAGGGCGGCATGCCTATTGAGGACATGGACTGTCTCCACACCGCTTCCCATATGCCTCGCCCTGTGCACCTCTTCCATCTGTTCATTCATCTGTATCCCTTGTAATACTCTTTATGATAACTGGGAAGTGTTAAGTGTTTCCTTGAGTTCTTTGAGTCATCCAGAAAAATAATCAAACCTGAGGAGGAGATCATGGGAACTCTGATTTATAGCCAGTTGGTTAGAAGCACAGGTCACAGCCTGGGGTTTGCAATTGGCATTTGAAGTGGGGCAGACTTGAGAGACTGAGCCCTTAACCTGTGGGATCTGATGCTGTCTCCAAGTAGATAGTGTCAGAACTGACTTACATTGTAGGACACCCAGCTGGTGTTCTTTGGAGAATTGCTTAATATGTAGGGGAAACCGTCCGCATACATCTGGTGTCAGAAGTGATATGAGAATGAGAGCGAAAGTAAGAAAAACACTGGTTTTTCTTATCCCAAACAGGTATTTAGGAATATAATTTGGGTCCATCTTTAAAACCATGCCTCTGTAGACATATTTTTTATTTCTTATTCTTGAATTTGAATATTCCATGTCTGACAATTACTTGTTCTCAGAAGATGTTAATATCTTCATGTGTAAATTGACAGGAGATTAAAACCCAGGTTAAAATCTGAAATGAGGCCATGTAAGGAGGGACTATGGTCTGATTGTTTCCACTTCACATGGTGGGAGATACCATGACAAAGATTTGGTTGTACTTTCAAGCTCAACCTGCACTGAACTAAGAATGTTCTGCATGAAGTGTTAGTTAAGACTAAACAACTTTGGGAAACTCACTCTGGATTGTCACTCACTCTGGACTCATCATTTTCTTGTCTGAGTCATCGGTCAGATTAAACCCCTGTGGGGAGAAGGAAGTGAATTTCTCTCTTAAGGAAATGCTTTCTTTTCCCACCATTGATCATCCTGGAGTAGAAAAGGGGTGTTGGATATGGGAGGGAAAGATTTCCTCCCTTTTTTGGGGAACTGGGACATGAAGGGGAAAAGAGATATTCTGCTTGTGTAGGTTGAGCAGTTTTCTTTGCCACATGAAGGAGTGAAGGCAGGGCCTACGGGCCTGTTTTAGATCTGTGGCCCCAACTACTAGCAGTATTTGAAATTAGTGTTGAACCAGGGTGTTATGGTAAAAGCCAAAAGCAACTTCATTTTTGTCTCTTGCTGAACTTTCTCAGTGAGGGTGATCCTTTCCCTACTCCTGGTCGAAAACTTGGGTAGTCAATGGTTACAGATAATAAAATGTTATGGGCCAATCACTGTGGCTCACGCCTGTAATATCAGCACTTTGGGAGGCCAAGGCTGGCAGATCCCTTGAGCCCAGGAGTTCGAGACCAGCCTGGGCAACATGGTGAAACCCTGTTTCTAAAAAAAAAAAAGTAATAATAATAATTAAAAAAAGATTAGCCAGGCGTGATGGAGCACCTATAGTCCCAGCTACTCTGGGGGCTGAGGCGGGAGGATTGCTTGAGCCTGGGAGGTTGAGGCTGAAGTGATTGCACCCCTGCACTCCAGCCTGGGTGACAGAGTAATACTCTGTCTCAAACAAACAAACAAAAGAGTTATGATTACTTTAAGGTGAAACTTCCATCTTAATGTGGTATTTGTGTTTTTGCTCTTCTCCCAGTCACAGTCTGGTGCAGACAAGAACATGCCATCTGGGAAGGAAAGACATAATGAGCTCCTCTCTTTCTTCTTCCTTTATCCATCCATTGCTCTTGCTTTCCCCACCCGTGTTAAAGCAAGAGGAGGGAGAGAGGAAATGGAGATTGGAAAATTCTTGACCAGAACTATTAAAAGATTGTTCTGGGCTCTCTGGACCTGGCAGGTATTTAAGAACAAATCTTTCTCTCATGAGCACTTTTACAGGCTCTTTGAGGACTCCTCTACTAATTCTGTTTGATTTTTGCTCCCTTGATATAGCTATTCCAGATCCCTATTTAATCCCTTGGATTCACGCACCTCTGTCCTATGGTTGGAGGTGAGTCCATTGCTTCCCAGACATAGCCTCTACTCTGCTGTCCCAGGCTACTTTAGCTTTCTAATATGTGAGTCAGACATCTATGAACTTCAGAAATCAGACATCAAGTTCTCTGCATGGTTTCACTGACATCTCTCTCATAGGCTTTATTTGTTGTTTATTGCATTCCTCTCCAAGGGCTCACTCTCTTTTCCTTGCTATAATATGTCTTTGAGTAGTTCTTTTATCAAGCATCAGTGGAGTTTTGTAGGTTTTAAATGTCTATATTATGTAAGTGCTCTTGAATGATTTTTAGCTGGGTATCAAATTACATTTTATTAGTAATATCTTTTTAACACTTTGAAGATCTTACTTCATTGTCTTTTGGCATGTATTGCTGGGAAAGGGGAGTCTGCTATAAGTATAATTTTTACTTTCTAAGATTTTCTGTCTTTTCTTTCTGTTAGCTTTTATGATTTTTTTTATCCTTTTGTTCCACAACTGTGCTACCTTTGCTTTCTCAAGCTAGGTTTTATTTCACTTATCCTTTCTATCATTTAATAGGCACTTAAAAAATCTGACATTTTTCTTCAATTCTTAATCCTTTACCAGTCTTTCAATATTGTTCTATTCTTTTGGAGAGCCTCATATATTATACATTTAGTAAAATCCTTTAATCTAATCTCTATTTCTCTTCATTTCTCATTCATATTTTAATATCTTTATTGGTCTGTATTTATCAGCAAATTTTTGTACTAGTTTCCAGTGTTCACTAATTCATTTTTTTATTTTGCCCAGGCCAGAGTACAGGCCATCCTTGGTTTGCGTGATGCTATGTTAACTGAAACCTATGCATATCAGAACCCTGTCCTCAGTTATCACAGAATCATGCAAAGTGAAGGCATGGTTGCAGGAGGTTTGGCTAGCACAACACTGTGCAAAGTGAGGACCACCTGTATATCCAATTCATTAAATGTTTGTATTTCCATAACTATATTTTTCATTTACAGAATTTTCAATTGGTTATTTTTCATGTCCATTGGTTCTTAATCTAATCTGCCTTTTCCCTACTTTTTTTGTTGATTGTAAAGCATGTTATTGCTTCACTTATTTTCTTGAAATTCTTCAATGTACATACTTAAAGTGATTTTTTGAGTGCAGTTTACAATTGTAATTTTTTTTTTTTTTTTTTTGAGACAGAGCCTTGCTCTGTCACCCAGGCTAGAGTGCAGTGGTGCAATCTCAGCTCACTGCGACATCCACCTCCTGGGTTCAAGCAATTCTCCTGCCTCAGCCTCCTGAGTAGCTGGGATTACAGGCACACACCACCACGCCCAGCTAATTTTTGTATTCTTAGTAGAGACGGAGTTTCACCATGTTTGCCAGGCTGGTCTTGAATCTCGACCTCATGATCCGCCCACCTTGGCCTCTCAAAGTGCTTGGATTACAGGCTTGAGCCACCGTGCCTGGCCTACAATTGTATTTTGAGAGCCATGAATTAATTTCTCCATAATTAAGTTTGTTGGCTGGCCCTTTGTGTTCATTCTCTTTACTTGCTCTGAAATTTTTATTTACATCTTTATCTTGAGTGGAAATTTCTTGTCTTCTTCCCTATGCTAATTCTAACCTGTTTGGCATTTTCGAAGTTATCTTCCACTAATCTCAGGACCTGCAATCTAGAACTAGGTGTACAGTTGGAAATTTAGGGTTCCTGTCCTGCAATGGTAGTAGAGACAACAGATCCAGTCATTCAGCTGGCAGGGAGCTTGTCAGCTTCTGTCCACATGGCATTCTCTGTCTCCAGCCACCACATATACACAGTTAACAATGCCCCCTTTCCCTGTGGGCAAGTTCTGCCTCAGCTCCTATTTCACAGTGTGACATTGGATATGATTCTCTGTTATGCATGGGGATGATTTTAGTTCCTGTCATCCAGCTCTCCCCTTCCCCTGAAAGAAGACCACCCAAAGTATTATCAAGTAACTCGATCTAACCTCAACATACAGATTCTTCAGTGGCGTTCAGTTCTCTCAGTTGGATATGAATGTTGCTCTTGTTGCTCTACATGGTTGGATGAATTACTGCTGAATGATGTTTGATTATTCCAATATTGAATGATAGAAAAGGAAAGAGTAACTACAATAAAAATAATTTAAACTCATTTGGAAAAAGGGAACATAGGAAACATTACACAGTGGCCACCATTTTATAGCACATAATCTTAATGAAGGGGAATAATAAGATTCCCTTTTCTTGCCAGAAATGTGAGCTCTGGGGTCAGCCAATCTAGTTTACTTATCGTGTATTTACAGGAGGACATACCTTGTTGATTGACAAATGCGGCCATGTCTAAAAAGGGCTTTGGGGAGAAAGCTATCATGGGGGCTGTAACAATTACAAGTCTGTTTCATAATTCATTGGTTTAGGAGTCTATGGATTGCCTTAATGGACAAGTAATCATGGGTTCTTATAGTTTACCAAGCATGAGTTTCTCTAGAAATATACATTTCTTAAAACAAAATAAATTTCAACCTATTTCTGTTTACTGAACTCCAATGCCAAATAACCAATGACTAGTTAATCATTGACTCTATAATCCAGCCTGAAACTTTCTCTCTCCTAAAAATAGGATAGGGCTTTGTCCATTGTCCAGCCCTCAGTTGAACTTGGATTCTGCCTCCACATTCTATTACATGCCGAAAAGGGTGAGCTTTCCAAGGCAAAGATATATCTTCTTCAGTCTGTACTTTCACAAGGACCAGTTCCAATTTAAGCTTTTCTATTTCTTATTGAAATAACCAAAGGTTAGACGATCCATTCTAACATCCTGCATGTTTCCTATCAAAAATAGTAGTGTTGTAGTTTAGGTGGGTTTAATGTATTCCACATCACCTCAGTTCAGCTAATTCTACATCTTAGAACCTGTCATTTAAAAATGCCCTACTTCTGGGCATTTCTGTATCACTTGAGACTTTTACAGTTGCAAGTGACCAGAAGTCCCAGCTCAAATTAGCTTAAAGAAGAAAATGCATTGGATAATATAAATAATACATCCAGGCTGAATACCTAGGTAGATAGGATGAAACTAGACTGAGCACTGAAAACACATCATCAGCATGTCTTGGTTTCTTCCCAGCTCTTGGCTTTATTTTGCATTTCCCCATGTGTTAGTTTTATTCTCAGATTCTATGTGGCAATAAAATGGCTACAGCTGTTCTGGCCTTGCATCCTCTCAGATTCAAGTCTGTTGAGAAAGTCTGTTTTCCTTTTTTCTTTTTCTTTCTTTCTTTTTTTTTTTTTTTTGAGATGGAGTCTGTCTCACTCTGTCGCCCAGCCTGGAGAGCAGTGGTGCAATCTTGGCTCACTGCAACCTCCGCCTCCCAGGTTCAAGCAATTCTCCCACCTCAGCCTCCCAAGTAGCCGGGATTACAGGTGCCCGCCACTATGCCTAGCTAATTTTTGTATTTTTAGTAGAGACGGAGTTTCACCATGTTAGCCAGGCTGGTTTCGAACTCCTGACCTCAGGTGATCCGCCTGCCTCAGCCTCCCAAAGTGCTGAGATTACAGGCTTGAGCCACCGTGCCCAGCCAGAAAGTCTGTTTTCTCATGAAAAGTTACACAAAAGTCCTGTAATCGAGCCTCTCTGTTTCTGATTGGACTGGGTTAGATCACGTGTCTATCTGTAAATGTATTGCTATGGCAGGAGCAACAGAATGCACCCATTGGCTTAGGTTTCATTCTGACTTGGTGCAGATAGACTTCAAGTGTAAATAAAAGGTAGAGTAGAGGAGGGAACAATTCTGCAAAGCAAAATTAGGATGATATTACAAAATGTAGAGTGCATAGAGTTGCAAAACCAGCAACTGTCTATTGCATCACTGGATAGAGAGAACCTTAATGCCAGAGCCAGTAAAGGGAACACGTGTGGACATAAAAAATACCATTCTGTCTCAGATCAATCATATTACTACTCAGTTTCACCAAGAGGCACTTATGAGGGGAGGGAGCATATGGTAGTTGTTCTTTTTCTTGTCAGTCTCTGTTTATGTATAATAACCAAGAAATTCTTAATATCTTCCCTATAGTTCCTTGTTGGAGCTATCATTCTTAAATGTATCGAAATCTTTCTTGTATATACTTACATTTTGCCAGTATAAATTTTGTGACTTTGTAGACTGTGAATCTGAACTCCTCTTATCTTCTATCCTTTTATCTGTCTATAGAGGGGATCTGAATTCCAACAGAAACAAATAAATGCCAATTAGCCTCTAGGGGGCTCTTTCTATGGCCAGTGTGGTGTTTTTCTAGTAATTAGAGAAAACTGGTACTAGGAATATTAAAAATTTAATCCCTAAATCTAGAGCAAACAACTTCAACATTCTCTTCCATTGTTATTTTAATATCAGCTCATTAGAAAACAAAAGTAAAGAAGTCACCAACATTGTATCAGAGCAAATAAAATGTTGGGACAGTTACCCACATATGAGCAAGATGAGGAAGAAAATACCATAGCAATGATGCAAAAATATGGCAAATAATTGTTAGAAATAAATGCAAAAAACAGACCAAGAGTCCAGCTCAGAAATAAAATACTATTCTGTCTTTTGGTTCCTTCCTTATCCTGGGGAGGAGATGCATTAGTAAAAGATTGTTTGACGACTTACCTGGAGAAAGTGGTCTGGGCTAAGACTATGACACTTTTATCAAATAGTGAAAGAAACATGGGCTTTGGCATAGGGATGACCTGCTTTAGAATCTTGAGACTCATTCAATAGCAGGCAAGTCACCTAATCATTGCTGAGCCTCAGTTACATCATCTACTCCTTCCCAGGAGTGTTGTGAGGATTAAATGAGGTATGGTGTCTATGGTGAATACTTGGTGTCCATCTGTTTCTCCTGGTGAAAACATCAGGAACAAATTGCCCAATTTAAAAAATTTATCAGTTAGAAAAGATAATCTACCAAAACATCTAGAAATTCCTCCTTCTACCCAGTACTCAGCATTTGAAGCAATGAGGCAAAGAATCAAAACAGAGCTAATGGGGACTATGTGAAGCCATTTAGTCTACTTTATGATCTAAAGGTACCTATTTCATTGTCTATTATTTCTCAGTAGCCTATTTCTCAGATCATTGTTTTGAAAGCTGGTTTTATGTTTATGGCACCAATTCTTGCTTCTTTCTGCTCAGCCAGATCCCCTGCACATAAAACTAGTAGACTGAAACAAGCTGCCTCAAGCGGGACCAGCTAGTGGCAGCATGCAGAAGGAAGTAAGAGGTGGAGGGAGAATGGGGAGAGAACTACTGGATGCCTGACTTTTAAGGCTGGGACAATTGACATTTGGCCAGTATGGGATCCTGTGGATTAATCAGAATGGAGTGTTGTTCACAAGGGAGGAGAGTTTTGCAATTCAATTTCTAGGAATTTGTCTTACAGGAAGACTTACAGCAGTATACAAAGTTGTCCCTGCAAGGATGTTCAGGGCAGTATTGTTTATAAAAGTGAAAACTAGAGAAAACCTAAATGTCTGTTAATAAAGGAAAGGTTAAGTAAATAGGATGTGTTCACACTGTAGAATGTTATGTGGCAACTCAAAAGAACAAGGTGGAGCTATATATATTAATAATAAATATTATTTATTTATATTTTATATATTAATAATAAACAGGCTGGGCACAGTGGCTCACACCTGTAATCCCAGCACTTTGGGAGGCCGAGGTGGGTGGCTCACGAGGTCAGGAGATCAAGACCATCCTGGCCAACATGGTGAAACCCCGTCTCTACTAAAATTACAAAAATCAGCCAGGCATGGTGGCGGGTGCCTGTAGTCCCAGCTGCTGGGGAGGCTGAGGCAGGAGAATTGCTTGAACCCAGGAGGTGGAAGTTGCAGCGAGCTGAGGTCGTGCCACTGCACTCCAGCCTGGGCGACAGAGTGAAACTCCATCTCAAAAAAAAAAAAAAAAAAGAAAGAAAGAGAGAGAGAGAGAGAGAGAGAGAGAAGGAGAGGAAGAGAGAAAGAAAGAGAGAGGAGTTTGGGGGTGAGAGTGGGTAATAAGAAGCAAGTTTTTGTACATTTATATTTTGTTGTATTCTATTTTACAAGAAGCAGGTGAGAGTGGGTAATAAGAAGCAAGTTTTTGTACATTTACATTTTGTTGTATTCTATTTTACAAGAAGCATATTTACCTATAAAAACAAAAGTAAATAAAAAGACCCATGGTTAAAAGACACATTTATTTATAACTCTTAAAGTTCAAAGAAATTAGAAGATTTCCTCCTCCTCCAGTTTATTACATAGCGGGTCTTCTCACCACATCGTAATCCTGGGACACAGGTTACAGGAATGCTGCTCAGCAAGTGGACACCAGCTATTCTGTTAATCTTTGGGAATGGCTTTCCAACAGGAGAGATGTACCCTTGAATGGTGTAATTATTAAGCTTATTGGAGAGGCTGCTTTCTTCATCTCCTTTTGGAATCACTTAATTGAAGAATGATTTATTCAATTGATGTATAAATCCCTTTTCTCTGAACTAGGGAAACTGCCATCTCAAAACAGAGCCAGTGGTCATCTTTCAGGAAGATTTGAGGCTTGCCCTCACTCTCAGCCTATTCACAGGGCCCTAGGTCTAATAGCCAGTACATAAAACAATCTCATAGCCTATAATATCATGAAATCCACAGTTCTTACCCCCAGATGTCTCATAGACGTGTGATTAGGGACCTATTTCAACTCCCACTCCAATCCTCAACACACAGAATCTGGAGAAACGACACTTGAGGTCTGACTTCCCAGATTCTTTAGAACAAGACATCTGTATAGTTTTCAGATTTCTGTTCATGTGACCAGTGTAGCAATCTGAAGGTCTGGAAAATGACGTATTTTCACCTCTCTTTTAAGTACATTTTTTTTCCTTTTAAATAAATAAAAAGAAAAAAAAAGTAGGATGTATATAAAGGAAGTGTTTCTCTTTTAGGGCTTTCATACTCAAGTTATGACAACACTGAAGAATTTAACAGGTACAGATTTTCCAGGTGTCATTATGGATTCAATTTCAATTGCATTAAATTTCAGAAAGTTTAATATATATTAGCATGTCATAGCATATCATTATTTGGAAATTTTTTTCATTGTGAATGAAATCAGTTATTTGCTCTTTATTTTATTTTTTAAAAATAATTTCAACTTTTATTTGAGATTCAGGGGGTAAACGTGTAGGTTTTTTACATGGGTATATTGTGTGATTGCAAATATCATTTGGTGATGTGTCTGATGTAATGCCAAGTCCTCATCAATTCTACTTCACAGTTGCTCTTGAATCAATCCCATAGCAACTGCCCTTATTTCGGCTGACCTGGACTCTTTCAGAGGTGGTTGAACTTGTTTTCTGATCTTCATTTGCTCTCTCCATTTTATGATCTTTTTTGATCTTGTTGGAAAATTAATCTTCCTAAAACACAGTTTTGAGCATGCCATTGTATGTTAAAACATTTTCAGCACTTCTCCTTTTCCTATTGAATAAGTCTTAAAAGTCCATACCCCTTAGCCTGGACTTCCAGGTTGGTAGCATAGCACCTTGAACGAACCTACCTTTCATGCCAATAACTTCTCCAATAACTTCCATAGATTCTAAGTTCCAGGCAAACTGAATTAGCTCTGTATTTCCCAAACAGTGCTTTACTTTTTCTCTAGGTTACCTTCTGACATATTATGGTTGTAATTTGAAATTTCTTCAGACCTCACCAGCCTCAGGATGAAAACAGAACCACATTGACATCAATACCCAAATTTCACTTCTTCATCAGATACAGAAGTCCAAACCACTACCAAGTCTCCTCCCAGATATTTATGAGAATCCCAGCAAGGAAAGATATTAAAGTGGTATCTAAACTGGCCAGGACTGCTGCTACTTTGTTTTTCTGGGTCCCAGGGAGTCTCCCATTGTTTCTGGTCGGTGGCACTGGGCACCATGTGAACCCCAGGCCCAACTGGTGCCATCATGGGTAGAGTGTGGAAGAATGGCTCTCTCGCTTTTATGTTGCTATCTGTTATGATGGCGCGTCATAGCAGTGTTGCCTGGGCTCCAGTGTGTTACAGAATATAGGGGAAGAAGTCTTCCATCTTTTGTTTTATAGCACTGTATCTCCCTTGGGATTAAACTTGCACCCAGTGGTTGCACAGCACAGAATCACCGCTTCTCCTTCCTAGCTCAGGCTTTATTCCTGGGTCCAGCAATTCATGCTCTTTCTAGAATGAATCATTTCATAAGAGGATTCTCAGGGCCCTGCAGAAAAATTTGTGTTAGACCTTTCTACGAGTTTACTAGACATGTACAGATACATATACATCCAACTTCCAACAGGGCACCCAGTTTATGTGGTTAATAGGAGACATCTTAGCCTTCATGCAAGGGGACTTTCGTTTTGCCTCCCCCACCACTGATGACACATACTCAGACATTCTAAATCTTAAAGATGGACTTTGTTCAGGCAGGTTTCCTGTTTACAAAAGAACACATAACATTTATGTAAAGTTAAAAACAGGTTAACTCTCCCCCCTATATATTATGTATAGAACACATATGTGTGACTAAACCATAAAAGAAAGCAAGGGAGAGGAAGGGGAATATCAGGGAAGGATATGCAAAAGGTTTTACCCATATTGGTAAGGTTCTATTTAGGCTGAGTGGTGAATCACAGATGTTTGATTTTATTATTCTCTATAATATGTGTATGTATTGCATATATACAAATTATATCATATTCAAATTTTTAAGTATAAAATATTTCACAACTAAAAGCCTTGACCAAAAAAGACATGTAAGTATTAATCTGCATTCCTGCATTTGTTTCCTATACCTTTGTTTCTCTTTCTTCATGCATCTGCTTTGTGGGTTTTTTTTTTTTTTGAGATGAAGTCTCACTCTGTCACCAAGGCTGGAGTGCAGTGACGTGATCTCGGCTCACTGCAACCTCTGCCTCCCAAGTTCAAGTGATTCTCCTGCCTCAGCCTTCTGAGTAGCTGGGATTACAGGCACGTGCCACCATGCCCGGCTAATTTTTGTATTTTTAGTAGAGATGGGTTTTCACCATGTTGGCCAGGTGGGTCTCGAACTCTTGACCTCAGGTAATCTGCCCACCTTGGCCTCCCAAAGTGTTGGGATTACAGGCATGAGCCACCGTGCCGGGCCGTGTTTCTGCTATTATCTACAGTGATCTCCAAGTTCTGAAGAACCCTTCTCATGTTTGCCTCCCCTTTCGTATCTCAAGGGCTGCTCTTCTGCTTTCTCTTGTGATTTCCCCTGTGCTTCCTTCCTGATTGCTAGTTTCTTTATTTAGCTTGTGTGAATTTGCTTTTCACCTCTTTGGATTGCACTGCCAGTGTTTGGCAGTTCAGTTACTTTCCCCTCTTTGTTTTTGTTTTCTGGAATAATCCACTTACAAGAATCACGGCTATTAGACCAGAGTGCCTCTGGGTTTTCTATTTCCTCTTTTTGGTGATGTTTGATAAAGACGCCATTTCAGATATCTTATTTTATGGGCTACTCTGTAAACAACTGTGGGAATTGGAGTTTTGGCAGGCTTTTAAGAGATGTCAACACTGCAATGAAGTGGAGGCAGCCCTTAAGATAAATGCTTTCTTAAAAGCTTCTCCTTGGGGAATTTCTGCTGCTATCTACCCCAGCTAAGAAGGCCTAGAATAAACATCCATGGAATACTGTGGAATACATGGGATATCACGTAGCCGTTAAAAATGATCATGGAGATTTTTATTTGTCAACATGGAAAGACGTTTATGACATATTAAGTGAGAAGCACAAGTTATATAGTATGTATATATGTAGTATTTGTAAATAATATATATGATCTCATTTTATTTAAAGCCTTCTATATTTAAGTGCATAAACATTCATAGATAAAACTAGAAGAGTATACATCAAATTGTGAAAAAATGTTAACAATAGTTATCTTGGGATGGTAAAATTTGGGGGTGATTTTGGGAGGTTAAATTTATATCATTTTCTCCATTTTCTAAAGCACTTTAAGTGAATATATATGGCTTTATGAAAACAGCATATTAGTATCATTTCAATTTTTTAAAAAAGAGGCTTTTGGTGAGATTAACAAATTTCTCTTTTAAAGATTTCATTTCTTTCTTTGAAAAAAACTATCTGAAAGCATTGTTTCTCCACCCTTTAGCATTTAGCATTAACACTTGAGCAGATTTTACGGTTAAAAATCGTGAGTATTTTATGGATTATATTGGTGCACACGTATAGACAATCGCAGTAAGTTTTAAGTCCAGTTTGCCTTCCTCAGGTTGTGTGGTGAAGGTCCTCCTCAGAGATAACGGAGCGGGAAAGATGGGCAGATTCAGCCTGGAGCCAACATCGCTGGGGTGACAGTGGGGTGGACACAGCTGTCACCGAGAAATGGCCTGAGGGAAGGCAGTGCAGCCTCCTAGGGTTGCATGATTCCATTCAAGGAAATGGAGATGTGTGAATTTCCCCTGAGGGCCTGGCAGGGCACTCAAGGTGGAAGTAAAAGCTGCCCTAGCACTGTTTCATAGGACAGAAGTATGCTCCACTGTTCCCACCTCGACTTCAAAGACACAGTCAGTGGCGGTGGCAGTTGTGGCAACTATGGTCGTAAGGTGACCAACTATCCTGATTTGCCAGGGACTTTTCCCATTTTAACACTGAAAGTCCCACATCCCAGGAAACCCCTCTGTCCCAGGTAAACCAGGATGGTTGGTCTCCCTGTATTGTGGGCACATCAACATGATTGGGAGAGGTACCTCACTGGGGCAGTGAAAGCTTGTAGAGGTGATGGCAACTAAATGAGAGGAGGCAACAGTTGCCGTGGTGACGATGGTGTGGTACTAGGAGAGATGCCAGGATGTGGTGGTGCCCCTGGCAGTAGAAACCTGGACTCCAAGTGAAGAGTCGAACCAACAGCTCTTGCAAGAATAGCTTTTCAGGCCGGGCATGTCTGTAATCCTAGCACTTTGGGAGGCCAAGGTGGGTGGATCACCTGAAGTCAGGAGTTTGAGACCAGCCTGGCTAACATGGTGAAGCCCTGTCTCCACTAAAAATACAAAAATTAGCTGGGCATGGGGGTGGGTGTCTGTAATCCCAGCTACATGGGACGCTGAGGCATGAGAATCACTTGAATCTGGAGGTGGAGGTTGCAGTGAGCCAAGATGGTGTCACTGAACTTCAGCCTGGGCGACAGAGTAAGACACCAGCTCAAAAAAAAAAAAAAAAAAAAAAAAAAATGGATTTTCAGTTTTCCCACTGCTGTTGTAACCAGGAAATCCAAAGCATTGGGATGGAGGTAGGGGCCCGTAGTGGTGGCTGGGACTCCAGGAATTACATCCAAAGAGGCCACATATCTCTTAATGATCCCTGTGTACTCACATCCCTTCCATTGTCCTTGCCTCACACCTGGGATGGGGAAGCATTAGCTGGCACTTTCCAAACTCTACCCTTCTTTATACAGCTTTTAGGGGCTAGAGTCACCTTTAGATTTTTACACACGTCATCCTTTATCTTTCTTGTTCACGTTCCTCTTTTTTTAAAAAAAGATATTTGATTAAGATCTTTAAATCTAAGACCTGAAACCATAAAAATTCTAGAAGAAAACCTTGAAAAGACTCCTCTGGACATTGGTCTACATAAAAAATTTATGACTGACCCCAAAAGCAAATGCAACAAAAACGAAAAAGCTTCTGTACAGCAATAATAATAATAATAATAATAATCATCATCATCATCATCATCATCATCAGAGTAAACATACAATCCACAGAATGGGAGAAAATAGTTGCAAACCATGCATCCAACAAACGATTTATATCCAGAATCGACAAGGAATTCAAACAAATCAGCAAGAAAAAAGCAAATAATCCCATCAAAAAGTGGGCAAAGAACATGAATAGACATTTCTCAAAAGAAGATATACAAATAGTCAACAAACATATTTTTAAAAAGTGCAACATTACTAATCATCAGGGGAATGCAAATTAAAACCACAATGAGATATCACTTACCCCAGCCAAAATGGCTATTATTAAAAAGTCAAAAAACAATAGATGTTGGTATGGATGTGGTGAAAAGGGAATGCTTATATGCTACTGGTGGGAATGTAAATTAATACAACCTCTACAGAAAACAGTATGGAAGTTTCTTGAAGAACTAAAAGTAGATCTACTATTCAATCTGGCAATCCCACAACTGGCTATTTACTCAAAGGAAAAAAAAAGTCATTAAATCAAAAAGATACATGCATGTATATGTTTACTGCAGCACAATTCACAATTGCAAAGATACGGAATCAACCTAAATGCTTGTCAACTGATGAATGGATAAAGAAAATATGGTCTATATGCACCATGGAATGCTACTTAGTCATAAAAAAGAACAAAAGAAAGTCTTCTGCAGCAAACTGGATGAAACTGGAGGCCATTGTTCTAAGTGAAGTAACTCAAGAGTGGAAAACCAAATACCACATGTTCTCACTTGTAAGTGGGAGCTAAGCTATTTGTGTGCAAGGACATACAGAGTGGTATAATGAACATTTGAGACTCAGAAGGGGGAGGGTGGAAGTGAAGTGAGGGATGACAAACTGCTTATTGGGTACAAAGAACACTACTTGGGTGATGGGTGCACTGAAAATTCAGACTTCACCACTATACAATTCATCCATGAAACCAAAAACCACTTGTACCCTTAAAGCTATTGAAAATATATATATGTATATATACACACATATGTGTGTATATGTATATACACATATGTGTGTATATGTATATATACACATATGTGTGTATATGTATATATACACACACATATGTATATATACGTATATACATATACATATGTGTGTATATACGTATATACATATACATATGTGTGTATATACATATGTGTATATACGTATATACACATATGTATATACACACATATGTGTATATGTATATATACATATCTGTGTACATATGTGTGTATATACATATATGTGTATATGTGTGTATATACATATATGTGTATATGTGTGTATATACATATGTGTATATACGTGTATATACATATGTGTATATGTGTATATATACATATATGTGTATATGTGTATATATACATATGTGTATATGTATATATACATACATGTGTATATGTATATATACATACATGTGTGTATATGTGTATATATACATATGTGTGTATATGTGTATGTATACGTATGTGTGTATATGTGTATGTATACATATGTGTGTATGTATACATATGTGTGTATGTATATATACATATGTGTGTATGTATATATACATATGTGTATATACGTATATATACATATGTGTATATACGTATATACATATGTGTATATACGTATATACGTGTGTATATACGTATATACGTGTGTATACGTATATATACGTGTGTGTATACGTATATATACGTGTGTGTATACGTATATATACGTGTGTGTATACGTATATATACATGTGTGTGTATACGTATATATACATGTCTGTATACGTATATATACATGTGTGTATATGTATATATACATATGTGTGTATATGTATATATACGTGTGTGTATTTGTATATACATGTGTGTGTATGTATATATACATGTGTGTGTATGTATGTATACATATGTGTGTATATGTATGTATACATATGTGTGTATATGTATATATACGTGTGTGTATATGTATATATACATATGTGTGTATATATGTATATATACATATGTGTGTATATATGTATATATACATATGTGTGTATATATATGTATATACACATATATATGTAAAGATCCTCAGCGCTTAAAAAAAAATCAAGTGTCTTTTTAAAACTTGCCAGACAATGGAACATATTTTATAGAAAAAAGTTGATTGAGTAGTTTCACTGAGGGGGGAAAAATCAGGGGTTGTTAACGGCCACAATTTAAGGATTGAAAACTAGCACTGTGGATAGAGAGGAAAGAGTCCACAGGCCTGTATGTTGGTTAAAACAAGTCCTGTGGTTCATTGGTCAATAAACAGTTTTCAGTTAGATTCTTTGAGGGTCTGGCATACCTGAATCACTCAAAATTTATGGTCCTAATCAGCCACAGCAAGTTAGAACCAGTTATGATGAAACACAATGTTCAGTTTTACTGTTTCCTGAGTAAGTGTTGCTCTAAAAATACTTCCTTTTATACTTTACAATCAGAGCTGAATTTGCCAGTTGAGCATGAAGGTTTCTTGTAGCCAGGCCTCCTTCCCTCCACCTCTGGATAAATGTGCTTCTACCAAAGCTGCTATTTTTTGTTTATTTGTTGTTTTTGAGACAGGGTCTCACTCTGTCACCCAGGCTGGAGTGTAGTGGCACAATCACAGCTCATGGCAGCCTCAACCTCCTAGGCTCAAGCAATCCTCTCACCTTAGCCTCCAGAGTAACTGGGACTACAGGCATGTGCAATGATGCTCAGCTAAGTTTTAATTTTTTTTTTTGGAGACAGGGTCTCACTATGTTGCCCAGGCTGGTCTCAAAACTCCTGGGCTCAAGCGATCCTCTGGCTTCAGCCTCCCAAAGTGTTGGGATTACAGGAGTGAGCCACTGTGCCTGGCCTGAAGCTATTTTAATCCATGCCTTATCCACTATTCTTTGGATTTTGCAAATTCCCTCCTTTTATTCTGGACAAACAGTACTTTCCTCAGAATTTCAGAGCTGAGATCTAGTCTTGATCAATATGAGTTTTCTCTAATATCTTTGTTTCTTCTTTTTTTAAATTGATGAAAGCAGACTCTCTAATTTCAATGTTTATCTCTTTAGTTTCCTTCTAGGCCTTCCTTCACAGCCAGGTTCCCACAGTGAAATCTGTCCTTAGCCCGACTGTGCCATTTGGGGCTCTCTCAGGGAGACACTGGTTTTGCACTCCAGGTCATTGTTTCTTTTAGGTGCATAATAGCATAAAATGATAGCACATCTGCATTTAATTATGATTCCGTCTTCCTGGCTCCACGTTCACAAATTTCTAAGCCTTTGGAGAGAGGGAATATTTGCTACAAACATTGGCTGCAGTGATGATGTTGTCATCTGCTTTTGATTTCCTAGATGTAGCCATAAACAGATGAAAAGTGTGGCTAAATGGTTGGGAGTGGAGTGTTTGGACCATCTGACAGGGTGTAGATAGGACTCTCCACATGTCTGCAGTCATAATTTTGTCCATTTTTTTTAAGTTTTTGTCTTTAAAAATATGCCTCATCACTTCTTTTTCTTCCTACACTGAACTGGCACAGAACAAATAGAACCTTGACTTTGGTTTCACAATGCATGTGATGGATTTCATAGACTTTTGTGTTTCATAACACACAAATGTTTGACCTTTGCAAATGATTTCTTTTCATCTTTAGGTCACAGAGCTTTCGTGTTGCTATGTTTGAGAGGGGCAGAGAGTAATAACACAGGGTAATATGATGTAAGGAGGACAAATGCCTTTTTCTGTTACAAACCACACACCTCCTCTGCCCCCAGCCAGTGCAATGCTTTTGACCATAAACGTACGTTGAATCTGTCCATGTAGCCTAGGGTCAGCCACTGCTGAATCATTCTCCCTGGAGGGTTCATTACAGCACTCAAGAGTTTTGATGACTGGCACTTTTGGCATCTTTTTGTTGTTGTTGTTGTGGGCTTCAGCTGCCCCAGCTCCTTTCTAACACCCTGCTTTCCCTTGCTCAAGGGTTACTTTAGGGTTGATGATTACTGAGGTCACTCAAATAACAGAAGCTCAGATGTTTGAGGAATGCAAGTTGTTACAAGATAGGGTGCTTTCTTGCACTTAATTAACTTCAGACGTCAAGACTTGTGTTGTTAGAGTTCTTGCTAACAGAACAATACACAGAATAATCTGTAAACTTAATAGCGCAAGACATGGTGTGTTCCAAACATCACCAAAGGCAGACATAAAATCAGGGCCTATTTTGAAAATTGTGACTGATATTTCTTAAACTAATGTCAACCAATTATATTGTCATAAAAACGTCAGAAACGATGTTCATTGTCAAGTAATTCCTTATCTCAGGATAATAAAAGGCAAGCTTAGAATACATTTTGTCAGATGACCTCAGGGTTTTATAAGTATTAACACATTAAATCTCATAATGTATAAGGGTTAAGAAAATAATTTGGTAATTTCTCTGTGTAGAGTGTCTGGTTAACTGTTTATATATTCCTACTTTTGAACTTACTTATTTATTTATTGAGACAGGGTCTTGCTGTCTTGCCCAGGTTGGAGTGCAGTGAGCTATCATCAGTGGACTGATCAACCTCCACCTCCTGGGCTCAACTGATCCTCCCACCTCAACCTCCTGAGTAGCTGGCACTATAGGTGTGCACCACCATTCCCAGCTAATTTTTATTTTTTTTTGTAAAGATGAGGTCTCACTATGTTGTCCAGGCTGGTCTTGAACTCCTGGGCTCAAGAAATCCTCCTGCTTCAGTTTTCCAGAGGTCTGTACTTACAGGTGTGAGTTGCCATCCCAAGCTGTATTTCTTTCTTCCTTTTTAAGACAGGAGTCTTGCTCTGCCACCCAAGCTGGAGTGCAGTGGCATGATCTTGGCTCACTGCAACCTCCGCCTCCTGGGTTCAAGAGATTCTCCTGCCTCAGCCTCCTGAGTAGCTGGAATTACAGGCATGCAACACCATGCCCAGCTAATATTTTGTATTTTTAGTAGAGACAGGATTTCGCCATGTTGCCCAGGCTGGTCTCGAACTCCTGAGCTCAGGCAATCCACCTGCCTCGGCCTCCCAAAGTGCTAGGATTACAGGTGTGAGCCACCGTGCCTGGCCCTAATCCATATTTCTATCTTTTAATCTATTTAACTTCTCTGTGTCTCAATTTGTTTCTGCAAAAGTCACTGGGTCCGAGGTAAAACGGTGATGTAGGTGAAGTTTGAATTTAATGTCTTCCACTTCTTCCTCATCTTCATGTGGGGGTCCTCAGGTTGGGGTGAAGAAGTGAGAGTGCCCAATTCTTGCTCTCAGCTACTGAATAACTTGTAATGAAGGTATTACCTGAGACGCTCCTGTATGACTCATCCTAGGAATATATGTATACTTATTTGTAAATTTTTACTTTGATATAATACTATGTTGCAGAAAGTTACAAAAATAGTATAAGTAACTCCAGTTTACTCTTTACCCAGATTTTGCTCTATTTATTTTGTCATGTGCTTGCTCTCTTTACTAACATGTGGATATGGATATATATGATGTATATTTTTTTCTGGCCCATTTGAGAGTAAGTTGCAGACATCATGCGTCTTTACCACTAAATACTTCAATATGTATTTTCTTTTTTTTTTTTTCCACAATTCAAAATTTGTATTTCAAAGGCATATTGCATGAAATTCAGATGGGGCTGAATTCAAGCCCGCTTTTGCACCATTTTTGTTTCCACAGGGAGTTTTAAGCAGATTTTTATGCAGTGTTTGACAATCAAATTGACCTTCTAAACAGGACTTCTGGAGAATTTTTTTTCATTTCATAAAAAGAAAAAATTTTCACAGTTTTTTTTGCGCTTATTTGCAAAACGGATGCTAATTATAAATGTGCTTATTTATTCATTAAAGCAATTAATTAAAAGATGTATACCAGATAATTGATCATACTAGTTCTCATTAATATGTAACACTGAAATCATAAAACTAGATTTATTTTTAATTACTACAAACTGGTATAAATTATAATGTATAATGCAGATTGCCATATATTGAGACAGGGCATTTTTTAGACTTGTCTATAATTAATACATTTTATTGTTCAAACTTACATTCATTTCCTTAAATTCAAAACTTACCACTCTTTCTATAATCTTTTGTTCTGCTAAAGAGCTGTTATTAATTTTTTTAAAATTTATTTATTTATTATTATTATACTTTAGGTTTTATGGTACATGTGTGCAATGTGCAGGTTAGTTACATATGTATACATGTGCCATGCTGGTGTGCTGCACCCACCAACTCGTCATCTAGCATTAGGTATATCTCCCAATGCTATCCCTCCCCCCTCCCTCCACCCCACAACAGTCTCCAAAGTGTGATGTTCCCCTTCCTGTGTCCATGTGTTCTCATTGTTCAATTCCCACCTATGAGTGAGAATATGCGGTGTTTGGTTTTTTGTTCTTGCGATAGTTTACTGAGAATGATGATTTCCAATTTCATCCATGTCCCTACAAAGGACATGAACTCATCATTTTTTATGGCTGCATAGTATTCCATAGTGTATATGTGCCACATTTTCTTAATCCAGTCTATCATTGTTGGACATTTGGGTTGGTTCCAAGTCTTTGCTATTGTGAATAATGCTGCAATAAACATACGTATGCATGTGTCTTTATAGCAGCATAATTTATAGTCCTTTGGATATATACCCAGTAATGGGATGGCTGGGTCAAATGAAATTTCTAGTTCTAGATCCCTGAGGAATTGACACACTGACTTCCACAAGGGTTGAACTAGTTTACAGTCCCACCAACAGTGTAAAAGTGTTCCTATTTCTCCACATCCTCTCCAGTACCTGTTGTTTCCTGACTTTTTAATGATTGCCATTCTAACTGGTGTGAGATGGTATCTCATTGTGGTTTTGATTTGCATTTCTCTGATGGCCAGTGATGGTGAGCATTTTTTCATGTGTTTTTTGGCTGCATAAATGTCTTCTTTTGAGAAGTGTCTGTTCATGTCCTTTGCCCACTTTTTGATGGGGTTGTTTGTTTTTTTCTTGTAAATTTGTTTGAGTTCATTGTAGATTCTGGATATTAGCCCTTTGTCAGATGAGTAGGTTGCGAAAATTTTCTCCCATATTGTAGGTTGCCTGTTCACTCTGATGGTAGTTTCTTTTGCTGTGCAGAAGCTCTTGAGTTTAATTAGATCCCATTTGTCAATTTTGGCTTTTGTTGCCATTGCTTTTGGTGTTTTAGACATGAAGTCCTTGCCCATGCCTATGTCCTGAATGGTAATGCCTAGGTTTTCTTCTATGGTTTTTATGGTTTTAGGTCTAACGTTTAAGTCTTTAATCCATCTTGAATTGATTTTTGTATAAGGTGTAAGGAAGGGATCCAGTTTCAGCTTTCTACATATGGCTAGCCAGTTTTCCCAGCACCATTTATTAAATAGGGAATCCTTTCCCCATTGCTTGTTTTTCTCAGGTTTGTCAAAGATCAGATAGTTGTAGATATGCGGCATTATTTCTGAGGGCTCTGTTCTGTTCCATTGATCTATATCTCTGTTTTGGTACCAGTACCATGCTGTTTTGGTTACTGTAGCCTTGTAGTATAGTTTGAAGTCAGGTAGCGTGATGCCTCCAGCTTTGTTCTTTTGGCGTAGGATTGACTTGGCAATGCGGGCTCTTTTTTGGTTCCATATGAACTTTAAAGTAGTTTTTCCAATTCTGTGAAGAAAGTCATTGGTAGCTTGATGGGGATGGCATTGAATCTGTAAATTACCTTGGGCAGTATGGCCATTTTCGCGATATTGATTCTTCCTCACCATGAGCATGGAATGTTCTTCCATTTGTTTGTATCCTCTTTTATTTCCTTGAGCAGTGGTTTGTATTTCTCCTTGAAGAGGTCCTTCACATCCCTTGTAAGTTGGACTCCTAGGTATTTTATTCTCTTTGAAGCAATTGTGAATGGGAGTTCACTCATGATTTGGCTCTCTGTTTGTCTGTTATTGGTGTATAAGAATGCTTGTGATTTTTGTACATTGATTTTGTATCCTGAGACTTTGCTGAAGTTGCTTATCAGCTTAAGGAGATTTTGGGCTGAGACAATGGGGTTTTCTAGATATACAATCATGTCATCTGCAAACAGAGACAATTTGACTTCCTCTTTTCCTAATTGAATACCCTTGATTTCCTTCTCCTGCCTAATTGCCCTGGCCATAACTTCCAACACTATGTTGAATAGAAGTGGTGAGAGAGGGCATCCCTGTCTTGTGCCAGTTTTCAAAGGGAATGCTTCCAATTTTTGCCCATTCAGTATGACATTGGCTGTGGGTTTGTCATAGATAGCTCTTATTATTTTGAGATACATCCCATCAATACCTAATTTATTGAGAGTTTTTAGTATGAAAGGTTGTTGAATTTTGTCAAAGGCCTTTTCTGCATCTATTGAGATAGTTATGTGGTTTTTGCCTTTGGTTCTGTTTATATGCTGGATTACATTTATTGATTTGCATATTTTGAACCAGCCTTGCATCCCAGGGATGAAGCCCACTTGATCATGGTGGATAAGCTTTTTGATGTGCTGCTGGATTCGGTTTGCCAGTATTTTATTGAGGATTTTTGCATCAATGTTCATCAAGGATATTGGTCTAAAATTCTCTTTTTTGGTTGTGTCTCCACCCGGCTTTGGTATCAGGATGATGCTGGCCTCATAAAATGAGTTAAGGAGGATTCCCTCTTTTTCTATTGATTGGAATAGTTTCAGAAGGAATGGTACCAGTTCCTCCTTGTACCTCTGGTAGAATTCGGCTGTGAATCCATCTGGTCCCGGACTTTTTTTGGTTGGTAAGCTATTGATTATTGCCACAATTTCAGCTCCTGTTATTGGTCTATTCAGAGATTCAACTTCTTCCTGGTTTAGTCTTGGGAGGGTGTATTTGTTGAGGAAATTATCCATTTCTTCTAGATTTTCTAGTTTATTTGCGTAGAGGTGTTTGTAGTATTCTCTGATGGTAGTTTGTATTTCTGTGGGATCGGTGGTGATATCCCCTTTATCATTTTTTATTGCATCTATTTGATTCTTCTCTCTTTTTTTCTTTATTAATCTTGCTAGCGGTCTATCAAGTTTGTTGATCCTTTCAAAAAACCAGCTCCTGGATTCATTAATTTTTTGAAGGGTTTTTTGTGTCTCTATTTCCTTCAGTTCTGCTCTGATTTTAGTTATTTCTTGCCTTCTGCTAGCTTTTGAATGTGTTTGCTCTTGCTTTTCTAGTTCTTTTAATTGTGATGTTAGGGTGTCAATTTTGGATCTTTCCTGCTTTCTCTTGTGGGCATTTGGTGCTATAAATTTCCCTCTACACACTGCTTTGAATGCATCCCAGAGATTCTGGTATGTTGTGTCTTGGTTCTCATTGGTTTCAAAGAACATCTTTATTTCTGCCTTCATTTCGTTATGTACCCAGTAGTCATTCAGGAGCAGGTTGTTCAGTTTCCATGTAGTTGAGCGGTTTTGAGTGAGATTCTTAATCCTGAGTTCGTTTGATTGCACTGTGATCTGAGAGATAGTTTGTTATAATTTCTGTTCTTTTACATTTACTGAGGAGAGCTTTACTTCCAACTATGTGGTCAATTTTGGAATAGGTGTGGTGTGGTGCCGAAAAAAATGTATATTCTGTTGATTTGGGGTGGAGAGTTCTGTAGATGTCTATTAGGTCCGCTTGGTGCAGAGCTGAGTTCAATTCCTGGGTATCCTTGTTGACTTTCTGTCTCGTTGATCTGTCTAATGTTGACAGTGGGGTGTTAAAGTCTCCCATTATTAATGTGTGGGAGTCTAAGTATCTTTGTAGGTCACTCAGGACTTGCTTTATGAATCTGGGTGCTCCTGTATTGGGTGCATATATATTTAGGATAGTTAGCTCTTCTTGTTGAGTTGATCCCTTTACCATTATGTAATGGCCTTCTTTGTCTTTTTTGATCTTTGTTGGTTTAAAGTCCGTTTTATCAGAGACTAGGATTGCAACCCCTGCCTTTTTTTGTTTTCCATTTGCTTGGTAGATCTTCCTCCATTCTTTTATTTTGAGTCTATGTGTGTCTCTGCATGTGAGATGGGTTTCCTGAATACAGCACACTGATGGATCTTGAGTCTTTATCCAATTTGCCAGTCTGTGTCTTTTAATTGGAGCATTTAGTCCATTTACTTTTAAAGTTAATATTGTTATGTGTGAATTTGATCCTGTCATTATGATGTTAGCTGGTTATTTTGCTCATTAGTTGATGCAGTCTCTTCCTAGTCTCGATGGTCTTTACATTTTGGCATGATTTTGCAGCGGCTGGTACCAGTTGTGCCTTTCCATGTTTAGTGTTTCCTTCAGGAGCTCTTTTAGGGCAGGCCTGGTGGTGACAAAATCTCTCAGCATTTGCTTGTCTGTAAAGTATTTTATTTCTCCTTCACTTATGAAGCTTAGTTTGGCTGGATATGAAATTCTGGGTTGACAATTCTTTTCTTTAAGAATGTTGAATATTGGCCCCCACTCTCTTCTGGCTTGTAGGGTTTCTGCCGAGAGATCCGCTGTTAGTCTGATGGGCTTCCCTTTGAGGGTAACCCGACCTTTCTCTCTGGCTGCCCTTAACATTTTTTCCTTCATTTCAACTTTGGTGAATCTGACAATTATGTGTCTTGGAGTTGCTCTTCTCGAGGAGTATCTTTGTGGCATTCGCTGTATTTCCTGAATCTGAATGTTGGCCTGCCTTGCTAGATTGGGAAAGTTCTCCTGGATAATATCCTGCAGAGTGTTTTCCAACTTGGTTCCATTCTCCCCGTCACTTTCAGGTACACCAATCATACGTAGATTTGGTCTTTTCACATAGTCCCAAATTACTTGGAGGCTTTGCTCGTTTCTTTTTATTCTTTTTTCTCTAAACTTCCCTTCTTGCTTCATTTCATTCATTTCATCTTCCATTGCTGATATCCTTTCTTCCATTTGATCGCATAGGCTCCTGAAGCTTCTGCATTCTTCACGTAGTTCTCGAGCCTTGGTTTTCAGCTCCATCAGCTCTTTTAAGCACTTCTCTGTATTGGTTATTCTAGTTATACATTCTTCTAAATTTTTTTCAAAGTTTTCAACTTCTTTGCCTTTGGTTTGAATATCCTCCCGTAGCTTGGAGTAATTTGATCGTCTGAAGCCTTCTTCTCTCAGCTCGTCAAAGTCATTCTCCATCCAGCTTTGTTCCATTGCTGGTGAGGAACTGCATTCCTTTGGAGGAGGAGAGGCACTCTGCTTTTTAGAGTTTCCAGTTTTTGTGCTCTGTTTTTTCCCCATCTTTGTGGTTTTATCTACTTTTGGTCTTTGATGATGGTGATGTACAGATGGGTTTTTGGTGTGGATGTCCTTTCTGTTTGTTAGTTTTCCTTCTAACAGACAGGACCCTCAGCTGCAGGTTTGTTGGAGTACCCAGCCGGCCGGCCGTGTGAGGTGTCAGTCTGCCCCTGCTGGGGGCTGCCTCCCAGTTAGGCTGCTAGGGGGTCAGGGGTCAGGGACCCACTTGAGGAGGCAGTCTGCCCGTTCACAGATCTCCAGCTGCATGTTGGGAGAACCACTGCTCTCCTCAAAGCTGTCAGACAGGGACATTTAAGTCTGCAGAGGTTACTGCTGTCTTTTTGTTTGTCTGTGCCCTGCCCCCAGAGGTGGAGCCTACAGAGGCAGGCAGGCCTCCTTGAGCTGTGGTGGGCTCCACCCAGTTCAAGCTTCCTGGCTGCTTTGTTTACCTAAGCGAGCCTGGGCAATGGCGGGCGCCCATCCCCCAGCCTCACTGCCGCCTTGCTGTTTGATCTCAGACTGCTGTGCTAGCAATCAGCGAGACTCTGTGGGTGTAGGACCCTCTGAGCCAGGTGCGGGCTATAATCTCCTGGTGCACCGTTTCCTAAGCCCGTCGGAAAAGCACAGTATTCGGGTGGGAGTGGCCCAATTTTCCAGGTGCCGTCTGTCACCCCTGGAAAGGGGACTCCCTGACCCCTTGCGCTTCCCGAGTGAGGCAATGCCTCGCCCCTGCTTCGGCTGGGGCACGGTGCGCTCACCCACTGACCTGCGCCCACTGTCTGGCACTCCCTAGTGAGATGAACATGGTACCTCAGATGGAAATGCAGAAATCATCCGTCTGCTGCGTCACTCACGCTGGGAGCTGTAGACCGGAGCTGTTCCTATTCGGCCATCTTGGCTCCTCCCTCCAATATGTATTTTCTAAGATACAAAATAAATCTCTGATGTAAGAGATTACATAACCACAGTCTAATGATCAAAACAAGGAAATCTAACATTGATACAATGTTCTTATTCATATTAAGTGTATGGCCCATATTAAATTTCATAAATTGTCTCCATAATGTTTCTGAAGTCTTTTCCGTCTGTTCCAAGACCCAATCCAGGAACACTCTTTATACTTAGTTGGCATGTCTCCTTAGTCTTTAAACTGGAACAGTTCTTTAGTCCTTAACTTTCATGGTCTTGATATTTTGAAAAGGCCAGTTGTAGACTGTTCCTCAGTTGGAGTTTGTCTCATGTTTCCTCATGATTAGATTCAGAGTATGCGTTTTTGATAGGAATGCCACAGAAGCGATGTTGAGTCCTTCCCGGTGTACCATGTCAGCAGGTTCATAATGGGGGTAATATATGTATTTTTTTTTTTTTGAGACAGAGTTTCACTCTTGTTGCCCAGGCTGGAGTGCAATGGCGTGATCTTGGCTCACTGCAACCTCCACCTCCCTGGTTCAAGCAATTCTCCTACCTCAGCCTCCCGAGTAGCAGGGATTACAGGTGCATGTCACCATGCCTGGCTAATTTTGTACTTTTAGTAGAGATGAGGTTTCTCCATGTTGATCAGGCTGGTCTCAAACTCCTGACCTCAGGTGATCCGCCCGCCTCAGCCTCCCAAAGTGCTGGGATTACAGGCATGAGCCACTGCACCTGGCAATATATCTATTTTTTAAAAGAGGACTCTTTTTGAGAATATGGGAAAGTACTCAAGTCCTAAAGGAAAATATATTTAAAAATGAAATGGGAGGGTGTCTGTATTCGAGCCAGGGATCTGATCAAATTCTCTCTCAAATCCCTCAAGGCAAATTGTCACTTACTCTGCTTATTTGTAACATGGTTTATCCTGGTATTACCTCATCTATTAATTCACTTGCTTGTTCATTCATTTAGTCAAATATTGGTTTAACACTTCCTGGGTGCCAGAAAACTGTTGCAAGTGCTAAGAATAATCAGAAAATACAAAACCAGAAACAAAACCCACCAATCCTCATGGGCTTCTATTCTAGTAGTAGAAATACACAATAAACAAATGAAATCGGTTATATAGTATGTTAAAAGGGAGAAGGGTCATGGAGAAAACATAAAGCAGGGAAGGCATGACAGGAAGTGCCAGAGGAAGCTATAAGGTTAGAAGAGGTGGTCAAGGAAGGTCTTCCTGAGAAGACAACATGGTAAACTACAGGCTCCAAGCTGAGCCATGTGGCTTCTGGCTTCTTTTGAGGATGCAGAGTTTAAAAGGGCATTAAGAGAAAGATGATACAAATTCGAATATTGTATCATCTATAATTTGCCCATCGAGTAAGTTGTTTCACACCTCAGGGGCCAGCCAGACAAGAGAAAGGCAACGGTGATTGTTATTCATTGACATTTAGAATATTGGGTGGGATGGGATTGGGAAAAATGAAATCCCAGTACGAAGTTTCAGAGAATTAAGCTAGTGCTTGCTAAGTAGTTCGTTTATGTTGCTTACAGAGCTAGCCACTGCTTTCCCCAGCTCTGGCTCAAGGATGGGGAAATCCTCTGACAATGTCATGTGCAAGAAGGATGTTCATCTTGCCTCCAAATCCAGTATCAAAAAAGTATGAATGGGCCAGGTGCGGTGGCTCATGCCTGTAATCCCAGCACTTTGGGAGTCTGAGGCGGGCAGATCACTTGAGGCCAGGAGTTCGAGACCAGCCTGGCCAACATGACGAAACCTCCTCTCTTATAAAAATAAAAAAATTAGCTGTGTGTCTGCGGTCCCAGCTACTGGGGAGGCTAGACAGGAGAATCACTTGAACCCGAGAAATGGAGGTTGCAGTGAGCGGAAATGGCGCCACTGCACTCCAGCTTGGGTGAGAGAGTGAGACTTTTATCTCAACAACAACAAAAAAGTATGAATGGCAGAACAGAAAGTATATGATAAGAAGAAACAAGAAGAACGAAGGCAGCAGTATCTTAAAGAACAAGAATCATATGAAAACAGATTGCTTATGGGAGATGAATGTGTAAAGAATGGCCTTAATTTCATTTGTGAGGCCCCACCAGGAGCTAAAAAAGGAAACAGAGAAAAAAGAAAACAGGAGAGAATGAAGACAAATTTAAATGGCAGAAAGAAGCTCCATGAGAAAAATATACCAAAGATTACATAAACAAAAAAAATTAGCCCTTTGATATTCAGGTTAGAAATATGAACTGCATTAAATGTCACAAATGGGATCATGTCACTGCAGATTGAGACTGTCCTTTGTTTGGTCTTTCTGGAATCAATGCAAGTTCAGTTCCCACTGATGAGTAAGGTAGGCACTAGACATGATTTATTTGTTTCAGAATTTATATAGAGGACAAACAAGGAAATAAGATAACGTTTCTCTTTATTTTCTCAGTAAAAAAAAAAGAAGTAAATAGATCTTCATTTTCAGGCTGCCTGGAGCAATTGCTTTCGACATTTGACACAAGAAGGAGAATTTTGCTTCATGTCACAGTGTCTCAGAACTGAATCTGTTTATGTCTACATATCCTGGAATAGGAGCTGCACATAAGATGATACAGGGCAACAGGTCCTCTTGCTTGGTGGAAAATGATTCTTTGAATGGACTTGTTTAGCTAAGTCTCTGCCTGCCCTTTGCTGTCAGGAAAGAGAGGCAGCTAGAGATCTTCCTCCTCCTTCTTCATCCTTGCTGCTCTGCAAGCTGCCTCTTCTTCAGCACTCTTGTTCCTGCCTTTGGCTGTTCCTCAATCCCATGTGGCTCTCTAGGCCTGTCATGCTCTTATATTACAAATCCATAACAACTTCCCATTTTTTGTCTTTTAAAGACTGAGAAGAATGTCATTTTCTTGTGGTTCTTCTCAACTATGTGGGTACAAAACATGGATTTCACAATTGCTTTAGTCAGGGTGCTTCCCATAACACCGCATCTTCAGGTGGGCAGAGGGTAGTACAATGCTGGAGTTGAATTCTAAGAATGTAGAACACTCACTCCAGATCTTCCTGTATTCCTGCCCACTTTGTCACAGGCAGAACAATGTAGGAGTGGAGATGTGATCTCCAGAGCCACACTGTCTAGTTCCAATCCTGGCCCCATTGCAAACTATCTGGGTAACTTCGGGAGGTTACTTAACCCTTCTGTACCTTAGTGCCCTCAGATGTAAAGTGAAGGTAGTAAGAGTTCATTCCCCCTTGTAGGATTGTTATAAGGATTAGATGGGTTAATATTGGAAAATCCCTTAGTGTAGAGCCTAGACATAGTAGGAGCAATATTAAGTGTTTGTTAATTAAACAAAACATGTTTTGAATGGATGGTTTTGTGGGATAGGAAGGTTTGGTTTAGCGCAGTGGTTGGCCTTTGTTCATCATAACGTGACCTCGGAGCCAAACTTCAGTGTCCAGAGGCAGTCTCTTAACTACAGCACATCCCACAAGGATGAGTATAATAGGATATCCTACAACAAAGTTTGCTGTATTTTCTGAACAGTGTTGCAACTCATGCAAGAGCTACATGGCACTCCAGAATAAATAGAAATACTAATAATCAGAGAATACAGATAACTAACTCATATGGTTCATATGATCTTCCCTAATCCTCCAACAACCCTTGGAGGTCAGTGAGGCCGGTGCTGCTGATCAGCCACCCATATTCACTTCCCCTTTCTTTTATAATAGAATGCCTGAGTTTTGTCAAGCTCATGGTCACCCAGCCAGTGACTACATTTCCTGGTTTCCTGTATAGCTAGGCATAGCCACATGACTAAATTCTGGCCAATGGAATGTGAGTAGAAATAAAGTGTGCTATTTCCAAATTGTGCCCTAAAAAGGAAAGGACATGGGCTCCCTTTGCTCCTTTGTCCCCCTTCCCACTGGCTGGCATGCAGTTATGATCAAGTGAGCAGCTACATTGGACTCAGAGATGGAAGCTGTGTATTGAGGATAGCAGAGTTGCCTAACCAGCCCTGTACCATTTAGGTCTGAAATGCTTTATTGAGAGAAATAAGCTTTGATCTTGTCTATGCTATTTTGTTGGTTTTTTGGGAGGCTCTTTTTGTTATAGCAACATGGATGATACCTAATATAGAAGGTGTTACTATCTCCATTTTACAAAAGCAATATGGTAGCTTAGAAAAATTAAGTGACTTACCCAAGTTCACACAGTTTGTAAATGGCCATGGTGGGATTTGACCCCAAGTGCTCTGATGCTAGTGCTGGGGCTGTTAACCATGTACCATGCTATTTTGTCTCTTGAGCCCTACAAGGTAATGATCTGGGTTTATGGGAAAGAA
Source organism: Pongo abelii (assembly GCF_028885655.2). NCBI lineage: Eukaryota > Metazoa > Chordata > Mammalia > Primates > Hominidae > Pongo > Pongo abelii. The sequence continues at coordinate 32,789,804 of NC_071994.2, read as the reverse complement.
TAGAAGAGAGACGCCTGTTCCATTCCCCCTAGTTGACCATTCCTAGCTATGACCAATGGTTCCACCCAAACACGTATACTTTATTCATTTCTCCATAGATGCATAATTGTGTGTGCTCTCAGTCCATAATGAATGTGTTGATTGTCTATGAGGTTTGACTTTTTATTTTGATTGTCAGAGTACAAGAACCCATGTCTGGTTTCTGCAAACAGACTTAAACCCAAGGTCAAGCCCAGGTGCAACATTTAAAGCATAAACAAGGGAGGCAAGCAAACTACCTCTAAGACAGCAGCACTGGAAAATAACTTCAATCCAAGCATGTCAATCCCAGTAGTTAAACATGACTGGTTGACCCAGGCCTTGCAGGAGCCCAGAGGCAAGGAGGGAATGTGGGTGAGCCGCAGGAGCTTAAGCTAGTCAAAGTCAAGTTCAGAGGCCAGTGGACCTGCACAAACTTGAAAAAGGCTCAACAACTGTTGTAAATATTTGCTTGCTACTGAGTCCTGCTCAAGTCATCTCCATATCACCATGAATGAAGTCAGACTTTTAGGGAAAAGTGGTTAACAATCTGTTTGGATTTCTGCGGTAGCAGGGTGGATCATATAATGCTTACTCCTGACACCACACCTAACACCTATTCAGTTTTTCAGCTTTACTCAAAGCCTTCATGACTTAGCAGGTTCAGGTTAGGCGACCTTCTTAGGTAATCCTAACAACAGCTGGCCTTCCCTTCTCTCAGCACTTTTTCCCCGTGTTGTTGCCTGATTATTTGTCTATGTCCACGTCCTTTGCTGCTGTACTCCCAGAGCCCAATAGGCAGGGGGCCCAGGACACAGCAGACATTCAGTATATTGGATGACTCCCATGGGGTAGTGGTTATGGATGAACATAACACGAGAGGCCTTCTCTCTCAGAAGAATGTGATGAAATATGCAATTGATGAACATCCAGAATCCAGATATTCCCCTATCTTGAAAATTGCACTTCCAAGCCACACTCTCAGTGCCAGTGAGAGTATAAACTAGCTCGAGCATTGCAGAAAACAATCAACAATATGTCACAAGAACCTTAAAATGTTCAAATGACTTGAACCAAAAATGACCTCTGAAAATAGGTCCTAAGGAAATAAATACAAATGTAGAGGAAGGATGTCACTGTACTGTTATAGAAGAAAACAATTTAAATGTTCTCAGTAAAGGAGTATGTAAATAAAGGAATAGTCCTTTGATTGCAAATTGTGTAGCCATAGGAGAAAAATATCACATTTTGGAAGAAGATTTAATGACTTGCAAAAAGTTTTATCTGATAATGTTAGGTGGAAAAAGCAGGATATAAGATTATGTATTCTGTAGGATCCATTGTAAAACTTTCTTCTCTCGCTCTCTCTCACACACACACACACACACACTCACACACACACTGCTTTACATACATATAAGAGAGAAAATATTGGTAAAAATGTTACCTGTTTATCATAATCTTTGAATGATTGTTTGTCTGATATTTTATCCTGCATTTTCCAAGCCTCCATTAGTAAATATAAAAAATAAGTTAAGGGCCGGGCGAGGTGGCTCACGCCTGTAATCCCAGTACTTTGGGAGGCTGAGGCGGGTGGATCACGAGGTCAGGAGAACGAGACCATCCTGGCTAACACGGTGAAACCCCGTCTCTACTAAAAGTACAAAAAAATTAGCCGGGTGTGGTGGCGGGCGCCTGTAGTCCCAGCTACTCGGGAGGCTGAGGCAGGAGAATGGCATGAACCCGGGAGGCAGAGCTTGCAGTGAGCCGAGATCGCGCCACTGCACTCTAGCCTGGGTGACAGAGCGAGACTCCGTTTCAAAAAAAAAAAAAAAAAGTGAAGGTAAAAACAAATTCCCAATTATTATTTCTACGTTTCCTCTGTTTTTTTGTTTTGTTTTGTTTTTGAGACGGAGTCATGGTCTGTCACTGGGGCTGGAGTGCAGTGGCATGACCCCGGCTCACTGCAACCTCTGCCTCCCAGGTTCAAGTGATTCTCCTGCCTCAGCCTCACGTGTAGCTGGGACTACAGGCAAGCGCCACCACGCCCAGCTAATTTTTGTATTTTTAGCAGAGACAGGGTTTTGCCATGTTGACCAGGCTGGTCTTGAACTCCTGACCTCAAGTGATCCACCCACCTTGGCCTCCCAAAGTGCTGGGATTACAGGCGTAAGCCACCAGGCCTGGCCTATGTTTCCTTTTATTGCAAACATCAGATCAGTAGCATGGCACGTGAGGCCCAGGCGGAAAAAGGCACATCCATGTTCTTCTCCTCAGGATAGCTCATGCTATGGCCATCACCAGACACCAGGGGATATCTGGGTTGCCTCCTCCTAAGTAGGCAATTATTCATATTAAAGCGGGAAAGATATGGTACAGCCAAATAGGCAGAGCAGAAGGTATGTGCTGCTACTGCATATAACACCACCGCTACTTTTTAAAGCAAATCCCACCTTCTTCTCTTGCTTGCTCAAGCCTGTTCCACAGTGAATAGGAGTCATGGAGCTGTGGTGATGTTTACTCTCTTCCCTTAAAGCCAGCAGCCAATACTGAATTGTAACTCTCTTTTTTTCTTGTTGTGTTCTTTTCTCTTCCTTTTTGCCTAACTCTGAATTTACCTCACAAGGCCACTGTGAAGAGAATGAAACTGAAATATGTAGAACATTCTCGGCCTCTCTAAGGATGGGTGGAATCAGAACAGAGTAATTACCCCTTGTGCTGTTTTGTATGCCTGTCATCCAACAAAACATAATGTTCATTCTCGCCATTCTTTTCTTGCAATACTGATGAAATAAAATTTGTCTATAAAGATTCCTAGCTGAGTACTCAAACGTTTTTCTTGAACATTTGTTACATGGTCTACTTTGCAAGCTTGGTTTCAAATTTCGTGATACCAGGATTAATAACAGTATGTCTTGTGCCAGTATATTTTATTTTCATTGAGTTCTGAAAATTGACTTCAGAGAACAGCATTTTTTAAATGAAATTTTTATTTATATCAATAAAAATACCCATGAATTCATATGACTAAAATATTAAAACCTAGAACCCAATTTGTTTACCTAACCAATCACTTGCAATTACCTTTAGGTAATTGTATTGGTTTGGTTTCAAGTATTTTTTAACTAGGGCTGATTTTTAGAAGTGTTTTCATTTAAGCTGTAATTATAGTCGATAGAACTTCCATCTAATATGTGACTTTTTTTAATTTTTAATTTTTTTGAGATGGAGCCTCACTCTGTCACCCAGGCTGGAGTGCAGTGGCACGATCTTGGCTCACTGCAACCTCCGCCTCTTGGGTTCAAGCGATTCTCTCGCCTCAGCCACCTGAGTAGCTGAGACTACAGGTGTGTGCCACCACGCCCAGCTAATTTTTGTATTTTTAGTAGAGGTGGGGTTTCACCATGTTGGCCAGGCTGGTCTCGAACTTCTGGCCACAAGTGATCCGCCTGCCTCGGCCTCCCAAAGTGCTGGGATTAGAGGCGTGAGCCCCCGCACCCAGCCTCCTATGTAACATTATAAATTTATTGTCATTACTTGTAAGCCTGCCCTTTATTTTAAAATACAAGATATGACAAGATCAGAAACCAGTCTTGTTTCTCCATTTCTTTCTCTAGAAATGATTCTTTAGGAATCCAAATCCACAGTAACAAAAACAAAGGAAAAAAAAACACATGCTGGACAGTGTTTATATAATGAACAAAGGTTAACATATGACTGCAGGTCTTTTATTTATTTTGTTGATATTTGTGTTGGTTAGTTAAGAAGATGATTTGCTCCATTATTTCAACATTTATTTATTCAACAAACTGTGGACTTTGGAGATGAACAGCTGAAGTTAGAATCCTGACTCTATCCCTTAACAACTGTGTAACTTTGGGCAAGTTATTTAACCTCCCTGTACCTCTGTTTCCTAACCTGTAAAATGAAGATAACATTAGTATCTAACTCATAGGGTTGTTGGGAGGGTTAACTAAGCAAATAGACAAAAAGCTTAGAATAGTCTCTGGTATATAGTAAGTGCTCAATAAATTATGGATGGGAGGATTCCGACTCACATGGAGTTTACAGTCTTGACAGTATGGATCGGGCAGGTAGAAAAAGACACCGAATTACACAGCCAACAGCATCTTTACAATTGTTTTTAATATAGGAAAAGTATAGGGTGCTAAAGATTAATTTGTGGCTTTCTTTTCCAATGAACTGCTAAAGTTCCACTTTTATGCCCAAGATTCTTATCAAACTTTTGTAAGATGAAGAACATGTGAACTTTCCACTATTATATATCCACCCATTATATGTAGTTGTACTGGAAAAAATCAAAAGCTGATAACTTTTAATTTGAAGATGATGGTATATACTATGTATATATATTAAGGTGCTTAAAGATAAATCCTAGCACCTGAGGAGGTGTAGAAATCATTTAAACTCTTTGATTACAATGACAAACTAGTCAGTAACTTACCAAATATTGTACTAAATATTACTAAGTATTTTATTCTTCAACATAGCTTTTTAAAGACACAAAGCTTTTCAAAATTCCTGGTCACCTGCGAGTAAAATTTGGGGAAGCAGATTTCTCCAGTGTTTAAAGAAGCCAATTTGGCAGTGTACCGGAGTTGAATACATTTTTCCCATCTAAGTTAAGTTGTTTTTCTCTGGTAAAGGAGGAAATCAACACCCATCTGTACGGAGATAAACGTTTCAGAGTGTTTTTATATTAAATAATTAGTATACTAGTTTAGTAAGTGATAATCCACAAATAAGAAGAGCTAAGAGAGAAAAAGAAAAGCATCCATCCATCCTTTGGTTGCAAATAATACTTACATTAGCGTATGGCAAAATTTAATTTTGTACAGAGTAATTTAACCCAGGATTGCTCAATTTTTAAGAGCTGAGAAAGCATAGTTATAGAGCGCAAAGCCCCACCCAGCAGGGTCTAAGTATTCCGTCTGCAAAACTGGCAGGCCACCAACGGCCGCGTCCCAGGGCGGCCTGAAGGACGCTGATAACCGGGAGCCCCGCCCTGGGTTCGGCTATCCCGGGCACCTGGGACCGGCGGGGCGAGGCTCTCCAATTGCTGGACCAGCGCGGGATCCCTCCTTTCCGCACCCTTCTGGGTATCTCCGGGTCCTCAGGCCTCCTTCGGAGAGCCCTGCTCCGCGCCCACTGGGCTTCCAATCTTGGCCTGCCTAGCGCCGAGCAGCCAATCACAAGGCAGTCCTCCCGAGGGGGCGGGACGAGGGGGTGGTGCTGATTGGCTGAGCCTGAAGTCGCCACGGCCGCGGGGCTACAGGCACATTTGCCTGCTAAGGGTGGAGACCCACGAGCCGAGGCCTCCTGCAGTGTTCCGCACAGCCAACCGCACGCCATGGCTGACAGCCGGGATCCCGCCAGCGACCAGATGAAGCACTGGAAGGAGCAGCGGGCCGCGCAGGTACACCCTGTGCTCCCCGAGCGGGCCCGAGGGTCCGTTTAGAAAGCGGGGGCGTCGGCAAGTGACGGCCCGGCTTCCCCCAGGGCGGCGCTCAGAGGGACTGTACCGCGGCTAACTGGGCAGGGGGTATCCCCTTCGTTGCAGACAGACTCTTACATGCGCGGGAGCAGGGGAGGGGGTTCCGGGTAGTGGGGCGCGGGACTGCAGGCTTTGTTGTCCGCAACAGGCTCGGGTGGTTGCTTCAGAATTTTACACTTTTGCCAACTGGGGCAGAGGTCGCAACTTGAGGACAGAATGAGGGCTCATGGGGAAAGAGGCAGAGAGCTGCAGCTGCAAGGAAGTCAATGAGGGGAGAAGTGGAACCAGGCTCTAACGCTGCCCTTCTTGAAATACTGTTTACACGCTTTCATAGTTGTGGGGTCCAGCAGGGCAGGGATTGTGTTTTACAATCTTGATGTCTCCAGCACCAGTCACAGTGACTGGTACGTACTATGCACATTATTAAACGACTAAATAAAAGAATTTTTACATCCATTGTCTCATTTGCACTTCAGAATATCGAGCCCAGCATTTTAGAGTTGGGGGGTGACATTAGGGATTGGTTAATGCGTTTATTCTATTCTTTGAGCGCCTGTAGGTGCTAGGCACTGTTCCGGGGCAAGGTGTACAAATTCCAGTGAGACAAGAACAACACCCTTGAGAAGCTGAGAGTCTAGTCTGGGAGACAAGACACATAAACAGATGATTACACTCCAGCGTGGTGAGGGCTCTAATATAGGTTATCTGTAGAATGTAGAGGGAGTGACCAGGTGGGCCAGACAAAGCAGGTGACATTTGAACAGGAATTTTTTTAAATGAGTAGGATTTTAACTTGGTGGTGGGGGAGACATTCCTGGCCTGTGCCCACGGGTGCAGAGTCTCAAGAGGGCATATATGAGGAGGTTGGATTAGATGAGACCGCATCTGGTCTGAGTCTTCTGTTGGCAGATTGGCCCAGGGAGTCTAAAGGTCTTGCCCTGTTCCCTGGCTGCTGGTTAATGGTAGAGAGAGGATTGCAGCCCTGTTTTCCCCATTCTGCCTAGTGCTCTTGCTCAAAACTCAGGTTCGTGAACTGGGGTATTAATGCTAAGGGCTCATGGATTGCTTTAATGGTTCCCTGTTTGGGAAAAGGCTGCCATTCTCCTCCAAGGGCCTGGAAAATCTTCCCTCTTGGCCCTGTTCTTTGTTATATACCATTAGGATGGTTCATGAGCTCTTAAAGTGAACCAGAGAGACGTAGAGTCTTAGTAAAGGATGTGCCACTACTTAGTGGCAGAGACAAGGTTAGAATTCAGCTTCTTGGACCCAATTGGGACTCTTTCCTTACCCAGTGGGTGCAAATCCTGGTTCACACTGAAGTTTTCATGAATACTTGGTGAATTGAGAAAAGTGTAGACAAAGTAGTGAGATTTTTACAAAACAAAATCTTTTCTTTTCTTTTCTTTTTTTTTTTTTTGAGACGGAGTCTCGCTCTGTTTCCCAGGCTGGAGTGCAGTGGTACGATCTCCACTCACTGCGAACTCCGCCTCCTGGATTCAAGCAATTCTCTTGCCTCAGCCTCCCGAGTAGCTGGGATTACAGGTGCCCATCACCACACCCAGCTGATTTTTGTATTTTTAGTAGAGATGGGGTTTCACCATGTTGGCCAGGCTGGACTGGAACTCCTGACCTCAGGTGATCCGCCCGCCTTGGCCTCCTAAAGTACTGAGATTACAGGTGTGAGCCACCGCGCATGGCCAATATTTTCATTTTTAAAGGACTCCCCTTTATTCTGAGACTAGCTGCCTTCTTCCTTGTTTGGGAGAATCATGAACTGTTGAAGTCCCTGCTGTTGATTTACCTTACATAGTTGCCCATGTGAGAAATGGCTGACTCAAAAAGCACATCTATAGTTGGGAGGCTCTTAATTGAAATATGGCCATCCCCTTTGTCCATGACATCTCAGGGCACTGTGTACATCGTCCTGATTGGCAGTCACATTGAGGTCTTATTGTTCCTCAGTTTTAGCTGCTCTGAGTAAAAACCGCTTACTTCTTTGAGGCACTTCTGCCTCCCCCCAGGGCCCTCCAAAAGGAATTATGCATGTGCCTTATAGCCTATATAATTTTCAAATACTTTTTTTAAATGAAAAATTTCAAATATTCAGAAAAGTTGAAAAAATTTTTCAGTGTATATCTATATATCTGCCATCTAGATTCTACAAGGAACATTTTGCCTTGTGTCTTTTATTATGTTACTCCATCTGTCTGTCCATCCTTTAATTCATTCAAGTTGTTTCATGTATTAGCAGTTTGTTCTTTTCATTACTGAGTAAGATTCCATTATATGAATATACCACCATTTGGATATCCTGTTGCTGGATACCTGGGCTATTTAATTTTTTTTTCTATTGTAAGTAAAGCTGCTGTGGCTGGGCATGAAAGCTCATGCCTATAACCCTACCACTTTTGGAGGCTGAGGTGGGAGGATTGTTTGAGCTCAGGAGTTTGAGACCAGCCTGAGCAACATGGTGAAACCCCATCTCTACAACAAATAAAAGAAGTAGCCAGACATGGTGACACATGCCTGTTGTCCCAGCTACTCGGGAAGTTGAGTTGGGAGGATTGCTTGAGCTTGGGGTGTGGAGGCTGCAGCGAGCCATGATTACACGACTGCACTCTAGCCTGGGTGACAGAGGGAGACCCTGTCTTAAAAATGAAAAACAAATAAAGCTGCTATAAAAATTCTTACATAAGTCTTTTTGTGCACAGATGCTTTTATTTCTCTTAGGAAATACCTAGGAGTAGATTTATTGGATCATAAGGTAAGTGAATGTGTTATGAGAAACTGCTGAGCCTTTTTCCAAAGTGGTTGTACCATTTTATATTTCATCAGCAGTGTATGGGAGTTCCAATTGCTCCACATCCTACCAACTTTTGGTGTTGTCAGTCTTTTACTTTTAACTGTTGGGTGTGCAGTGGTATCTCATTATGGTTTTAATTTGCTTTGCTCTGATGACTAATGATGCAAAGCATCTTTTTACATGCTTATTGACCATTGGTATGTATTCCTTTGAAGTATATGTTCAAATTTTCTGTCCTTTTAAAAATTGAATTGCTTTTAAATTATTGATTCATAGCCCATATTTTAAGTTAAATCATGTGGAATCATGTGTAGGCTAAGTGTTATAAATCTCAACATGTATCATGGTATAAACATATTAGAAATTTATGGCTGGGCGCGGTGACTCGCTCCTATAATCCAGCACTTTGGGAGGCTGAGGTGGGCAGATCACCTGAGGTCGGGAGTTCAAAACTAGCCTGACCAATATGGAGAAACCCCGACTCTACTAAAAATACAAAATTAGCTGGGCGTGGTGGCACATGCCTGTAATCCCAGCTGCTCGGGAGGCTGAGGCAGGATAATCGCTTGAACCCTGGAGGTGGAGGTTGCAGTAAGCCGAGATTGTGCTGTTGCACTCCAGCCTGGGCAACAAGAGTGAAACTCCATCTCAAAAAGAAAAAAAAAAGAAATGTATTCCTTTCCTACATGAATGGCCCAAAGTGGTTTGAGGTTGAAGGAGGTGGGTGGGTGCTCTGCTTCCCACAGTTATTGAGGGCACCAGGCTGAAGGAAGCTCCCCCTTGGTCAACACATGGCTTTTATGGGCGTCACTGTCCAGCACAGAAGGCTCAAAAGCATGGAGAAGGGTATATGAGTGTGGGGAGGTTTAGGGCCCAGGGTCATTGCCACTTACATTCTGTTGGCTAGAACTCTGTTACAGGCCACACCTGGGGTAGTCTACCCCCCTGTCTAGGAAGCTGACTCTACTATATTATCCAAAGCATACATTTCATATTTGGTGAAAATCTGTCCAGCCATTTTCTTGTGATGTGGCAATGGACATGCAACATAATTTCTTTTTAAAGAATATGTCATTTTTACTTTCTGACATTAAGATATTCTGTTAGAAAATTATGACAGTAACAGATGGTATTTAAAAAAAAAATCTCCCCTTGCTTGGTAAATGCTTTTATCTAAGTGGGCAGCTTTGTGCTAATATGCTCTCTTCCACTTCCCAATTAGTTTTGATGCTTTACTGATCTAGGAGAGCTTTACGGTTTGGGACTACTGTAGGAGAACACTCTGTTGCCTCCTCTCTCAAGAATCAGAGTGTCCTGTTTTGGAAACACAGTCAACCAATGTGAAAGCAATTTATTGGGCATATCTTCTGTGGCCAGATTTGGTTTGCTGACAGGTTAATTGGGAGTTTTGTAAACTTTAATAAGTGAGCATTGAGTCAGATGTGTTCATGAGTATGACCTTGATCCACTTAAAAATTCTTATTTCTTTTTCTCTCTTGGCAGGAGGGAGATGGTTCTGCAGGTATTCCCAGCCACTTTGAAGGGAACTTAAATGGGAACTTTATTGCTCGCTGCTTAGAATGCCATGGGCTCTTCTTTTGAGATACTTACCTTTAACCCATTTCCTCTTTTTCTTTTCTTTTCTTTTTTTTTAAGTGCAGCTTGCTGCCAGTGCTCTTTTCTTGGGGGTAAATGGGAAATGTTAATAAGTAGCTTCTGATCCCTTTAAAATGGGAGAATTTGAACATTTCAAACCTTACCTTTTTATACGGTTCTCGTATTACCTGGGAGAGAGGTTAAGTCTTAGACTATCCATTTCTGTAAGTGAGTTGCCTATCCATTATAGCCTGTGAGGGTCTATATTTTTTTAGGGTAACCCTGGTAATAACTGCATTGATGTTACACTGCCAACATTTGGGATGGAGAAGGGATGACTGAGTGACTTAACCTTTGGTCCACATGTGCTTTCATTTCTCCTGAAATATACCTAGGCATGGGATCACTAAGTCATTATGTGCAGTGGGAGAGACTATGGGAGATGGGATAGAAATTTTTAAGGTTTCATTTCTTTTTCTTAGCTTTTCCATGGTGGGTAGGTCTATGCAAACCTACCCCCAAAGTCTGAGGAAGCTGAGAGGCCAAAGAAAGAGGTTGACAAATCAAGTTTCTCAGAAAGAAATGTTTAATAGGGACTTACGTCCAGAAACCATGTCCGTGTCTTGCGTGCTGGCGAGACAAGATGGTGGATCCCACACCATTACCCGTCAGACCCAGGGCTTAATACCATAGAGAAGGGCAATTCAGAAGGGAGGTATGGCATGACTGAAGTATGATAATATCAAGGTTGTTTGACCTCAGGGCAGGATTTATAGTAAATAGGGGCTCTTTCACAAGGAATAATAGATAAACTGGAAATCTTAAAACTGGAGTTAATCAGAAGTCAGCATGGTGGATCAGTATCTAAGATGGAATTGCTTTAGCTTCCACAGCAGCCAATATCTAGACCACCCTTATTATTTTCCCATAGACTAAGAAATTTGAGGGTCAGGACAGTCTTTGGTTTCCTGTACGTGGATGTACAGGTTGTAGGCACTTGAATCTTTGTTGAATAAATGGAGAATGTTAGGCAGTTATTTGCTAGAAAACGCTAGGCACATTCTTTATCACAGAATGAGAAGACGTCATTATGACTCCTCTGGGACTGACAGGGGCAATTTGCATTAACCAATCTTTTAATTAAAAGTGGAAGAACATGTTTAGGTTCTTGAAACTTCTGTGAGTAAAGGGAACTACTAAGTGGAAAGTGTAATATGTTGATAAAATATTTCACCAGATGAAGCCAACCTTTACTTCTCCCAGGAAAATTTCTTCATTTATGTATTAGTTCTGGCCAAAAGAAGCCTATAAAGGCAGCAAAGTCAAAATAGAATTTTACTTTAAGTCCCTACCTCTAATAATTGTGCCAGTTTTTAGCCAAGCTAATTTCTGCGGCAGTTTTCATAACAAGTTTGTCTAAAAGTGTTTGATCAGAATTTATAAATTAAAATATTTATCTCATTTTTTGGAGGGGAGATGCAGGGAGAGGGATAGGCTGTTGCTGCTTCCTCCTGCTCGTTAGAAAGGCTTTTGGCCATATCATATTGGTCCATGGTTTAGTTTATTTGCATGCTGAATCCACACACATTTGTTGTATGTTTGTTAGTATATTGAGCAGTGTATTAGGGATCAGGGATACAGATGTAAAAGGAGTACACAGTCTAGAGAGGAAAAACAGTGACAGGCTGGGCGCAGTCGCTCACGCCTGTAATCCCAGCACTTTGGGAGACCAAGGTGGGAGGATCTTTTGAGGTCAGGAGTTCGAGATCAGCCTGGCTAACATGATGGAACCCCGTCTCTACTAAAAATACAAAAATTAGCTGGTTGTGGTGGTGGTCGCCTGTAATCCCAACTACTTGGGAGGCTGAGACGGGAGAATCGCTTGAACCAGGGAGGCGGAGGTTACAGCGAGCTGAGACCGTGCCACTGCACTCCAGCCTGGGCAGCAGAGCAAGACTCCATCTCAAAAACAAAAACAAAAACAAAAACAAAAACAATGACGTAAACAGGCAATTACAATATTTTGTTATATGGGGCACAAGAAGATGCCCTTGGCCCTGCTTCATGGGTGGTGTGGGGTAGGATAGAGAGAGCAGTTCAGGAGAGGCACGTATGGATGTCATGGGAGCTAGCAGCCAGGAAGATATAAACGTGTTAACAAGAACCAATGCTACTTTTCCAGAGAGAGGTCTTAAAATTGTCCAGCCATAGAGAAGCTTTTTCTATCTTTAAAAATATTCTGGCTCTAAAGTTATTCATTGAGTTAAAAACAATAATTGCAAGTTGGAGGAAATCTCTTTGCCTGTCGTTACTCGTTACATGTAACAAAGAAACCTGTGCCACAACACTGACATCTCTGCAAAGTTACTTAAGTTTTCTGAGTTTGTAGTGTCGCCCATTAAATGAGATTAATAACATCGATCTCTGGATTATTGAGAGGCTTAAGTGAGATAACTTGCGTGGTCCATTTTCTAGCCCCACCCTCTCATTTCATCCAGTAAATGTTCATTGCATTAATTATTTTCATCTTAAATACACCGCATCCTGCTCCTCACCTTCTAATATTAATAAATACTCTATCTTTCAGTTTAGATCAGTTCCTCTTATCCAGTGTTGCGCTAAACATCCCCTGAAGTTGGGGGATCTTTTCCTTTCTAGTTTTTGCTCCCTGGCTTCCCTTTTCTGTTGCTGACTGTTGAAGCTTTCCTGTCCCACTGGCTTTGAAGGTAAATTGTATATACATGCGCTTGTGTGAGGAAAGCTGTTATATAAATGAGGACAATTGATCTAACTATTAGAGTGGGGAAATGGAAGAGATTCTGAAGCCTCCATTTGTAACTTAAAAACTCAGGTTTCATTTCTTAACAGGATTGATGTTAAGGAGGGGATTCCTTCATTGGGCAGGAGGGAAGACTGCCATAATTCCAGCATTCCCACTCTTAATAGTCAGTGTCATCAGGAAAGACCACCTCAAGCTTTAGTACTTTATTCATGTATCCAACTCTGCACCTGCTGCCTTTGGGTGTGGTATTTATTCTTGACCATATCACCCTGACCCGGTAACCAGAAGGGAATATGTGATATGCTCTCATCTCTCCCTTGGGGGCAGCTCCCTCCCCACGTTGAGGATGCTGGCATGTAAATAACACTCTTGTCTGTTTAGTGTTCCTTTTACTAAGCTTCTTGGTATCTTTTCTCATTCTTGTGTCTTTTATGGGATGTCCCCCTTTTTTTTTTTTTTGAGACGGAGTTTCACTGCTGTTGCCCAGGCTGAAGTGCAATGGCACGATCTCGGCTCACTGCAACCTCCGCCTGCTGGGTTCAAGCAATTCTCCTGCCTCAGCCTCCCAAGTAGCTGGGACTACAGGCACCCCTCCACCGCACCTGGTACTAATTTTGTATTTTTAGTAGAGACAGGGTCTCTCCATGTTGGTCAGGCTGGTCTCGAACTCCCGGTCTCAGGTGATCCACCCGCCTCAGCCTCCCAAAGTGTTGGGATTACAGGTGTGAGCCACCGCGCCCAGCCTGGATGTCCCTTTATTTTTTAAAGGCTTCCTTAAATACCTTGTTTATATGTTGAAAAGAGCATTTAAAAAGTGGACAGATTTGGTTTGCTCTGGCTCTCTAATTATTTTAACTTCATTATCACCCAATAGTTCTAGGTCAGTGGTTTTCAATCCTAGCTTGAACAGGAATCATTTAAAAATAGCCCAGGCCTCACCCAGGGCACTTCTATCAGACATCTCTAGGGGGGATGGCCCAGGCATCAGGAGGCTTTAAAAAGCTCCCCAGGTGATTTCAGTGCATTGCCAAGGTTGAAAACCAAAGCTTTAGGTTTAAACTAAAGGTGAAGTTGCTCTTTTTCTGGTTAATTTTCTACTTTAGAAAGTAGAAATTTTTTTTCTGGTTCATTTTCTACTTTAAATTAAAAATAAACCTACAGAGGGTCACACGTATTAGCATGTCACAGAGGGTCATACGTATTAGCAACATATGTATCTTCAAAAGAGTGGTGTGACTGGGTGGTGTTGATTGGACCCTTAAACTGTGACAGTTTAGAAGGGGCTTTGCTAGATGGGTTTAGGGACAGAGATGGTAGAGTGAGAGAGTGGATGGAGGAGTATGCATCTGTCATGATTACTAGAAAAAACTTCAAATGCTTTGCTCCTTCTGCTACGAGGTCATGTTCTCACAGCCAGTGAAGTGACAGCATATATGTGCTGAATGTGTGGCTTGCATTTTGCATTTAGCTCTTTTAATTCATGTGTTAACCTTAGGAGGTACTTATCATTCTATTTTGCAGATGAAAATGGAGACTCATAAATAAGTAACTTGCCAGCAGCTACGTAGCTGGTAATTGGTAGAACTGGAAGTTGGACCCAGGCTCTAATGCTGGCACTCATAGTTTCTCCCTGCTGCCATGTTGGCCTCTTCCCACTTGGATGAAGATATAACTCTAGTGGCAAGGGCATTTACTAGTGTGTGAGAGGGTTTTGTTTATTAAGTTTGCAAATTGGACGGTCTCCTTTATTCAGTGTCTTTTTTCAGGCAGCTCACAGGTCTTTTGTGGTTTTGTAAGTGCCTACTCCCCACCATATTGCCTTCTAGAGAAGAGGCAGGAATTTATTTTAACGTACAGGACAGACATGCATGGGGAGTAAAACTACAGACTCCACTCTAGGTGTGTGGAAGTACTAAAACTAGTGCTTTTCTCTGTGTGTGAAGTTGGTCTGTTGAGTTTTGTCATGGACACCGTTGAGTTCCTCTCCCAGATGGAGGTGGCATAGCTTTGCATCACCTACATGTCTCTCCTGATTTCCAGTGACCAGGGGAAGACACTGCAGAGGCAGTTGTCTGTGGTCAAAAGTGTTCTCTGACCATGGAACTAGATGAAGCTAAGAACTTCCAGGATCATGTGGGGCTAGAAGAATGCTGCTCTCACCCTAGAGGAGGGACAGCTGAGTGTCTTCTGATGTAACTGAAATTGGAGAATCAGGTAGATTAAAATTAATTATTTATTACAGTAAAATAACCTATCCAATTTCAGAGACATTTGCTATCTTTAAAACACTAATACTATAATCCACCTTACCAGTAACAGTTTACTTTTAGTGACAGTGAAAGCCATTGACTTTTTTTTTTTTAATTGAAAAGAGATGTTGCAAATAGCTGGTGTACATTGCTTGAGATGCACTAAACAGGGTAGCACACTTCAACATTGTGGCAGTAATAAAGCGTTTGTAAGTTCTGAGTAAAGTATTGACCAGCACAGCTTCCCTGGAGACCATCTTCTCATTGTTGGGTTGGACATTTCACTGTTAAGCTTGTAGGACGCTTTTGGGCACCTCTCTGACTGGGAGCTTTGCAGAACCCAGTGGCTTTCTCTGGAGCAGGTGCTGAGCACATTTTCAGGCTCCAAAATCATCTTTCTGCTCTTAAGAGCAAGTTTCTTAGCAGATTGGTGTTGAGATTTGTCAAGGGTTTCTGGGGCATGACTAAAAGTTTCAGGCAATGGCCCATCTTGTCAGATTTTAGTACTTTGGACACAGGAAATTAAAAAAGAGGGCAGATGGTATAAACATTGCAAAGCTATGTACCCGTGACAGTGTAAATGAAAGGTTTGATTGTGCTAACTCTCCTGCACTTTCTTTCTGTGTTCCTGTAGAAAGCTGATGTCCTGACCACTGGAGCTGGTAACCCAGTAGGAGACAAACTTAATGTTATTACAGTAGGGCCCCGTGGGCCCCTTCTTGTTCAGGATGTGGTTTTCACTGATGAAATGGCTCATTTTGACCGAGAGAGAATTCCGGAGAGAGTCGTGCATGCTAAAGGAGCAGGTAAGTGCTGTGTTTATTTGCTGTAAAAAGATTGTTTCACAGCACCTGGGTCAAGTATTATTTCCCAAAGGATTGGAAGACCTTTAACACAAGTGCCAAATCTCCATTTGTGGGAGAAAGGAAAAACATCCAGCAGTAGGGAAATTAGTAAATAAATGATGGTTATTTCCTCAGGTTAAACATTATATATAAAATAGTTTCTTCTAAAAATAGCAATCTTCCATTTCTCCCATCATTGAAGGAATAAAAATACAGTAAGTCCTCACTTAACGTCAATAGGTTCTTGGAAACTTTGACTTTAAGCTAAACGACATGTAATGAAACCAATTTTATGATAGGCTAATTGACATAAGCAAGAGTTAAATTCCAATGGCATATTTCTGATTGATAAAACTTCACCAAACTTCTAAATAGAGACTCAAAATACATCTTATATTAAACAATGAAATAAATCTGAGCCATACATACCTTTAAGAAAGGTTAGTAAAATAAGATAGTTATTTACTAGCTTATTCCAGTTCAAGGTGGTGGGAGGCCAGAGCCTGCCCTGGCAGGTTGGGGTACAAGGCAAGAGCCAGCCCTGGACAGGATGCTGTCCATTGCAGGGTGGACTCACACTGGGACCATTCAGACATGCCAGTTCACCTAATGCGCACATCTTTGGGATGTCGGGGGAAGCTGGAGTACCAGGAGAAAACCTATCTAGACATGGAGAGAACATGCAGACTCCACACAGATAGTGGCCTCAGCTAGGAATAGATTTTTTTCTCATCAACGTTATAATGAAACAATGTTGAACAAAATGATGTTATTTGAGGGCCTGCTGTACAGAAATACAGACATAGACACATGCACTGCAATTGCAACTAAGTTTAAATGGTGTACTTATTGGGTAATTACTGGAATGAGCTGCAAAATTTGGGGTAGTTGTGTTAGGGTGGTGGGTTTGTGATGATTTTTCCTTTCCTTTTTTTCCAACAATTTCTGTAAAACTTTCTTTATTGCTGTTATATCAGACACAAAAGATGGGGGTGGTATTTGAAAGAAAGTGAAAAACTCAGTTGGAAAAAATGCTCCACAGAAAGAAAGTTTTTCTCTTAGCTTGCTGACTTGGACTTCCAGTTAGGACTTCTGCATTTCTTCATCTCTTCTTCTTGGGTAAGGTTTCTTCCCATCTTCTCCAGTGGTTTGTGTGTATTTTTCCATCTTGACTTGTTTAGTTTATTGCTTGCTTTGTATCATCGTTGCTAAGTGTTGAAAAGATTCTCTCTTTCTCTTGTGTTTTCATCTCCTCTTCTCTCTGTTCTTCTCTTTCTCTCATAGGTCCTACCAGTACTTCAGGCCCCTCTGAGGCCCTGTGTCCTTGGGCCAACCTTGACGACTTCTAGCCTCACTCACCTCATTCTCTTGGCTCCAGCTATGAGGCATTCAACTTAGCACTGAGTGATAGAATAGGGCTTTGCATTTCACCCTCTTTATTTTGTGTTTGGGCATTTCCCCTTCCCCCATCATACTGGAAGCTCCCAGAAGGCTGGTGCTAACCATCATTTTCTCTGGTCACCCAGGTGCCTGTTGAGGACCTGAATGTCTGAGTAATGGTCTCATGGTAAGGATTTCTGTGTCTTTCTTGTTAGGGGCCTTTGGCTACTTTGAGGTCACACATGACATTACCAAATACTCCAAGGCAAAGGTATTTGAGCATATTGGAAAGAAGACTCCCATCGCAGTTCGGTTCTCCACTGTTGGTAAGTTGGTCTATTGGCGTGATTGGTATGGCTTAAGTCAACTTCACATTTTGGGGATGTTTATAACTTAAAGAAAAAGTTATTAGAAAATAGGAAACAAGCACTTCTCCAAATTATGGCAAGGTTTTACAGTAGAAGACATATTTGGAGACACATAGGAAGTTACTTATATTTCTGTTTGTTGAGGTGTTAGGAAATCACACTTACACAGAGGCCACCTCTGCAATTCTGTGACATTTGGAAAGAGCTTTCCTAAAAGTGGTTGCCTCTAACAGAAGAATAGAGTGGAAATCTTATTTAATAACTATGCCTACAGCTGACCTTTATTGAGAATTAACTCTGTGCCAACCGTCGTTAGGTGCTTTACAGATATAATCTCTGATTTGTAGATCTACTTTGCAGAGTGGGATTCTTTTCATTTTTGAGAGGCTAAGTGATGTTTCTCACGTTACAGAGATAGTATTAGATCTATCATACTGTATTTCAACATACCTAGTGCTTCACTAGTTCCGTTTCTGTGTCAGTCTCTGCATTTTAAAAGTACTGTGGAATGTAAAAATAAATTAAGAACTAAGAACCAATATTTTAACTCATTTTCTTAATGTTAACCTCATCATTTTGACAACTCACTTATTCTGTTTGTCACTACTTTAAGCCTCATAATTATTTTATTCCCTTATTTTAATTAAAAGTTCAATTACCTGTTTGAACAAAGTTATCTTATTATGGTAAATGAATGATATTGTCAGCTGTTATTACATATGTTCTCTTATTGCTCTCAATTAATTATTTTGTTTGATTTGTGGACTGAATTAGCTGGTGGTGAGAAATAATAACCCGGGCACTTAAATACCTAATTTAGTTCTTGGAAGTGGATTAGAAAGGATGGATCCAGGTGCTTCTTTATGTCTCCAGGCTTCTTGGATGCAAAGTGCTGTGGCTTATGCTTCCTGTTTCTGTTTGAATATTGTAGCTGGAGAATCGGGTTCAGCTGACACAGTTCGGGACCCTCGTGGGTTTGCAGTGAAATTTTACACAGAAGATGGTAACTGGGATCTCGTTGGAAATAACACCCCCATTTTCTTCATCAGGGATCCCCTATTGGTAGGTAATAGAGTATTTTGCACTCAACAAATGTTTGTTGACTTAAATTGATTTCAAATAGGTTGGCATTTGAGGAGAAGCCATGGGAAAGGCAGAAAGAAAAGAATATGGGTTGTCTGGATTATTTTTTTCAACACATTTTTCTGTATTTAATAAGGTCAAGTAACAACAGTTACCATTGGTCTTAGATTTGTGATTTTAAGACAGATTGACTTAATGGGAAGTGAGTTAATTTTCCTTGCAGAGCATCGAAGATTAGCAAAAAGAGGGACTTTACTTTGGAAACAAGCAGAGGGTGTCTCTACATGCTCTGAGTCAGCAGGAGGGGGTGTGTGTGTGTGCGCGCATGTGGGAGGGTGGGTATATTTTTTCCATGAAGAAATACTATAAATCCCAGCACTTTGGGAGGCCAAGGCAGGCAGATCACTGGAGTCCATGAGTTCGAGACCAGCCTGGGCAACATGGCAAAACCATATCTCTACAAAAAAATACAAAAATTAGCCAAGTGTGGTGGCTCATGCCTATAGTCCCAGCTACTTGGGGGGCTGAGGTGGGAGATTTGCTTGAGCCCAGGAGGTCAAGGCTGCAGTGAGCTGTGATCATGCCATTGTAATCCAGCCTGGGTGACAGAGTGAGACCCTATCTTAAAAAAAAAAAAAAAAAAAAAAGGAAAAGACTATAGTTTTGAGTATATTTGAAATACTTTAGGGTATCTTAGATGCTAGTTGTCTGTGCTGAGTAAATTTCATATTATGGTTTGGCAGTTTAAAATTCTAGGATTGTATTTAGAATTATAATCCATAAACCTAGTAATAGGCATGTATAATGCAAGACACCATAATTCCTGTAAACTTAGTTTTTGGATTTTTTTCTCTCTTTTTTCTATTTAGTTTCCATCTTTTATCCACAGCCAAAAGAGAAATCCTCAGACACATCTGAAGGATCCGGACATGGTCTGGGACTTCTGGAGCCTACGTCCTGAGTCTCTGCATCAGGTGTGAAACCTTTTTTTCCATTGTATTATATCACCTGGGATGCAGTGTTTAATTATGCCTCCTCATAAAGTGTCTCTTCAGTTTTGGCTATTTTATTGGAATCAGCTTCCTCAGATTTCTTGATCATGAAGAGTTTTGTAATAACTGGCTTTACTAATCATCCCCCATTCATCGGCCTTAAATGATGATAATGATGATGATAGATAGCTAGCAACATTGTCAGTTGATATTTAGCAATAGTAAGGATGAAAGTCTGTAGTATAAGGTAAAGCTCTGTATTAGGGAAGTGAGGGGAAAGTAGTACCAAACAAATTTGCTATGAAAATAAATTTTGAATAACAAATTAGGCCAGTTTTCAGGTTGTTTTAGCTTTCCTTCATAGAATTTTGAGTCATAGTGTAGTGATTTGCATAACATTTTGGTTTAAACTTTTTCTGTTTGTTATTTTCTACAGGTGAAATAATAATGGTAACCCTTCCCATGGGAAATTGGCTAGTATGTTTTATGTCATTAAGGGACTTTCTGGAAACTAAGGAATATCTTAAAAATCAAGGATGTTTTGATTTAAATGAAAACATTTTAGGCTTTATATTTCTGTTCCTTAGGTTTCTTTCTTGTTCAGTGATCGGGGGATTCCAGATGGACATCGCCACATGAATGGATATGGCTCACATACTTTCAAGCTGGTTAATGCAAATGGAGAGGCGGTTTATTGCAAATTCCATTATAAGGTACGTGTTACCTTTGGGGCAGAGGGTACAAGGCTCCTACCACACACCTCCTTATTTTTCCTGAAGGATTGAGCAAATATTAAGGCTTCTCCCACTTTCCCTCACCTTCATCCCCAAAGATGGGAAGTATTGATCTCGTTGATCAGTACTGTGAATATTTTGTTGGCTCCCACCTGAGGATATAACTTCACACTGTCCTATTAGAACTGTGTGTGGTTCCTCTTTAGTCTCCCTTTTACATGTGGCCAGAGGTAAGGCACATGGCTGCGATCAACAGTTGAAGCTTCTTTTTTCTGGATCCTGTGTCCCTTGTCATAAATATTTAGAAAATGTGCTGCTTTTGTGCTGCTTCTGGTTTAATGTTTCTGGGCTAGCAGCTTCATGTTGAGTACAGCTTTCTCCATGAAGAGGGACTATCTAAGCTTTTGGTTTGGGCTCAAAGAAGATAGTATAGACCTGTAGGCTAGGCAGAAGGAAATAATTTCCACCTAGTTTAAGATAGGCTCTCGCTCTGTCACTGAGGCTGGAGTGCAGTGGTATGATCATAACTCACAGTAACTCCTGGGTTGCAGTGAACTCCTGGACTCAAGGGATCCCCCTGCCTCAGAGTAGCTGAGGCTACAGGCGTGCACCACCATGCTTGGCTGATTTTTAAATTTTTTTATAGAGATGGGGTCTTGCTCTGTTGCCCAGGCTGGTCTCAAACTCCTGGCCTCAAGTGCGTCCTCCACTTTGGCCTTCCAAAGTGTTGGGATTACAGGTGTGAGCCACTGTGCCTGGCCCTAGCCTGGCTTTTCTAGAGTTCTTGTTGGAGTTTGGAGTCAAGCTCTAGAAAATAATAAAGTGCTACGATGTTTTGCCTTTCCTAGCCCTGAGTCATTATCCTGAGCATACATACCTTTTAGGGCCCAGAAGAGGGCTAAGACAGCTTGGAGCATATCCCAATCTCAACATCACTTCCAACATCCAGTAGCATCTTTCCAATATCATTTCTTTTAACTTTTTAAGTCATCCATCTATTTACTTAGCATTTATTGAGGTTGTATTATGAACAAGGCATATAAGTAAAATCAATTACCAATGTCAGAAAACAAAATTATACTGTTTTTAAAAATTTGTATTCATATAGCCAGATCAAATCAGTTACATCTGGGGAGGGTTTTGAGAATGTTTTAATCAACTGAAATATTATAAAGGGCCCTCTTTTGGTATAAGCATGGCATTTGTTACAATGAGCAATATTACCAGTGAACCCTGGCATGTTAGTGATATTCCCAGAGAACTCCCGAGGACTAGTTAAAAACAAGCCTGAGAACCTCTGTTTCCAAATACTGCTGCTAAGATAAGCAGAAAGAAGTGGGCTCGTGACCAGTACTGGATAATCTCTCTCTTAATGACATCCAAAAGCCCTGTTTTCTTCTATCCTGTTTTCTTCTATCCTGTTTTCTTCTTTATTTGAACAATTTAATGTAGGTATATCAAACAGGAAAACTACCACCTCTTTTTATATTCATAACTTGGATCTATAATATATGACAAGGAAAAATTTTATGAAACAGTCAACCCATTGGCTTGTAATTGCCAAAAGGGCCAATGTAGTGTTACTTAGAGTAAGACTAAATGGTTGTATCTGGGACAGCCATTCTAGTTGGTAGCCTTGGAGTTATGCCAGCCTGAACTCAAATTTTTACTCTCCTAGATAATTGTGGCCTTGGGCATAGTATTAAAAGTTCTTTGAGCTCCAGTTCTTTTCACTGTAAAGTTGGCATAATATTACCAGCTATACAAGTCCTGGAAAGATTGGATTGCTTGTGGGTCTTTTATCCTAGGGCCCTAAGGTAGCCTAAGATCTACATGGATTCATCAGTCTGGATTATTCTGACCTAAGATTATTCTTTTCTAAACCTAAAGGATTCAGTTAAAATCAGAAAGGTATTGCAATGTTATTGTACTACTTAATATATTAGCTTTTTGGGTGATCTGTACATGGTGACCTTCATTGTTTTAATCTTGAAGGTGGCTTTACTTGTGGTTCAGTAGTAAGAGTTCAAACCTTTTCACTGATGAGACAGTTGGGATTTCTGTGGTAGAAATAGACCCGCGTTCAGAGTTGATTTTTGCTAAGGAAATCTTTCTGCGGCACTTGGCTTGTTGGGAGGTCTTTCGGAATAAGATCACATGGTCAGTCCATCAAAGAACAGTATGATATGATAACAGGAGCACTTATGAAGTGACACAGCTTCTCTGGGTTTTAATGTCTTGCTTGGAAAGTCAGAATATTAATTTTGCCTGCTCATATTCAGAGAACTAGTTCCAGGTGGCTGTACTGAAGTTCTTTTCAGTTCTATGAGCTATGATTCTATGATTTATTAAAAAAAAAAAAAAAAAGGAATAGGACAGGGGTGAAGGGATACTGGCCGAGCACAGTCTCAGTAATTGATTTGAGCTGTCATGAAATGGAAAACGTTACTTCATGATAAAAGGGAAGTAGTCCTTTAATTTTATTAATCCTTTGCCTACTTTTAAGATATATTTTGATTTTTCTGATTTGGAAAGTAACATGAGTGTAAAAATTCAAATAATAGAATACGTAAAGGGAAAGATAGGACTGATTTTAAATATGAAATGTGTAGATGGGATTCCCTTGACATTTAAAAGTATTGGGATAATCAAGTAGAATTTCTTGTTGATAAATTCATTAGTATCAGATTTGAACAATGGAAGTATTGTTGTAAAGAAAGTTCATTCTTTGGGCAGTGTTACTCGTAATCCTTCAATGAATTACTGATGAAATTTTGATAACTTTGCCAATAAGTTTCCATTGGAGCTTCTTTCTTTCATTTTGTAGACTGACCAGGGCATCAAAAACCTTTCTGTTGAAGATGCGGCGAGACTTTCCCAGGAAGATCCTGACTATGGCATCCGGGATCTTTTTAACGCCATTGCCACAGAAAAGTACCCCTCCTGGACTTTTTACATCCAGGTCATGACATTTAATCAGGCAGAAACTTTTCCATTTAATCCATTTGATCTCACCAAGGTGAGTCAGTAGCAACTATATTGTTTTCTTTTTTAAGTCTCTTCTTACCTAATTAGAAAAAAATCTAGTCAAACAATTATAATAATGGGGAAGTCATATACAAAATACAGAGGGTACCACTTCAGAGTGTCCTAAGCTGTGAATGAGTGCTTACCAGCATCTTACTTCCATGTTCCTGTTTGTCATTTCATTGAGTATGTGTATGTGTCTTCATATATTGTTATTAACAGGGAACAGATTGTGAAAAGCTGATGTACTTTTTCCTGGGGAAACTGTCAGCGTTTACCACTTACTATTGTGAAAGATTTAACTAAGGCACTCATCTTAAATTCTTATGTTTTATTGGATTTAAAAATTATTTTCATTGGCTTGATTGTATTTGAAATCTGGTATTTTTGTGGGTAGCTTTGATTTCCTTCA
The DNA here is from genome assembly GCF_028885655.2 of Pongo abelii. Taxonomy (NCBI): domain Eukaryota; kingdom Metazoa; phylum Chordata; class Mammalia; order Primates; family Hominidae; genus Pongo; species Pongo abelii. Next base: position 32,766,000 of record NC_071994.2, on the reverse strand, counting down.
GTTGATTGCCTGGTAATTGTGTATATGACATCATTTTCAGGTTTGGCCTCACAAGGACTACCCTCTCATCCCAGTTGGTAAACTGGTCTTAAACCGGAATCCAGTTAATTACTTTGCTGAGGTTGAACAGATAGCCTTCGACCCAAGCAACATGCCCCCTGGCATTGAGGCCAGTCCTGACAAAATGCTTCAGGTGAGCCTGGTGGATTGTGCTGTTCTGAGGCAGGTGTCCATGTGAGCACGCACACACAAAATATGCAGCTTGGCATGATCTTTATATGAGGAATTAACGAGAACATTACTTAAACTTTAATCTGGGTGCTCGGTTACCTTGTGGGATTCACTGAGGTGAACTATTCTTCAATGAGCATTCCTTGAATAAACCAAGTATAAACAAAAGTCCATGGTAAGATCCCTACATATGTGAAGACAAGAATACTTAGTCTCTTAATTAAAAAAAAAAGACATAATAGAAATACCTTAAGTATTGATAGAGTGAAGCATCGTTTGTTTGGTCTGTAGCTGAAGTATGGTTAATTAATTATAATACCTTAGTAAGCCTAACTTTATTAATTTTCTTCTTCTTTTTTTTTTTTTTTTTTTTGAGACAGTCTTGCTCTGTCGCCCAGGCTGGAGTGCAGTGGCATGATCTCGGCTCACTGCAACCTCTGCCTCCCAGGTTCAAGCGATCCTCCTACCTCAGCCTCTTGATTAGCTACAGGCACCTGCCATCATGCCCAGCTAATTTTTGTATTTTTAGTAGAGATGGGGTTTCGCCCTGTTGGCCAGGGTGGTCTCAAACTCCTGACTTCAAGTGATCTGCCTGCCTCGGCCTCCCAAAGTGCTGCATTATAGGTGTGAGCCACCGCAGCTGGCCTCATTTTCTATTTCATGATGATGCTTGAATTTTTCCATTTGTAAAAAGAGATCTAGGGATGATCTTTATGAACTGCATGTATGCTGCCAGTGATAAAAGCAGTGGATTAACCATTCACCTTGCTAATGTTGTTAAGCCTTCAGTATGTTTTACATCACTTTTTAATATGCTCTTTCAAGAGTACCAAGAGTGAAAAATTGTACTTTGGATCAGAATCAGTAAGAAAATAATTGGCTTAATAATTACTGTATAAATCAATCTTTTGTGGTTTTGGACTGTGACCTTGAAACAAAGGTTAAAGATTGTACCCTAAATCAGACCACAGCGACTGAAGGTTACTTCTTATGTAAGTATCTGATTCCAGTTCAGAGTTCAGTCTGCATGGAGGACAAGCTAAGATTCCATTTTTAAAAAATAACTTTTTTGCTTATGACATTGGGGAACATCTGAGGCTTTTATAGAAAGCAAATTTTTCATTAGTTTTTATTTCAATTCAACTGTTACAAATTGAGTACCTGTCCGTTGTGTATGGTGGACTGTCTTGGGTGCCATAATGTAAGGCAGAATGCCGTGGTGATCCAGAAGGCAAAATTTTGTCTGATGGGAGGTCAGCCACGAAGTTTCATGAACGAGGTAGCATTTGAGATTGTTTTGAAGAATAGATAGGATTTTGATTTTTAGTAGGTAAAATGGGGCAGGAGAAGGACATGAGTATAGGCACAAAGGTGGAACATGTTAGGTGTGTTGAAACTATAAATAGTCACTCTTTCCTGAATGAGAAGAATAGAGTTTGGATAGGTTCATTGAGTATATGTCAGAGGGGACCTTAAATACTTGAGTAGGAGTGAAAAGCTTTCTTCAGTTTTGAGAAATGTGGTCTGGGATATATTGAGTAGAATCACTCCTCTTGATGATAAATAGAAAAAGCGAGAACTAGGGATTGGGAATAGCAAAAGGAAAGTCAGGCAGTTCTCAGAGGAAAAGCAGAAGTTTGCATTGAAACCAGGGAGTAGAGGAAGCCAAAACAAGGTGATCCTGGGCCCTAAAACTCCCTACCTGGTGGCTGAACTGTGAGAGGATGAGGCTAATGGGATTTGCCAAGGCATGAAATTGTCGTGGGCAGAGCTAAGGCTGCATAACCCTCATTACCCAGGGAGGGAACAGATTGAGGAATACAAGGTTACCTAAACTCTTTTCACAAGAATCCAAGTCACCATGGGTCTCTGGAACCACAGTGGGACCGTGAGGCAGTCAGCAGCACTGAGTCATATAATTTGAAGAACAATGAAGATTTGAATGGAGAACTAGGCCCCCGGGAAAAGGACTGCAAAGCAAATACATATTCTCTACATTCCTAAGAAAGCAAATGTCTAAGGCAGCTATTCAAACAGTGGGGAAGAGAGTTCTGAAAAAGGATGACAAATAGAAAGTAATATAATTTCTGTTAGTATTAATTTTAGTTCTGGCAAATATATCTATTTTAAATTCAGTGTACTCTTTATAGGTTGTTTTTTTTTTAAAATGAGTTTTAGAAAGTGTTTGAAAGAGTTTTCATAAGTTTGTCGAGTTATTGTTTCTAGCCTAGCTTTTCCCCATCTTTCTTAGGTCATTTAGCTATGAGTTCCAATACCATGGAGCCTGTGAGGAGCCATACAGTTGGGGAAGGACTATTGTACTCATTTAGCCATTTGGTGACCATTAAGGAATGATTTGAGATTTTTTGAGTAGGTGAGTAGGGAGTATGTAGATTGTCTTGTTGGACAGGAAGTGGAAAGCCAGTTAGTGGGGGCTTTGGGGTTATTCCTGCTGAGAGCTCATGAGTATTGTAGCCTAGGCAGTGACGGTTGATATATTAATGGGCAGTGTTTACAGGTGCCTTTTAACAAGGTCATGTTAATAAGTTTTATAACTTTATCCAAAGTGGTGAGCCACACCATGGTGAAATGGACAAATAATATAATACAAGTCATAGAGAGACTGTCTCCTGAGTACCTGAGGACATAGGTGCAGCCTTTCTTGCTCTCATTCTCTGCATTTTGCCAAGAGTTGGAGAAGTTGGGCCAGTTGCTTGGGTGGGAAAGGCTTTCCCACTCACGCAGGTCCAGCAAGGGAGTTCAGGCACAGGGCCTTGGGGAAGGCCTAGTTTCAAGCTGATGTCAGGTTATGGCCTCACTGTGCCCATTTCCCAACCTTTCTTGGTCTCCACCCATAGGTGGGGTAAGGTTGCCTGATAAACACAGGGTGACACAAAATCAGAATTATGTGATAGAGGCCCATGGCAGGATTATATCTCCTATCCTGTTGATAGAGTCAAGAGCACAACTTTTTGAGCCAAAGGAGACAACCAGCTTCCAACCTATAGCTGAGTTTTGGTCATGGCCGCATGGCCGGTCATCTAAATATGACCTTAGGCTATTTGAAATGATAATAAGAGGGAGTCATTCAGCCAAAAGCAAAATATTGACAGAACACTGGGACTGGATTAAGTCTGTTGGTATCAGTGATTTGGAACAAGGTTATTGCTTAAGTTGCCCTGTTCAATTTGGTTTTTATTTTGCCTCATAGAATTAGGGATATAAAAATACTTTTAAGGTTCAAGGCCAATGATAAATTCAATGGAAGAAAAATTGCTCATAGAAAAGAAGTATGAATAATGAGAATAGTTCAATAATTAGATATTAAGATTAATGCAGAATTTATCATAAAGCTTTTGTTTGAGCATTAACTGAAAGAAATTTCAAAATGCTTGACATCTTTGCCTTGGTTAACATGAAACATAATTTAATCTTAGATTCATTACCTTTGGCATTGTAGGGCTTTCATTTTGAGCCATAGATTTTTTGTTATTATTGTTTATATCTAGAAAGTCTCAGAGCTCAAATTGTATCTGAGATAATTCTGAAGGCAGCATGGGAGGTACCTTTTTTTTTTTTCTGATCTTGCTCTGTTGCCCAGGCTGGATTGCAGTGACACGATTGCAGCTAACTGCTGCCTCAACCCCCTGGGCCAAGCAGTCCTCCCACTTCAGCATCTTGGAGTAGCTGGGACTACAGGCACATGCCACCATGCTTGGCTAATGTTTTAATATTTTTTTTGTAGAGACAGGTCTCACTGTGTTGCCCAGGCTGGTCTCAAACTCCTGGGCCCAAGCGATCCTCTCACCTTGGCCTCCCAGAGTGCTGGGATTATAATAGGCATGGGCCACTGTGCCCAGTTGGAAGTGCTTATTTGAAGAATTTCCCATACTGTTGGTTTTGTAGAAATGTGTTACTTTTTGTAAAGAGCAAATGATTGGTTCCTCCCCTGGAGTGGGGGAATGAGGAGAAATAGAATTAATTCAATATTTCAGTTATTTAATGTTCTAGCACATTTATTTTATAATGCAATACTTCCTTGGGAATAGGAAGTAATACTGTATAAGACAAGACACTAACTTATTATGCAGAAGGGGAAAAAAAAGATATTATTACCAAAAACAGATGTGAAGATTTATGGTTGGCCATAAGGCCTGGGAAATTAAGAACTGTTCAGTTAGGGAGAACTCATTTCATAAGAGTAGAGGCTTCACTCTTAAGTAGGGGGAAAGGCAGAATTTTGTGGTAACCATGTACAGAGTGCTTTGTACTTCCAATTTCAGAATGAAGTTTACAGCCCATTCCTATGTTATATGTTACTGCCTCTAGTCAGTGTCTATTGTATTTATTACTGCAGGGCCGCCTTTTTGCCTATCCTGACACTCACCGCCATCGCCTGGGACCCAATTATCTTCATATACCTGTGAACTGTCCCTACCGTGCTCGAGTGGCCAACTACCAGCGTGACGGCCCCATGTGCATGCAGGACAATCAGGGTAGGCCTAAAGACGTTGGGCTCCCCCTGCGTGGGCAGAGGGCATGTGGAGCAGATGGGTGGGAGACCAGGCCAGTGGCTCTCAAGCTGGCCTCTCAGGACCTCCTGTAAGGTAAAGGTGCTCCCCAGGTGCTGCTAACTGGGCGCTTTTTTGCCCAGCAGTGAAGATTTAGGCTGCCTGAGGACTCTCCATGCTTTTTATCTATTTTATATATTTTATTGAGAGTTTCCACCTCAGATGTTACTTGTATCCAGTAGTTAAAAGCAGGGAGAAAGATCTTTCACACTGGCTAGAGTACAGTAACATCCAGCTTGGGAGTTAGGTTTTGAAGACACTTCACCAAAATGGACAATTCCTTAACTCACTGTGAAATCACCAAGACTTAGACCCTTGGAAGTGCGAAAGCCAAGAGTTGGAGTATTCTGTTTCTCTTTGCAGTTCTGTTGTGGCCCCGGAGGAGCAGGTCTAGCTAGAATTTGGAGGGGAGCTAGAATTAGCAGGGAAGGCTGGGGAGAAGAGAGTAGGGGAGGCAGAGCAAGTCAAAGGATTCCCCTCCCTTCATTTTTTCCTAAGTGAGTAAAGTCAGGTGAATCAACTTACCACTTTTTGTTTTTTGGAACTCATTTATCAAACTTAGGATCTTTTTCTTTTAACTACTTTTTTTTTGGTGTCGTATACAAACAGCCTCTGGTTCTAATTACTTTTTCTAATAAGTCAAGCAGAATGCTTGATTAAAGTTTTTCCTTTTACTATTCCACAGTTTAATATAGATCTTAGTTATTTTCTTTTCCCATTTAGGACACGTGTTTTAGTAATATAGACTGCATGCATTGATCCCTTTAGAAATTTTACTGATGATTTATATTTATAGCCACAGATGTCTATATTCAAACAAAGTTTATTTTTCTATGATAAAAATAATACAAGTGTCCTAAAGAAAATTTGGAAAATATAGGAAAAAGAAGAAAAAGAAAAATTCCCATATAGTCCCAACACCCAAAGGTCATAGCTATTACATTTTGCTATATTTATTTATCTATTTATTTATTTTTTAGACAGAGTCTCACTCTGTTGCCCAGGCTGGAGTGCAGTACATGATCTTGGCTCACTGCAGCCTCTGCCTCCGGGTTCAAGAGATTCTCATGCCTCAGCCTCCCGAGTAGCTGGAAGTATAGGAGTGTGCCACCACGCCAGCTAATTTTTGTATTTTTAGTAGAGACAGGGTTTCATTGGCTAGGCTGGTCTTGAACTCTTGACCTCAGGTGATCCACCCACTTTGGCCCCTCAAAGTGCTGGGATTACAGGCATGAGCCACTGTGCCTGGCCTGATTTTAAAAGTAGAGCATTTGGGCTGTGACCTTGAAGCTCCATGAAAGAGCTTAATTGTTCCTGTGCAGTGCCTTAAAGACAACTCCCACTTTGAGTAAAGGTCAGAGCTCATTTGGAAGTAGGATTTTAAAAATTAACTAGGCATATTTCAAAGAGCTAGTTCTTAATGAAGAAAACACTGTGATGGCTGGTTTTTGGAGCATTTTGCTTTTCATGTAGATGTGACTGATCTGTTGAATTTGTTGAGCAAATAACTGGGCTCTATAATAGTATGGTGTTCTTCCTTCCCCTACACACACACACTTGGTGTCTTGATGAGTGTCATACATAGGCACCTCTTGATTATCCACTGTGGATAATCTATTATGGCAGTGAGCTGGCTAAAATTCCAACCCCAGATTGGTTTGCTTAAACCGCTTGATATGTTTCTGGGCCACTCCTGTTTAGGCAGTGTGTGCTCGGGTAATGAAAGCTTCTGCTAATGTCAGCCAAAGCATAGTTGAGAAAATAAATATGCTAAAACGAAAAAAAAGCCTTATAGTTTATTTCAAAAGTCATAGAAAATATTTTGATTGTATTTGTCACTGTTTCATGTAAGTCCAGATAAGTAAGTGCTGATATACAATTACCACATTTTTAAAAATTATTTGTTTATTGGTCTGTGGAGGGTATGAAAGTGAAGCTACAATGGAACAAAGTCATCATCATCAGTAAAGGAGAGATACCCTGAGAATCCTAAAAACACTTTACGGAATAGCAAAGTAGAGTTCTGTAATGGAAATACTGTATATGCTGGGCTGGAGAAGACAAAAAACCCAGAGTTCCAACCCCATATCTGTACCACTGGCTACTGTATGAGCTTGTGGCAGTCAGGTCCCATCACAGAGCTCCATGCTTGTGTCTGTAGATTCAAGGAGCAGAACCAGAACTTTCAGATTTCCCTCAAGAATTTTGTGATGCAGTATTTGAATTGAGCCCAAGACCAAATGACACAATTTTTCAAGTCAATTTTGAAATGTGTCTTTGAGCCTCATCCCTATATGGTTGCCAAATCAAGCTGTATAAACTTCTACATGTGCTGTAAGCCTCAGAAGACTTGATAGATGAGACCCTTTGAAGTGTCAAAAGGGACTTTGAGATTCATTCATAAAGTGCGGCAGCCTGTGCAAGCATTTAGCAGATGGCAATGTTCCCTAAGAATCTTCATACTACCTGTAGCTAAATGCGGGAAATTAAAAATAATATGTATGCGTTGTGTTTATATCTGTGTATGTGTACGTGTATATTTGATTACCACTTGAATTTATTTCTCATCACAGTGATTATTTGCAGGCTTACTTGACTTTTCTTATTCCTAAGTGCATCTGGGTGGTTTTGCTTTGAAGGTGGTGCTCCAAATTACTACCCCAACAGCTTTGGTGCTCCAGAACAACAGCCTTCTGCCCTGGAGCATAGCACCCAATGTTCTGGAGAAGTGCAGAGATTCAACACTGCCAGTGATGATAACGTTACTCAGGTAATGACTTCTTTGTCTGCTATGGAAGTCACCTGCTAATTCTCCTTGTCAATGCCTGCATAATCCCCCTCCCCGCGAACGCCCAACTGTCTGATGTATCTTAAATTGAATTCAAGGAAGACTCATCTGTAATAGTAAATTGGGCCCCTTACTGGGTGGAGTTGAAGGGTTATATCACTCTGGTCTTTTGCCTCAAGGTATGGAGACTCCGTCTCAGTTTCTTCAAACTTTATTGAAGGGATATGGGGAGGGGTCATTGGGGAAACAGCAATCTCGTGGGAATTTAAGAAATGAGCATGTACAGCTTACATGGAGACAAATCTAAGAATCTGGGCAGGACAGCCCAGGTTCAAGGACTAGAACTAGAGATCCAAAATAGCTCCGGGAGCCTCGGCCACAAGAGTGTGGGTGTTTCCACTGCAGGGCTCGCCCTTCGCGTGGCTTATTCTCCATCTGTCTGCTTCTGCTTGCCAATGCTAATTGATTATTTTTACCACAGCTTCCTGTTTTCTCCTATCTGAGTCAGAGCTTCTGTTTTGTCATTGTTGTGGCTCTTCCACAACAATGGAAAACTCTCCTTTATGGCATCCAACTCTCTTTTATGGCAACTTTTTCCATGTATTACTTTTTTTTTTGGACCACCTTTTACTCCTTCTCTCAACATGTCTATCTCTAGATTCTAGAGGGATGGAATCCTATTGACTTGGCTAATCTTTTCACCCCAGGTTGCACCATTGGCCTTGGTCAGCCTCTAGTTAACTGCCCCAGGGCAAGTGCTCCTTCTCTTTCCAGTCGCCTATGGCTGCCCTAAGGGCTGTTTCAGCACATGCTATGAAGGAGGCCCTTGAACTTGGAAGGGCCGGTGGGTGGGCAGCTGCCTCCTTAATGTGTCCAGTACAACTTATGCCACACACAATAAAATAGTAAAGTTAAAGGTATAGTTGTTCTAGAGCTCTGTTTGAGCAGTTAGTGTTAAACTTAGTATTTAAATTAGATTAGAACCTATTTCTAGTTTCTCAGTTTGTGAATGTGGGTTCCAAGTAAAAAGTACTTAAATACATGAATTAATTCACTGTGAGGATACCTTTGCTTGAAAAGCATTTACGTATATACATATATACGTATATATAAAAAAGAAATTATTGTGGGATATAAACTATTTTTAGATGAGCTTAAAACATTTCCTGCAAACCTTTTATGTAACTGCATTATTTTTGGTGATGCAGATGACACCAAGTATATTACAGTACATTCCCTGCCTCTCAAAGAATTTTGCCTATGTGAGGTCAATACAGGTATTAACCCAGCTTGTACAACCCCTGCAAAAATTAATGAGGCTATTGCTTACACATGAAAATTTATTATGTGCTCATCCTTATTTTATTGAGAGAATTTCTTATCACTATATCGGATATAGTGTGGTTTTTAAGTAATCACAGTACTATTGTTATAGATCCATAGCATAATTCTTTGATGATGTATCACATAGGAAATACATAAGAAGGTCCAGATTTATTCTCTTAAAAATGATTCACTTGGGCTTGCATCTGTCTATGGCAGACTAGCTTGTATCATACTTACCATTTCATGGAGAACATTGAAAAGGTAGGTAAAATACATAAAGCACTTGTTTGAAGGCTTTGGAGAGCTAACAAAGCAACAAGGATTTAAGGGACCAAGATCAAAGATAGAAAAGAAGTGCAGAAAAAAAAGTGCAGTGAAGTAAGCTTGACATTTGGTTTGCTTTCCTCTTAAGGTATTTGTTAATTTGTGAGTACTGGTCACAAGCTGAGTGGTGTTTACAGCAGTCTCATGAGTCTGAAGGGACAAAAATTGGAATTCAAGGTCTGCTAAGAAGCAGAGCCTCTAGTTACACTCAAGGCTTTCAGTTGAAATCCCTAAAGGGCCATGCCTAGGAATAAGGGCAAACATGAAATAAACTTGCTCTCACAAAACAGGAAACACAACTTTGCCTCTGCTCAGTCTCAGATTGGATTAAGGTGATCACTCTCTACGCCATCTGTCAGAAGCAAACAAAATTTTCTTTGGTGGAAAATAGAACCTCAAATGATTCTAGACCTTTTTATATGGAAATGTTCAGCATTCAACAATAAATGACCAGACACCTAATACATTAAGACGTTATGACTGAAAATCAAGAGGGAGAAAAAACCCCCTTCAAACTGACAGCAGAAACAAACCTACTGGAGGCTTAAATAATGGAACTGTCAGATACAGGTTTTAAAATGACTGATTAATAGGTTTAAGAAAATAGGTGACAGCTTGAAGAATTTAGTAAGAGAACTTTAAGCTATAGAAAAAGAGTTGAATGGACATAACTAGAAAATGTAACAACTGAAATTAGAATTTAGTAGATGGCTTTTAAAGGAGGTTAACATGGCTGAAGAGATTAGTGAATTGGAAGATAGAACAATAGATGTTATCAAGACTACTTCATCTGATGAGCCATAGTGAAAAATTATAATACATACAAGGAAATCCAATGAGAAATTACACATGCAATAATAGATGGAAGAATCATAGACATGATAATTGGAAAGAGGCTTTAAAATAAACATACATATTTAAAGAGATGCAAAAAAGGAATATTATTAAGACAATAGGATATGAGGAGAAAAACAGGTAGATTTGAAAAAGAACCAAATAATATTTTCTAGAAACAAAAATTACAATCCGTGAAATAAAAACTCAACAGCTATAGTGACCCAGTCGATGTTTTTGCACAATATGTCAAATACAGCTGAAGAGAGAATTAGTGAATTGGAGATAGGTCTGAGGAAATCCCCAGGATATAGTACTTTGATTAGATTGTGTTAATCCAAAATGTCTGATTAATTTTGGTATCAGGTTTAAACTTTACTTAAAAATTTAAAAATATAATTATAGCCTGATATTTGATGACTTATGGAAATGATGCATCTCTTAATATTTTATGAAGTTGATACTTTGGAAAATTGGATATTATTGGACTTCATAAACATTAATAGAACAGCACATAGAACAGAGTCTGGCACATTATAGATACTCAATATTTGTTGAATGGGTGGAATGAATGAATGAAATGTAACAATAAAATCATAGCTACAACCTTTTGATTTCAGAATTGGGCAGAGCCTGCTTTGATTCACATACCTGATACTAAGCTCCTATTTTTCATTTTAATTTATGGATATTTATTTTAGAGGTAAACCCAATAATCTAGCAAAATATCACTATTAATATGTCTTGCTTAAGAAATATTGGCTTCTGAATAACTACAGATACACATGTATAAATGAGGTAGTTTTTTAGATATATTATCTATATATAGATATAATTATCTATCTATATATCAAATTATATCTCTAGCTAGATTAGTTAATTTTCCTCCATGGTTCTGGGTGAATTGAACAAAGGTATTGTGCTAAGTTTACATTCAAAGGCAGCTTGCACATTTTAGACTTGTCAGTATTAAGAATGTGGTGAGGTTTTAAATTGTAGATCTATTTATATGAGATCTATTTATAAGAGATTTATAGCAGTTACTATAAAGGATATAGTTATGAGCTATTAACAAATGAATTTTACTTATTTTGCTTAAAACAAAAAGTGAAGAAAACAACCCAAATTTAAAATTTAAAATTATTCTTAACTTCTAAAGTTTTTTATCATTGATTTCCTAAGTGTTGTAGTAGGTGAATTTTGTTGGTGATAAACTGGTGATTCGATTCTCTGCACTTGCTCTTTTCTCTGAGCAGGTGCGGGCATTCTATGTGAACGTGCTGAATGAGGAACAGAGGAAACGTCTGTGTGAGAACATTGCCGGCCACCTGAAAGATGCACAAATTTTCATCCAGAAGAAAGCGGTGAGTCTTTGTAAGCTGAAGGGTGCCCTCTTCTGGCTTGGGAAGACAGTGCAGCTGTGTGGGAGAACCCTAAAAAGAAAGTGCCATTTCTATTTTACTTGACTTAAGAGAACTTAAAAAACAAAAAAACAAAAAAACACTAGTAATCCCCAACCAACTTCTGATTATTTTCTTTCCATGTTTTATCTGGTCTGGCATATCCATCGTCCTTAGCTGTTTGTCCAGTGTGTACTAATTTAGTTGTGTTCAGAGTGAATTTTGTCCTATGCTGTTTAATTCAGCTGCAGCCAAGTTCTGTGCAAGACAGCAATGCAATATCTGGCTATGCAGTATCAAAATGTGAGTCCTGCTGCAATTCTACTTAAACTTTGGATGATAATAAATATATCAGCCAGTGTGATGGCATGCACCTGTAGTCCTAACTACTTGGGAGGTTGAGATGGGAGGATCACTTGAGCCCAGGAATACAGGGCCAGCCTGGACAACATAGGGAGACCCTGTCTCTAAAATCAGTCAATCAGTCAATCAGTCTGTCTTTCTTTTTTGTATTTTTATGGTTTAAAGGCTTAATGTCATGATACCTCGATCCTCCTTCAGATGCAAACTAGAAATTTGCATGATCTCTGGAGTAAGAACTGCAATGCTTCCAAAAGGCAGGCTAGACTTTCGTGCTAAGGTGCTGGGGTATTTCTGATGGCTGCTCATCGAGCTGCGTGAAGCCCTCTCACTTCTGGTTTCCTGGCCTGTCCCAGAGCTAAACTTTTTGCAAATCTATAAATCTCCCTTTTTCCTTGGCCCCCAGTTGCTGCTTCTCTGTTCCTAGGGGCAGCTGGGCTAGCAGCTGTCTGGGCTGTGTCCAAGAGCCTGGGTTCAAGTATCAGCAGAGAGCTTGACAGGCGCTCTGTGTGGTAGGCAGGGCAGGATTTATCTCCTTTTACTGGAGAGAACGGATAAGACAGCTTGTAAATAGCAGAACTGGGCTGGAACCCTTGGCATTCTCCTTTCACATATGCTGAAACTGTAAGGCTTTTATGGGTTCCCAATGCCCTGCCTCCTCTTGCTGTCCACTGGGGAATTCCTGCCTGAAGTATGTGGAGTTATGTTGCATGTACCAGTGTTCTTGTATCCTTCACCTTAACTTTAGGCTGTGTCTGGGCCCGTTTCTCAATGTAAATCACTGTAATTTGTTAAGCGCTTACTCTGAGGTCAGCTCTTTCCGTGCAGTAAATGCAGCTCACTTCTCAGCATTTTTCTCACAGCATCCTGTGAGGTAGGTTGTGTGGGTTTTTTTTTTTTTTTTTTTTTAAGATGGAGTCTTGTTCTGTCACCCAGGCTGGACTGCAGTGGCATGATCTCGGCTCACTGCAACCTCTGCCTCCTGGGTTCAAGAGATTTTCCTGCCTCAGCCTCCCCAGTAGCTTGGACTACAGGCATGCCCCACCATGCCCAACTAATTTTTGTGTTTTTAGTAGAGACGGGGTTTTGCCATGTTAACCAGGCTGGTCTTGAACTCCTGACCTCAGGTGATACACCCACCTCGGCCTCCCAAAGTGCTGGATTTCAGGCGTGAGCCACTGCGCCGGGCCTAGGTTGTATGGGTTTTTTTCCCCAACAATAAGCAATTCTCTAATTCTTTGACAGCAGCTGTGTGTCCTATAACTCAATTCAATTCTAACAGTAACTCCTGGAGCTAGAGTCAGAACCCAAAGATTTAGGAGTCATTTCCCACTTTAGATGACAAATGAGGTACCCTGGCTATGCACACTTCTGCAGATTCTGACTGCAAATTAGGGGTTCGCACACCCTCTCCTCAGGTTTGATAATTTGCTGGAAAGACTCATAGAACTCAGGAAAATGATTTACTTATGATTACTGATTTATTATAAAGAATACAACTCAGGAATAGCCAAATGGAAGAGGGGCACGGGGGAAGGCCTCGGAGCTTCTGTGCCTCACTGGGTGGACCACTCTTCCAGCTCCTGGATGTGTGCACCAATCCAGACACTCCCTGACCTTGCCAGTTGCAGGTTTTTCTGGAGGTTTTATGACATAGGCATGAATGATGAAATGATTGGCTATGGGTGATTGAATACAATCTCCAGCCCCTCTACCCTCCCTGGAGGTTTGGGGGTGGGGCTAGAAGTTCTAACCTTCTGATCACATGCTTGTTCTTCCTGGTGCCAGCCTCCATCGGGAAGCTATCTAGGCCCCCATGAATCATCTTAGTAGTATATAAAAGACAGTACATTCGAAGGGTTTTAGATCTGTGTCAGGAATGGGGGACAAAGACCAAATAGTATTTTTAAAATTATACTGATTGGGTGTCATTTTCCTGCGCATATCGGCAGAGGGACATAAGCTCAGATAAGTTAAGTGACCTATCCGAGGTTGCTCAGCCAGTATATGTCAGAGCGTTCACTGGACCTGCATCTTAACTCTGAGGCTGGCATTGTTAAACACCTGTAGTACTGCCTCCTGCTGAAACATCTTTCCTCCCCTATGGAATAAACACTGGGAAACCACAGTCACTGGGGAGTGATATAGTAGGGAGTTAGAGTAATGCTTGCATTTATTTTCCTTTGGCCTTAGGTCAAGAACTTCACTGAGGTCCACCCTGACTACGGGAGCCGCATCCAGGCTCTTCTGGACAAGTACAATGCTGAGAAGCCTAAGGTAAGCTGGGAGCAGCCTGGCCATGCAGAGGCTGTGTGTGCTGGGTTGGAGTAGGCGTGACTTAGTTACCACTTAGCATTACAGTCTGCAGGGTCCATTACCTGCCACTGTTAGATTTCTTAGGCAGCTGTGCAGAAATTCATTTGAGAGATAAAGAACTCACTGGCAAAACACATACTCTTCATTTTAGCCCTGGGCAATTTAAGACAGTTAAAGTGAATGAATTCTGAATTATTATTTTCATTTGCATACATATTAAAACTAAGTAAATATCATGTTGCTGCCTATGAGGTGATTAACCTGCCCATCTTGTTCTTTTAAAACAGAATGCGATTCACACCTTTGTGCAGTCCGGATCTCACCTGGCTGCAAGGGAGAAGGCAAATCTGTGAGGCCGGGGCCCTGCGCCTGTGCAGCGAAGCTTAGCGTTCATCCGTGTAACCCGCTCATCACTGGATGAAGATTCTCCTGTGCTAGATGTGCAAATGCAAGCTAGTGGCTTCAAAATAGAGAATCCCGCTTTCTATAGCAGATTGTGTAACAATTTTAATGCTATTTCCCCAGGGGAAAATGAAGGTTAGGATTTAACAGTCATTTAAAAAAAAAAATTTGTTTTGACAGATGATTGGATTATTCATTTAAAATGATTAGAAGGAAAGTTTCTAGCTAGAAATATGATTTTATTTGATAAAATTTGTTGAAATTATGTATGTTTACATTTCACCTCATGGCCTATTATATTAAAATATGGCTATAAATATATAAAAAGAAAAGATAAAGATCCACTCAGAAATTTTTATTTTTCTAAGGTTCTCATAGGAAAAGCACATTTAATACACCAGTGTCGTCAGAAAATAACTTGAGCACCATCATGGCTTAATGTTTATTCCTGATAATAATTGATCAAATTCATTTTTTTCACTTGGAATTACATTAATGTTAATTCAGCACTGATTTCACAACAGATCAATTTGTAATTGCTTACATTTTTACAATAAATAATCTGTACATAAGAAAAGAGTTGGTGTTTTATTTCTTTCGACTCCATGTGTAACTGTAAACTGCCACCAGACTCTTAATTTGAACATCATCATATTTAGATGCTTACCCTTAAAAATGGAAATGCCAGTATCTCGAGGACTCCATGTTATTTGTTTAAATCTATAGCCTTTGGACAGCCTTCTGAGACACTGATAAAATAGCAAATGCCCTAACTTTGAAAATTACTTTAATCTCTTGTCCATTTGCTCACTTACCTATGATTGACTTTTTAAAATAAGGGCTCAGAACCACTAGTCACTTTCCTCTTCCTTCTTTTTAAAACCCATATTTGCCTATCATGGTTGAAAATCACGTGGAAGACTTTAAAGATGAGTTCTGAATACTAAATGAAAATTTGTTTTCCTTGAAAATCTTTATTCCGTTCATATTCAAAACCAGTTTGTGCTGGGTGTGGTGGCTCATATGCCTGTAATTCCAGCACTTTGGGAAGCCAAGGCAGGAGGATCACTTGAACTCAGGAGTTTGAGACCAGCCGGGGCAACATGGCAAAGCCCTGTCTGCACAAAAAATACAAAAATTAGCCGAGTGTAGTAACGCATGCCTGTAGTCCCAGTTACTAGGGAGGCTGAGGTGGGAGGATCTTTTGAGGCGGGAGGATCTCTTGAGCCCAGGAGGTTGAGGCTGCAGTGAGCCGTGATTGCACCACTGCACTCCAGCTGGGCAACAGAGTGAGACCTTGTCTCAAAACGACAACAACAATAACAACTAAAAACAAAACAAAAAACCAAACCAGTTTATACTTTCAGGAGTTACTGAGTTATGGGCTTCAGGAAACCATGAGACCACTAGCAGAGATACAAACTCATTCTTGGTCTTTTAGCTCAAATTTCTTTACTCCTCTGTCAAAACCTCCTGCCTGAATTCCCCCTGTATTTGAGTATGCTTTGAGACTGTTATATTTGTAGACATAGAAAATAGATTTATCGGGCTGGGTGCAGTGGCTTACGCTTGTAAACCCAGCACTTTGGGAGACCAAGGCGGGTGGATCACCTGAGGTCAGGAGTTTGAGATCAGCCTGGCCAACGTGGTGAACCCTCATTTCTACTAAAAATACAAAAATAAGCTGGGTGTGGTGGCATGTGCCTGTAATCCCAGCTACTCGTGAGGCTGAGGGGAGAATCACTTGAACCCAGGAGGCGGAGGTTGCAGTGAGCCAAGACTGCGCCACTGCACTTTTTATTTGGAAAGGTGAGAACTTCTGGAGATGGTTGGTGGTGATGGTTGCACAACAATATGAATGTATTTAATGCTACTGAACTGTACACCTAAAAATGGCTAAATGGTAACTTTTGTGTTTATTTTACCACACAAAAATCCAACGGTCCATTCTTAGTCCTTGTCTTACATGGCCTCTCAGCAGTGTTTGACACAGTTGGTCATTCACACTGCCTTCTTCATTATTTATTTATTTTAGAGATGGCATATCATTATGTTGCCTAGGGTGGCCTCTGCCTCCTGAGTAAATGGGACTACAGGCACACATCACCATGCCCAGCTTTCCTCCTCCTCCCTTTCTCCTCCTCCTCCTCCTTTTTCTTCCTCTTCCTCCTCTCTCTTCTTCTTGTCCTTCTTGCCCTCATCCTCCTCTTTTTTCTTTTCTTCCTTCTTCCTTTTTTCTTCTCTCTCTTTTTTAAAATAAGAGCTTTATTGAGATATAATTCACATACCGTAAAAACCACCCATTTAAAGTGTACGAGTAAATTTTTTTTGTATATTCACAGAATTGTGTAACCATCACCACAATCAATTTTAGAGCATTTTCATCACCCCAAAGGGAAACCTGTACCTATCAGCAGCCACTCTCCATTTCTTTCTTAACCTAGCCCCCAGCCCTAGGCCATCATGAATCTAAGATTTGCCTACTCTGCATGTTTCATTTAAATGGAATAATATAGTATGTGGTCTTTTGTGTCTGGCTTCTTTCACTTAGCATAATATTTTCAAGATTCTTACATATTGTAACATCTATGAGTGCTTCATTTTTTAAATTGCCAAATAATATTCCATTGTATGGATTTACTATGTTTTATTTATCCGTTTATCATTTGATGGACATTTGGGCTGTTTCTACTTTTTGGCTATTATGAATAGTGCTGGTATGAACATTTCTGTACATATTTTTGTGTGGACATAACATTTTCATTTCTTGCATTCTCATCTTAAAAGGTGTTTTTCGGGCTGGGCGCGGTGGCTCCTACCTGTAATCCCAGGACTTTGGAAGGCTGAGGTGGGTGGATCACGAGGTCAAGAGTTCAAGAGCAGCCTGGCCACTATGGTGAAACCCCATCTCTAATAAAAATACAAAAAAAAATTAGCTGGGCATGGTGGTGGGCGCCAGTAATCCCAGCCAGTCAGGAAGCTGAGGCAGGAAAATTGCTTGAAGCTGGGAGGCGGAGGTTGCAGTGAGCCGAGATTGCGCCACTGCACTCCAGCCTGGGTGACAGAGCAAGACTCCGTCTCAAAAAAAAAAGGTGTTTTTCACCTACACTCTGCCACACCACTATCTAAAAATGTAAATATTAGACTCCCAATATTTAAAAATCTGTTCTTTTGCTATGTCAAGCACCCTTGACATAAGTAACTCCATCTTAGAGACTCCATCTTATATCTCATAGGGCACTTTGCGAACAGGGACAAGATGTTTGCTCAATAAATAAAGACTGCATCCAACCAGATGAGGACATCAACTTTTCCACCATCAGTCCTCACCAGAGGACTGTGGCTATAAAAAGAACAGGACTTGCGCAGCTTGAAATAGCCATCTTAACTAACACCATCTTGCTGTTAATCATGATAATCACCTGGCATCTGCCACTGAAGGCTCTCGGACTGCCTGGCCCAGACCAGGAGATTCTTTTTGCCTTAGTCGCTCTCCCTGAACTGATTCAATAACCCTTTCTTCCTATCCTTCTTCTTTTGATGTTCAATGTTACTTTGTTGTGGAATGTTTACTCTATAACATTTATATTTTAAGTATACTATTATGTATGGTCTGCCGTATTGACTGACTTGTGGAGTGGCTTGAGCCTGTGTGCCTGCAGCTCTGACTACCAAGCGAATGGGAAGCACTGAGGCAAACTCCCTCCTTGGGAACTCTGTGCAGCTAGTTGCTTTTGTGATTGAGATTACTTCAATGAAAGTCAGACACTGTGGAAAGACACAAATGTGCATGGACCTGATCATCTCTGACCTCATGCTGCTCATGAGACTTGCTCTTCTAAAAGGAGGACTTGGTCTGGGCTTTCAGAAGCACTGTGAAGGATCGCCTAGTTTGTTTCCAATAAATGTCAGAATTTTGGTTTAAAAACACATTAATTCGGCCAGGCATGGTGGTTCATGCCTGTAAGCCCGGCACTTTGGGAGGCTGAGGAGGGGAGATCATTTGAGGTCAGGAGTTTGAGACCAGCCTGACCAACATGGTGAAACCCCATCTTTACTAAAAATACAAAAAATTAGCTGGGTGTGGTGGTAGACACCTGTAGTCCCACCTACTCAGGAGATTGAGGCAGGAGAATTGCTTGAACCCAGGAGGCAGAGGTTGCAGTGAGCCAAGATTGTGTCACTGCACACCAGCCTGGGCAACAGAGTGAGACTCAATCACGAAAAATAAAAACAAGACCAACCACATTAATGTTTTCTTTCCTGGATAAAGGGCATCACTCTGATTTGTGATTTGTACCATGGAAGTGTTTTAAGAACTTCTTAGCACTCATTTTTCTGGGAGAAAAGCCACAAGCAAGCTACTTGGGCCATTTCTTTGCCTCTTAGTTCATGGCATTACCAAAGGGCAAAGGGCCAAATTCCACTTTAAACTCTCTGGTAAGCCAAATTGAAGGCCTTAACATTTTTTTTTTTTTTTTTAATCAGTGCTTTTAAAGATGCGAAGGGTTAGTGGAAGTCAACTTAAAAAGTTCTGTATAATTCTTTTTTTTTAGGTGGATTCTCACTCTCCTGTCCAGGCTGGAGTGCAGTGGCATGATCTTGGGCTCACTGCAACCTCCACCTCTGTAATCGCTTGAATCGAGTTCAAGTGATTCTCGTGTCTCAGCCCCCGAATAGCTGGGATTACAGATGCACCCCACCATGTCCAGCTAATTTTTGTATTTTTAGTGAGACAGAGTTTCGCCATGTTGGCCAGGCTGGCCTCGAATTCCTGACCTCAAGTGATCTGTCTGCCTTGGCCTTTCGAAGTACTGGGATTGACAGGTGTGAACCACTGCACGTGGCCAGCTCTGTATAATTTTGAACCTCTGAAAAATGTAAACAATCACATATTAATATACGGAAAGTTTGCTATGGAAAGTTCTATTGCAGATCCTTTTAACAAAACAAGTACTTATTCCCTTATTTGACTATTTGATAAGTGAATTTTGCATTATCTATTGCTTTAATTTTTTGTTGTTTTGCTTTGGTATCTTTTGCTCAAAGTGTAATATTTTATTTATTTTTTTGAGACAGCATCTCACTCTGTCACTCAGACTTGAGTGCAGTGGCACCATCACAGCTTACTGCAGCCTCAACCTCTTGGGCTCAAGCCATCCTCCCACCTCAGCCTCCCTAGTAGCTGGGACTATAGGTGCACACCCCCACGCCCAGCCAATTTTTGTAATTTTTGTAGAGATGGGGTTTCATCATGTTGGCCAGGCTAGTCTCGAACTCTTAAGCTCAAGCGATCTGCCTGTCTTTCCCTCCCAAAGTGCTGGGATTACAGGTGTGTGACATGGTGCTGGGCCAAGTGTAGCATTTTAAACAGTCCCTTGTATTTTCCGTCCTTCAATGAATTGTATTATGGAGCTATATGTTTAAGTAAAACTCTTTACCTTAAAGAGTGTGGTGAATTGGACAGTGATCCCCCAAAAGATATATCCATGTTCTAATCCCTGGAAACTGTGAGTGTGACTCATTTGGAAAAAGGATCTTTGCAATGTTGTAAGTTACAGATCAAGAGAGGGCTGGGTGTGGTGGCTTACGCCTGTAATCCCAGCGCTTTGGGAGGCCTGGGCAGGCGAATCACCTGAGGTCAGGAGTTTGAGATCAGCCTGGCCAACATGGTGAAACCCTGTCTCTACCAAAAAATACAAAAAATTAGCCGGGCATGGTGGTGTGTGCCTGTAGTCTCAGGTAGTTGGGAGGCTGAGGCAGGAGAATCGCTTGAACCCAGGAGGCAGAGGTTACAGTGAGCCAAGATTGTACCACTGCACTCCAGCCTGGGTGATAAGAGCAAAACTTTGTGTCAAGAAAAATAAAATTAAGAGGAAGTTATCCTGATTACTCAGGTGGGGCCTAAGTCAAATAATAAGTGTCCTTCTAAGAGACAAAAGGGGAGAAGAAGGAGCAGCATATGTGAAGACTGAGGCAGAGATTGGAGTTTTGCAGCCACAAGCCACGAAATGCCTGGAGTCACCAGAAGCAGAAAGAAGAAGGGAAGGATTCTTTCTTCTTTTTTTTCTTTTTTCTTTTCTCTCTTTCTTTTTTTTTTTTTGTAAGAATTCTTTCTTAGAGCCTATGGCTTCCTTGATTTCAGACTTGTTGCCTCCAGAAGGGTGAAAGAAGACATTTCTGTTGTTTTAAGCCACCAATTTTGATAATTTGTCACAGGCAGCCCTAGAAAGCAAAGAGGAGCTAGTTAATGGTTTTTTTGAAACGAAAATTTCTTGACTAGCAAGAAGGATGAATGTTTTTGTTCTCTGAACTGCTTGGTGCCCAGGGAGTGGGAGGGAAAGCATCCACATCTAGACAGTATGTTTCTCTGCAGTCCTGCCCACTTCTGCCTGTTTGTCCCACCCCAGTCCCTGCCATGCCCCTGAGATGCTTGGCTCTGCTTTATTGTCACTGCCAAGCTCTTGCCTGAAAACTCCCCATTTCCCTCCTGTTAGCTAATTTCTCTTCTCCTGGACAGTCTTTCCTTTCATCCTGGCTGTGGTCCATTAACATGGTACTTACCTCTTCAGGTGGCCAGGACATGGGTCCCACATTCAAAATGTAAAGGCATTCTGGATGTTTTAACAACCACCATCAATAGTGCAAGAACAAAGTTGAATGGCAGCTGACAACCTGAGTGTCCAGAAGGCAATAGGAAGTGACCAAATCTTCTGTCCAAAGGTGCAACTTCAATTTAGCTCCAGGAAATTAACACCACAAAAGACTGAGAAACTAGTGTTGCCAGATATGATTTTAAAACAGAAGCTAGAAATCTGGATTTTTAGGTGAATCTTTCGGTTTCTAAATTAGGCCATGAAGCAACAGTAAGAAATAAAAGAAAACCTCAAGAAAGCAGACAATACTATGTGTACCAAACAAAAATGCGTCTGTAGGCTGTGTGTGTCAATGAATTCCATTTTGTGATGGGAACCTCTGTCTTATGATATTAAAGGTGGAGGGTAAGATTACTCCATATATTTCTTGCACCTTTTTGGGCTCTTTAAAAATCTCCAGCCTGCCAGGTGTGGTGTGGATTTAGCAAAGGTTCATAGTATTCCAGGTACTTGGGAGGTTGAGACGGGAGGATCACTTGAGCCCAGGAGTTAGAGGCCAGCTTGGGCAACAAGCAAGAACCCATCTCCAAAAATAAAAGATAAATCTCCAACCACGACTGCTAGGAAATGGAAGAATCACCAAAGGTTTTACAGGTTGTCAGTGTTTTGCTGAGGCTACCATGCTGAATTGAATGATACACAGAAAATTGAACATGTTAAATACTTTATTCACATTGTTTACAAACTATATCCACCTGGAAAACACACGAATCCAAAAATAGATTATTTTACAGTAAGTCACATTTTTTAAAACAGGTTATTTTGAAGTTCAACTCTAAGCACGGAGGTCTTCAGCCTGTACAGCGATTCAGTGCCTCACCACTTGATTCCTGCTCTGGTGAAACAGAAGTCCTAGGGGCAGTCCACCTAGCTGTCAGTCACTGATAACTTACATACCAGTGATTGATGAGAAAATGTCAGTGCAGACTTTAACCCATGAACATTTATTGGTGTAAATTCACTGTCACTATTTTTGTCAAGGAAATACATGTTTTAGCGCTTGAATAAACATCAGGTAGAAAGACAAAACAAAAAAGACACACAATTTAATTTGCTATTACAGAGTTGTTAGGACATTTCCGGTTTTATAAATGTTTAACATCTGGACCAGTGATAGAATCAATGAATTTCGATGTTATTGTGTTGACAGCTTGAATCATAGAAACAGCAGTGATTTTGTAATTGATGCCAGTGTCTGTTGACTAACTCTGCATATCAGATGCCAGCCATCAGTTAGAAGGGGGAATAAACTCAGCAACAATTAATAATGTAGTTAATGTTAAGTGTTTAAGTCCAGAAGGATGTCTGTGGAAGTTTTGCTGAGTGGTCAAAAAGATGCTCTGGTTAAGAAACTTTCTGTGAACCTATGTTAAATCCAATTATGTCCCAGCTTGATGGCTTAGCTCTTTCATTAATTAAGATACTTTTCTGCCCAGGTGCCGTGGCTCACACTTGTAATCACAGTACTTTGGGAGGCTGAGGTGGGAGGATCGCTTGAACATAGGAGTTCAAGACCAGCCCTGGGCAACATAGCGAGAACCCGTCTCAAAAAAAAAAAAAAAAAAGGATACTTTTCTATG
The DNA here is from genome assembly GCF_028885655.2 of Pongo abelii. Lineage (NCBI taxonomy): Eukaryota > Metazoa > Chordata > Mammalia > Primates > Hominidae > Pongo > Pongo abelii. Next base: position 32,743,212 of record NC_071994.2, on the reverse strand, counting down.
GATTTTTGACTTTAATAATTTAAAATCTAAAGTATGTGTGTCTTATATCTCACCCTCTCCTACCATAACCTGCAAACTAATCATGCTTTCCCCCACCTTTGGTGAGCTGCCACAGTTATTTGAAAACTTTTGAACCTTTGGGATGGGAGCATTGGATGTGTCTCTAATGGCATAACTGAATAGTTTTTCTCTGATCAGCATCAATGGCATGGGCTGTTGTCATTCCACAACTCTAGGAAAATAAAGTTTGATCAAGACACCACAAAAGATCATCCCCTCATCCCATTAGGGAGAAGAAAGGATTTCTTAAGAGTTGCTGCTCTCACCGCCCATAGACAACAACTCTGAATCCAAATGTAAGCTGAGATGTGGAGAAATTTTATCAGCATGTTTGCAGGTTAAAAAAAAAAAGAGAAGAAAATGAAGCCTTTCCAATGTCTATTGCAATCTGATTGTTTTAAAAGACAGAAATCCATAAAATGAGCTTGATGCCTGGAGCAGATCATAGCTTGTCTTCCTGCCACCCATGTGCATTTTTTCCAAATTTGTACACTAACCTTCGGTCGACCCGCTCCAAAATTCCTGTTTTATAGTAGTATCTGAAAAAGCAAGCAGAAGAGAAATTCTGGGAGAGTTTGCACCCTAGGAAAACAACAGAACACAAACACTGTCTCCTCACTCCTCTCAGGTGCCAAGGCTGGTCTTTGGTTACCCTGGTATTTTCATGCCCTGTTATCAACTTACACTTAAACCTTTCCCAGACATCTTGAAGACTGAACCTCACCATTCTCATTTCAAAATGTGTTTTTCTTTGTGTGTGTGGGTGTGTGAGATGGCTTGGATTCAGAGTGATCCCTGGGGAATACTGCCAAGAATGCTAAGGACAGCGTGTCGATTTACAAGCCATAATCCTACCTGTAACTAAGAACCAAAGTTTTGTTTCATGACCTTTCCATTATCAAGTAAAAAACCTGCAAAAACAGAGTAATTTTCTACAGCCAGCCATTTTATATAACTCTTCTTGAAGGCTCATGGTATTTTATGCTATTAACTTACCTCAGGGCTCTGCTCAACTTTTCATATGTCATTCTGTCATTTTTCTTCCTTTGTCCCCACATCTTTGCCAGGGCTTCTGATTTAACCACCCGAAAAATTCCTTGTTCCCTATCTTCCCATTCCAGAATGCCACAGTTTTCTTCAGGAGATAGAAGCAGGTCTCGTACAAATTCCCATAGATGAGAACTTTGGAGGCCTTTTGAAAAGGGGAAAACATTAGCTATTTACAATTTTTTTTTAATTTTTTTTTTTTTTTTTTTTTTTTGAGACAGAGTCTTGCTCTGTCACCCAGGCTGGAGAGCAATGGTGCGATCTCGGCTCACTGCAACCTCTGCCTCCCGGGTTCAAGCGATTCTCCTGCCTCAGCCTCCCAAGTAGCCGGGATTACAGGCGCCTACCATCACGCCTGGCTAATTTTTTGTATTTTTAGTAGAGATGGGTTTCTCCATGTTCACCAGGCTGGCCTTGAACTCCTGACCTCAGGTGATGTACCCGCCTCAGCCTCCCAAAGTGCTGGGATTACAGGCATGAGCCACCGTGCCCGGCTTGTTTTTTTTAATTTTAAGAGAAGAGATGTACAATTTCTCACTAGCTCATGAGAATTGCTGCTTTGTGGAATATTTCCCTTTGTTATGACTGATTGCTCTACCTGGAAACTTACTGAGCTGTGACATGTCTGTGTCTCCCATCCAAGCAATTGTGAAACACACATTCAGAGACACCCAATTTACATTGACTGGCAGCACTGTGACTCACAGATGTTCTATGGAACTACAGTTTAACTTTTATGGAATGAATGAAATGACAGTCAAATGATCTTTTCATTCTTCTTTCTGACAGGCGGCATGGTTGTACTGATTCCATAGCCACAACTGTCTGGGTGGACTGATCCTGCAATTGTGTTTTTCATGAAAGGCTGGTATTTCTCTTATTCTATGATATGGTGGTTAAGACCCGCTCTGGAGTCCCACTGCCTGGGTCTGGGTCCTGAATTCACCTCTTCCTACTTTTATAACCATAAACTCTTATGGTTACTTTATCTATAAAATGGGATAATAAGAGTACCTATCTCCTAGGATAGGTTAGAGGATATAATGATTTAATACATACCAAGCGGTTAGAATTATGCCCAGCATATAGCAATTGTTTTCTACACACACATTTGTGAAATTACAAGCTTGACACTGCTCTGGGCTGATCTCTTAGTGCTGGGGAAGCTAATAGGTTTGCCAATTCCCAGTGTTTTCTTTGTTATCCTCCTCTGAGAAGAAGCCACAGTGGACCCAGGACTGGATCTGGCTCCAGATGGTGGAGCCAGAACTTGAACCCAGGGAGTTTTCATTCCAAAGCTAATGTTCACAACTATGATCATGTCTTTCATAGTAGGTGTTCAATAGACATTTAATGGATAATTATTAGCTATGATTTGTTTAGCGTTTGCTATTTTCAGATGCTCAGTCTCACCCACTCTTATGAGAAGAAATCAATCTGACTTTGATAATACGTATAAAAGCAATCACTGATTTCTTTACTACCTTCCTTGGGGAGTAACTGGCCCAACTCAAATGTTTAGTTTCAAAGCTTATTAAAGTAGATGACTTTGTCTTAGGAATGGTTTTAAGAAATTAGAAATGAAAACCGGCATCCTGCACTTACTTGTTCTACTATGACTGTGACAGTCTTGACTTTTGATGCCACTTGTTTTCAAGCAGTTGGAATCAGCATCTGAAATAGAATAATTTATAGCAGTGGAAAGGGATATAGAGGTCACATTCAGACCTCAAGTCATACCCAAATGAGCAAATACTAATTGAACGCCTTTGTAGCAAAAGACACCACATTAGGCACTTTGGGGGTGATTACTAGGTGGCAGGTGTCAAGATGCTTTAAGATGTGCCTTTGAGGAGCACTTGTATTCAATCTCACCTCACCCTGATGAGAATAAATAAATTGGTTTTTATCGAGACCCATGCAGGGCCTTCCTAGGAGGCCATGGTAAGGACTTGGGACTTTATATCAAAGTTTAGAGCAAAGATCCTCAATTTAAGAAGATCTCTCTTGCTTCTGTGTGGAGAACAGACTGGAAGAGACACAAGTAGAAGCAAAGAGACTACAGCTTATGAAGGGTAGAAAGCAAGACGTTAACTCTGTGCTGATTTAAATGATAACTCAGGCTGTGAGTCACAACCTGAGACACCTGGACAAGCATTGTCCCAGAGTAGTATATGAGTTTTTAAAATGGTGGCACCAGATCTGCCCCTCCAGCTCACACTCAGTCTCCACTGCTTTTCTTAGCCCCTTGCTTGCTTTGCCCCAGCCACCCTGGCTTCAGGCTCTCTGGAAATGTGCAGGCACATTCCACATCAGGGGCTTCGCAGTTGCTCTTCCACTTGTCCAGCACGTTGTTCCCTTGGATACTTGTGGTGCACGCCCTCTCTCAATCCTGGTTCAAAATCACCTTCCAGTGAGGCCTCCTCTGACCACTCATGTTGGGTCTGCACATCCTCCCCACTGCTCCGCATTTTACGTAGAATATTCAAGCATATTCTATTGTGTATTTATTCATGAAGTTCACTGTCTGTCTGTGCACACGAGGGGGCAGGGATTTGTGTTTCCCGACATAACCCTGCAGCACCTAGCACACTGCTGGGCATATAGTAGGTGCTCAGTATCATCGAGCAGCCACTGGGCTATGCTATAGTAACTGTACTGTACCACATTATACTAACTATACTGTTCTATACCATGCCATACTGTACTATACTGACTATACCACACCATACTGTACTATACTATACTATCCTGTGCTGGACATACTATGCTGTACTAACTATACTCTACTGTACCATACTATACTAACTATATTGTACTGTACCATGCTATATTAACTATGCTATACTGTACTATACTACACTACACTAACTACATTATACTGTACTATACCATACTAACTATACTGACTGTACTGTAGTATACCATAACTATACTATACTATATCATACTGCACTGTTCTGTACTGCACTACACTAATGTTCTATTACTGTACTGTACTAACACTATACTACAGTGCACTATACTATACTAACTGTACTGTACCAACTATACTATATTGTATTACACTATAGTATACTATATTTACTGTACCACACTGTACTATACTATACTATATTAACTGTACTGTACTGTACCAACTATACTATATTGTATTACACGATAGTATACTATATTTACTGTACCACACTGTACTATACTATACTATATTAACTGTACTGTACTGTACCAACTATACTATATTGTATTACACTATAGTATACTATATTTACTGTACCACACTGTACTATACTATACTATATTAACTGTACTGTACTGTACCAACTATACTATATTGTATTATTACACTATAGTATACTATATTTACTGTACCACACTATACTATACTATACTATATTAACTGTACTGTACTGTACCAACTATACTATATTGTATTACACTATAGTATACTATATTTACTGTACCACACTATACTATACTATACTATATTAACTGTACTGTACTGTACCAACTATACTATATTGTATTATTACACTATAGTATACTATATTTACTGTACCACACTATACTATACTATACTATACTATATTAACTGTACTGTACTGTACCAACTATACTGTATTGTATTATACTGTAGTATACTCTACTAACTATGCTGTACTGTGCTATATTATACTGTACTGTATTATACTAACTATACTGCATTGTACCAACTATACTATATTGTATTATAATGTAGCATACTATACTAATCATACCATACTGTACTGTAATAACTATACTATACTGTACTATGCTATACTAACTACCCTGTACCATATATTATATTCTACTGTACATACTGTATTATATGAACTAGAGTGTACTAACTATACTATACTGTACTAACTATACTGCACTGTACTGTAGTATACTAACTATACTGTACTGTGCTACACTATACTATACGAACTATACTATACTATACTACATTATACTGTACAACTATCCCTGCTGCATCGTCTAGTATGTACACTGTCACTGCTGAATGAAGGAAGGGCAGGAATGACACCCTGTGCCCCACACTGTTGCTTAGGGTGACCTCTCTCAGTGCCACTGGGTCATGCCACCTCGCCGGCTAAACATCCTGCAGTGGTTCCCCATTTCTTCCAGGATGAAGGCTGCACATTAGGTAGGCCTTTCACAGACTGACCCCCACCCAGATCTCTAGCCGTATCTCTTTCTGCTTCCCAACGTTTTCCCTTCCCTTGGGTCAAATGGTTCCATTGAGGCGTGGCTTTCTCCTGCCTCAGGACATTTGCACAGACTCCCCACTCTCCACTTCTACCCAGTGGACCTCTCACAAGACCTCTTCAGGAAGCCTTCTCTGAACTGACCCTCTGGGTTAGACCCCTTATGAGCCCCATAGAGAGCACCTGTGTGTGTTCCTTGGTATCACAACACTGGGCCCACCTTACCGGAAAGATTAATCTCTTTTTCTCCTCCACTATTAGCTGATATTTATGGAGCACTTACTAAATGCTAAGTGCTTGTTAAGGGCTTCACGTAGAGTATCTCATTTCATCCTTATAACAACCCTGTGTGATACTATTATGATTTTCATTTTATTGAGGAGGAATTGGAAGTCCAGAGAGCTTAACAATTTTTTCCAGGTGGTGGAACCAGAGAGTTCTCATTCCAAAGCTAATGTTCATAACTACTACTTTATCATGTCTTTCACAGCAGGTGTTCAATAGACATTTAATGAACCATTATTAGCTAAGATTTGTTGATCATTTGCTATTGTCGGATGCTCACTCAACCTTCCCCACCCTTATGAGATGTGTCTATTACTATCCCCAGATCGATCTGTTGTTTTGATTTAATCTTTTAGGAAAAGAGAAAACAAATGGAGTCATAAACAAAGGTGAATTATTAAGTGTGACTAGACAACAAGCTTTCACTGAAATGCCAAAATGGCAAGAAGTGGGAGGAAAAACATTGCCCTTTTGATCTTGATGATTTCTCCCGTGTTTTGGATGAAGGGGATCTGGATTGGTAGGAGGAACACAGTACAGATCAGCATGAGAGGGGTTTATGAGGCTGGTGGGGGTTTCTTCTGTGGGTCTTTCCAAGATAACCCTGTTCTGTCTGTTCCTAGTTCTGCAGTGATAGCTTTGAAGGTACTCATTGGTTGACTAGTCAAGGCCTCACTTGGCTGGTGGTGGCAGAGGCAGGGGGCTGAAGTCATTACTGCAATGTTAATATTGAGGCAGGTTCCTAAATCAACCTCCACCAGCACTGGGTGGTGGATCTGTAGCACCACCGTGAACCCACTGTATTTCTCTGTAAATGCCAGTTGTGTTTCAGGGTGCAGCTTTCCCTGGCTCACAACTTTCATCATCTTGACTATGTCCCTGCAGCTGGTAGGGAATGAGGGGAGACATAGCCCAGGCTCTCTGCAGTCTGTGGGATTTGGAGAGGCTTGGTTGGCCTTGAGCCTGAACATTAAAATGTGGCCAAAGGATATATCCTCAATTGTTGATTGCAAGCACTCCAGAAGCTGGGGTGGGGGCCTGAGTTGCAGGGTTTCCAAAACAAGTTTATCGTATCCCCATGACACTAGCAGTCCAGCCATGCAGCCCACACCCCATGCCAGGCTGGTGCAGAGAAGCTCTGAGGCTCAGGAGCAGGGAGATGCCTGGCCACGAACCCAGGACCACAGGCTTGGTTCCTGGGCCCAGCGTACCCTCTATTGGCACTTCTGCAGTGGAGGTGAGTGGGGAGTGGGGCAGGTGGAGAGAAGAGACCAAGCAGAGAGGGAATGGGTTGTTTCACTTTGGCCAGCTCTGACAGTTTTGTAGCTTGTGTGTCTGGGCACCTACAGTGGGCACTAAGTTGAAAATTGTCCTGTTGTTTGAATTATTGTCAAGCTGGGCCCAGACTTTGAGGAGTTCCTGGGCCTTGGATCTCAACTGAGTGGGCAGCAGAGTGAACAGAAGGGTCTGGAAGCATGTGTACATATGTGCATGTGTGTGTGCGTGCATGTGTGAGTGTGCACAGCACAATGTAAAAGCACAGGCTTTGAGGAAATGTGTTGGAATCTCAGCCCCGCACTTACTTGCAAGTTATTACACCTCCAGTTTCCTCAGATGCAAATGGAGATAATAACACTCCCTAATGAGCTAGAACAAGGATTAAATGAGATAATGTAAGCAGAACACTTAGCACAGTGTTATGCTTAGCACATAGTAAGTGCTTAATAAATGGTAAAGAGAACTATTTATTTTCATTGAAGACCCAATGGGAACATTGCTGAAAGCCCCAGGATGCCACTTTGTCCTCATTGGCCAGGTCTTGGTCTTTGGATGGGACATCAGCACTGAAAGGCAATCTCTCATTTTTGGGTCAGGGAATATCTGAGACCATGAAACATCACCTGAGCCATAGGCACCATGACCATGTGTCCTAGACTTTCTAGAATGGGCTCATTGTATAAACTACCAACCTGTTGTCTTCCTACCTCCCCTTGTGCCCATCGAACTATCCATTAGGGTTTCTGTTTGGGGAAAGCATGGTCATCAGGGTTGGGCGAGGGCCAGAGATGGTCCTCAGGGGTCTCGGGGGAAGGCCATGGTGTTGTGGCCAAGGCATTGAGGCTGGAATATGGCAAAGCCTCAGCGGCTGGCTCTCAGGTGGATTTAGCTTCTTAACCCTGAGTTCAGTCTAGTTCTAGGCTCCCAAATGGAGCAGACAGGGAAGAGCCCATGGCACCAACCATCAGCAGAGGGCTTGTCTCCATGAGTGCATGCTCCAGAGATGCTAGCCCAGAGCCCTTGCCCCACCACTTCTATTTCTAGAAACTTCTCCCCACCTCTTCCCCATCACTGGGTCCAGGCCACCATCATCCTCACACCTCTGGGATGGAGCCTCCTGGCTAGACTGCTTTCTGACCCAGACAATAGCAACCCAAGAGATCTTAAAATTTAAATATGATCTGATCACTTTCATGCTTATGACCTTTCAGTCGCTTCCCAGCTTGCTCCGAATGAAATCCTAACTCTGCTGCCCACAAAGTGGTGAGTGATCTGGCCCTACCTGCTCTCGGCCTCAGCTCCCACCCCTCCTTCTGCTAATGCTGCTGAGACTACTGATACCATGAGTGTTATACAAGTTATTATGCCTCCACTATCACAGAATTGAACCACTCAGTAGAACCTGAGCGGTTCAAGATGGCAGCCACTTGTGGCTACTGAGCACTTGAAATTTGGCTCTGCAACAGAGGAGCTGAATTTTAATATAACTTAAGTAATTAAACTGGCCCCATGTGGCTAGTGGCTACTGTATTGGCCAAGCTAATGCTAGACTCACTGGCCTTCTTTGGTTCTTTCTCTAAGACACCAAGATTGTTCCTGCCTCAGGGCCTCTGCACTGGCCATTCGCTGCTTGGAACCTTTTCTTCTCTCTCTTTTCCTGGGTAACTTCTGCTCATGCTTTAATTCAACTATTTCTTCCTCCAAATAGCTGTCCCTGGACCCAGTTTAAATGTGATCTTTCCCCATTACACACAAAGCACCCTGATCTTTCCCTTTATAATATCATCGTGATGAGCAGTTACGTATTTATCATTTGGGTTATTTGTTTAATATCTCTAGCGAGACCTTGCCTCAATGAGAGCGAGACTCAAATAGTGCTCATCACCACAGCTACGGTGCCTAGCTCTGGGCCTGGCATATAGTAAGTGTCCAATAAATGTTTGTTCAAAGAATGAAGGAAACAGGAGAGAAATAAATGGGTAAGGGGAGCAAAGGCGTGAAGGGCTTCAGATTTAGACACACCTGGGCCATCTGTTGCCTTCTAAGCATGTTGCCTTTAACCTCTAAGCTGCGGTTTCTCTCCCTATAAAAAGGCTATTGCACTAGGACTTGTCTCATATGGGGAGGGATTACCTGACACAATGTCTATAAAGATATTAGCACAGGGCCTGGTTCACAGGAAGCACTCAGTAAATGCTAGCTGTCATCTTCATCCTTATCCTCATCATCATAATCATCAGCACATTGAATCTAACTGTGGCTAGTTATATATTCAGGTTACACCTACTTCGAAAGAACTTACTGGACACACCTTCTCTTTCTATTGTATTAGCTTCCTTTTGTCGTGTGGAAGGCAGGCTGGTAAGTGATTCCTATTTGTAGGTGAAGACACTGACCCCTGGAGAAAGGGTTGGTCAGGTCCAGGTCACTACTACTTAGAGAGTAAAGCAAATGCCTGCCTGTAGCTCAAGTCTTTGGCCACAGTAATGTCTCCCGGGCTTCATAGGCTCATTTCTTCCAGGGGCTTTGCCTGGGTTAGGTAGGGTGGTAAAAGCTGGGATTTACATCCCCCAGGCTGCTGCAGATGGATCACAAGGGATTCTACCAGCACCAGGAAACAGTGTGTGAGCTTTGTTCACAGGTGGGTGAGATGCTACACCCAGGGGCCCCGAGTGATGAAACCTGGCGGAATGCAGAGCTGCTCGTGTGAGGGCAGCTGCAGTCTGCGGGGCAGGGCGCACCTGCCTAAGCCCGTAGCATGTGGTCCATGAACTGGCTATTCCTGTGCTAAGCACCAAAAACAAAATGAAAAACAAAATTGCAAAAACTTTTGTTAACTAGGATCCAAGTAACGTGAGTCCTCAGTTGATTGTTTGGGACTTTAAGGAGGAAAAAATCATAACCCATAAGAACAGTCCCTCTGTGTCTGCCCCTCCAGCTTGCAGCCCTCAGAGGCCTTGGAAATCACCATGTGCTCTGCTCCCTCTCTGCAGATGACTGAGCTGAAGCCCATGGGGGAATGGGGTTTGCCCAGGACCACATTTCCTCCTGGCCTCTGGGCCAGGGACTCAGTAACTAATAGTAATCATCATTGTCATCTTTAAAAAATGAAAGCACCAAAGATCCCTTTCCCGAGCCTTCTTCATCTGCCAAAGTGAAACAGGGAAGGTTAATCATCAGCATCAACAAGGTTATTTGAGATCCTCCATCGTCTTATAATTATAAACTCTACCTGCTTAGTGAGCTCAGAGTCTTCTTAAGCATTATGAACCACAAGGCTTCTAATAGTATTATTAGTGTATGACAAACGGATACTGGTTTGGGAGCATCTACACTGGTGGCGCATGCTGGGCTCTTTGTGTGCATCGTTTCTCAAACTTACCACAACCCACAAGGGTCACACTATTTTACAGATAGGGGAACAGAGTCTCAGAGGATAAGCAATCCATAGATCCAAGCTATGGTCCTACAGAACCAAGCCCATGCTCTTTCGGTCACACTCTTTCCACCACGCTTTTCCCCACTGCCTTCTCCAGGTCTGGGATTGTTTTGGTTCATCAGCCTTTCAGTATGATCCTAAAAGAATGGTCAAGCCCATGTGCCAATGACAACCTTGACAGAGCCTTGGGTGGCTTGCGCTTGGTTACTTACAGTCTTTGATGGTGGCCTTGCTTTCTTCAGTGTCATTAAAAAAGGAGTAACCTGGGAAAGAAAAAGAAATCCAGAAACCATACCATGCAATCCTGGTTTCCACTGGCCAGGCCAGGAGAGGGGGTGTTGGAGGGAAGTGGAGTGACTGTCCCTCTTGAGGTTGGTTACATTTTAGAGGGAACCTTGGAGACCATCTGGTCGTAGAGTGTCACCCTGAAGCCATCCCCGAGAGGTGATAATTTCCTCATTTTTAAAGGTCATTTGGAGGGAGCACCCAGAACCAGGCTTCCCAGAAGCCTCTGCAGATTTTCTGAGCAGGCACTGGGGAGTAAGCTCTGGTCTGGGGTCCAGGGCTGGGCTGTGGGCTGGGCTGTGAGCTGGGCTGGGCTACTGACCCCTGTGCAGCCTTACCCAGTCATTCAGTCTCTGGGCTTGTTGGTTTTTCTCATTGACATCACGTGATAAAATACCCACTAAGTTCCCCTCTGGCTAAGAGTCTATAGTCTCCGACATGGCCTCTAATCCCTTGGGGATAGGAATGTCTGTTATGTGCTGGTCAGTGGGGTGAACGGGCATAAGAGGTTGCAAGAAGTGCAAAGCTCTATGTGAATGCCGAGTTTAATGAGGATGTGGAAGATGATGTCAGGGCCTTGGTTCTCTTCTCTGTAGAATGGGGTTGGCTGGGGTTGAATGAGGAGTTTGAGACTGTGTTTTCACATAGCAGTTTAGGCTGAAGGATAAGTATGTCCTAGCTTGGTCCAACATGAGGACTAATTTCTACTTGCTAAGCAGACTGGAGCAGGGCACAGTTGTGATTTTTTATTCCTGGAGTCATGTTCTCATTGGTTTTGGTCAGCCAGGTGCCTCAGTTGACTCTGTCCAAAGGGCCGACTGAGAACAGGATGGGAGATTGAAGAGGGGCTCATTCCTCTCCTAGGCTGTGGAAGCCACCCTCTGACCTTGCTTCCCAGCAACCAGTGTCCCCAGGTTTCTGGGCCCTTAAATCCTACTGCAATACCTACGGAGCTGGATGGTGCCCAGGTCTTACAGCCCCCTTCCAGCTCCTCTCCTCCATAAAACTGCCTTATTCTGTGTCCTGTTCTGCCAGAGTCAAAACCTATGGGGTAGTATAAGGCATATATGAGGTAATAACCCCCAGTTCACTGTAGAATTTATGATCTAAATGGAGACACTTTTGAGAATGAAAGGTAGTGCTATGGTAATAATAATTACTCCAGGATCACAGGTAGAAACGATGTTTCCTGGGCAAATGGGGACAGTGTGAATTTTGATCGCAATATATATATCTCCACAATCTACAATCCACATGTCTAATTGAGAAACATTAAAAGAGGAATTTCAGAATGGAGTAGATTGGTGGAGTAGATAGTTTTACTGCTCAGCGTGGAACCCTCCTGGCCCAGAGAGTGCTTGAAATCCCACCATTAAAGGTGGCATTGTGATTGCAGGAATTCCTTACAAGAAGAAGATGTAATGTATGACCTATTAAAAAGCAGCTGGCTTTTTAGGTTTAGCCTATTAGTTTTGCACAGAGCCCTGGGGTAATAAAACCAGGGACAGGTTTTTTTTTTTTTTTCTTTCGGAATTTTGCTCTTTTTGCCCAGGCTGGAATGCAATGGTGCAATCTCGGCTCACTGCAACCTCCACCTCCTGGGTTCAAGTGATTCTCATGCCTCAGCCCCCTGAGTAACTGGGATTATAGGCACGTACCACCATGCCCGGCTAATTTTGTATTTTTAGTAGAGATAGGTTTCACCATGTTGGCCAGTCTTGTCTCGAATTCCTGACTTAGATGATCTGCCTGCCTCAGCCTCCCAAAGTATTGGGATTACAGGCCTGAGCCACTGTGCCCTGCCAACAGGCTTTTTTTTTTTTTTTTTTTTTTTTTTGATGCAACCATTGCCAGGGAAGAGAGGTGCTTGTGGTGGGAGATGCCAGCACAGGGGCTGCACAAGGGCGTGGAGACAAAGGAGGTTGACTTGACATTTGGCCAAGCTGGCATTGCCAAGCTGCATCTTTTTCCAGAATAAAATACACCCCTCTCTGTGGCCCTAGGATTTTTGTGCAAGCCTGTTCCCTTGGGAGGATCCTAAATGAAGTCCCAAGCTCCTTCTTCTGGAGCCGTTGTGACTTGGTCAAACTTGTCCTCTTTCAGGGAGTGCCCACTCTGAGCACAGGACACAGATCCCAGCTCTCGGCAGGTCATTGTCACTGGAGTTTTGGCTCCCAGGGCCCAAGCCATGTAGTGCCCAAGGGCCACCATTCTTAGCTTTTCTGCCCTCAAGCGCTCATGATGGATGAGGATCAAGAGGAGGCCAAAGAATCACAGAGGGTCCTCTGTGATTTTTCTGTCCAAACAAGAGTTGCTGTCATAGCCTCCTCTTCAAGCAGGGGGCTATTAGACTACTTGATTATCTCCAGTGGTGGGGATCGTCCTGTCTCCTGTATCTTCTGAATTACCTTTTCAAAAGAAGGTACTAACCTTTAAAAAGGTCCTTCTTAAAATTGAGCTGAGATAGGTTTCCTTTAACATCCTATAATATGCCTCTTGGTTATATTAATGATGATGGAAACAGCTGCCATTTACTGCATTTCCATCTTCATATGCTGTTCTAGGTAATATTTCCCTGAATCCTCTCAAAAGCCCCATGGAGGTGTCATTATCCCATTGGACAGATGAGGCAGTGGGGATTCAGACAGGTTAAGCCACTCGCCAGAGGTTCCATAGCTCGGAGTATTGGAGCCAGGGTTGGAACACAGGTGTTTCGGATCTCCAAGCCCTTGCTTTGTACTGACTTTCTGTGAATCAGCCCTGTTTGCTGTGTGACCTTGAAGAAGTCACTTAATGTCTCAGGATATCAGTTCCTTTATCTATGTGTGACTTTGAGACATCAGAGCTCGATGTTCTCAAAGAACCTTTCTGGATTGAAAAAATGTTCATCGACATTCTGCATGCAAAAGGCCTGTTGAAGAGTTAAATAATGCTATTGGCGCCACCTTCTGGCCACTTGATCCTTGACCATTAGGAATGTGATGAAATGATAATTAGTTGGACTCCTATGGAAATGGGAAGGGAGTCTATTTAATTTTATTCCTCTTCTGCTTAATGAGAGATGAAGCACAAACCTCTTTTTTGTCCATCCTGTGTGGTTTCAAATCATTATGAAGATACTGTATTATTATCAGCCTGGTGCCTAGGCAGTCCCTGAACGTGGTGTCAGTTTTTCTTTTTCTTTTTTTAAATGCACTCAATTTGCATTTTTGTAACTTGCTCCCTTTTCCCTAAAATCCCCATTTCTGGCATACTAGCTTCCAGTTATTGAAGGTTTGGATTAACGAGAACTCCAGTTAGTAAAATTTTGCTGTGCAAGTCACACGATGGGAAAGGACTTCTCAAAGTTGTTTGGTCCTAATCCTGGTCCCTCCCCTGGAGGCCCGGCCCTCTGAACACTGACCTTGTGTGCGGATGTTCTGGAGGATGAAGTACAGGTACTCGCCGCAGAGGCCAGCTGCCTCGACGAACTCCTCCTGCGTCATGCTGCACAGCTGCAGGCCACTGATGTTGAAGTGGCAGAAGGAGATGCAATTGGTGTCCAACTTGTACTGATCACAGCAGAACTGGAGCCACTCCCACACGTGGCGCTTAGTCCAGTATTCAGGGTGGACTGATGTCCAGTACGAGTCACAGGCTGCACCAAAGGAGAAAGAAGTGAGGGACAACAGTCCCAAGACAGCCTTCGAGAGGGCCCCTGAGGATGCATCAGTTAAGTAACATCCTCATTCCTCAGCCAATAAGTTGAAAGGGCCTCCAGTCCTGGGTGTTCTGCAGAGCCCAGGTCACCTTCTATTCTGCAGAGAAAACCAGAGGGACTGGATCCTACAGATGAACTTTGGCATCAGAGAGGGAATGACAGGGGCAAGAAAGAACCAGACTTGGTGCTGATGCTCAAAAAAAGGCATTTAGTGGAGAAAGAAAGAAAACAGCCCCTCAGTTATTTGATTCCAGATAACATGATATCAAAAGCACAAACTCAGCTGTTTGACAAGCTGGGTTGAAATTCTGATTCTACCACTTTCCGCTTGGCAAGGTCTGTGGGCATGGAAGTCTCAGTTTCCTCGTCTGTAAAATGGGGATAATATGCTCAATGCCCAGGACTGTTATGGAGTTTGGGGTTAATGTACGTAGAATGGCACACAGAAACTTACCAACCAATTCAATAGTTACTAAATGCCTACTGTGTGTCAGACACCATTTGAAGCTGGTTTGATTCCCTATGCTTTAAAGGGCAGCTGCCCAATCCTGGCTATTTGTTTCTGCACAGTTACTGGCAATCTTGTGCCAAGAACCTTGGGTTATTAGACATTGCCCAGAGTCTGACAGTCCTTGGGTCACCATAGTAGGCACCTGCAGAGGAACATGGTCATGGGAGAGTTGGTTGTATTGTTGTTCTTGTGTTTGTGGTGGTGTTCGGAGTAATTTCTATCCTGAGATCAGAGCCCCTCACTCCTTTAGAGGAGTCGTGTACATGCCTAGACAGTTGTGAGTGCCATCTGTCTGGGAGGCTGGCATGTGGCTCTGCCTGGCCCAGGGGCAGAGATTTGGTGTTCAACAGTTCTGTCCTACTGTTCTTAGGAGAAATGGAAAGTGGGATGGACATAAGGTATGGAAGAGGTGCGGTATTAGGTACTTGGTCAGGCTCTTTGACATACACAATTATTTTATCTGCCATGTAAAACATTCATTTATTCATTTCATTCAATAAATAAAAGTTTTAGTTTCCTTACTGGTAAAACTGGAATAATTACAGCACCTGTATCATAGCGTTGTTCTGCAGATTAAATGACTTAATATACATAAAAGTACCTGGAACAGAGCCTGGAGGATTTAAATGCTATTACAAACATTATTATTGAATATCTACTATGTGTGCAGCCACACATTGTGTGTTAAGGATTCATGGTGGACACGTTTTGTCCCTGCCCCCCAGGAGATCACAGAAGAGGAACTTGAAAGTCATGGAGGACTTTCCCAAGAACCCACGCCAGTGTGTGGCAGAGCTGGATTTGAACCCTAGCCTGAACTCGAAAGCCATTGCTCTCCCCACACCACCATACCGGTCCTCAGAGGGTCAGCCCAGAGCAGAGATGGAACATGAAGAGTGGCTGAGGCACGGGGAAAGCTGGAGAGAACACAACACGAGGGCCTGAGAAGAAAGGCAGAGAGCAGTGAGTGGCTAAGGTGACGATGACAGAAAGGGTCCCTCACATGTTATACCCCACAGCAAATGGCAGTGGTGCGATTTGCAGCATTTAAAGGTGAGTAGAACTCGCACCATTGTCAGTTGCTGATGATTCCAGGCAGGAGGTGGGTCCTCTGCCGGTCAGGTGCTACTACTCAGTCAGCACCCTCAGCCAGCCGAGGCGCTACGTGTTTTTGTCGTCTCAAGTTTCTCAGGTCCCCTCAATCCTATCCAGTAGGTGTAATTGGGCTATTCCACAAAAGAGGAAATAGGGGCTCCCTTTAAAACTCAAGGTCTTCCAGAGATCTCTTTTCCCACCGAAGGGTGGGTGGAGGGGCAGTTGGTTTATTTTATTTAAAAATTTTCAGAATTTTATAAGCATTAAGATCAAAGCGTCAATATTGTGCCAGGGTGCTTGAGGCTGATGTTGTAGCCTCCACCCGGCAGATAGGAAGAGCCAGGGAGCCGGTGAGACCGATGACTCAGGTCTTGCTCACTGGCCACTGGCTGGTGCAGGCAGGGGCTTCTGGCAGAACAAGGGGCCATTCCTGAGTTCCGCCTGAGCTTTCATCTACTGATTTCTGGCTTTAGTAAACCTAAGGGGCCTTTGGACTTTACTGGAGTCCTGTGAGAGATGTTTATGAGCCTTGACATTTTTCAGCTGCGGGTCCTGCCCGGGCCCTGCCCTAGATGGCTATCGGTGTGCGGCCGTCGGAGGGCACAGTTGATTTCTTTTCATGGAAAGGTTTCGCCAAGGCTCTGTTCCCCTGTTTCCCTCCCCTCCCCGCTCTGCTTCCAACCCCTTGTTATTTTCTTTGGCACTTGAAGAGGGCCATATTGTTTGCGGAAGCCAAGGGGGCCTCAAGGATTCGGAGAAACGCCCAGGCGGGGAGTCGGCCCCACACCGGGGAGGTGTTGCTGGCGCTGGCTCCCTGCTCCTCGGCGCTCCACTTTGAAGCTCACCCACAGAGCGGCTTTGTGTGCGGCCTCGGCCCCTGGAGGGGAGCCAGAGCCCTGCGGAGGCTCCCTCCTCATCCGCAAGCTCTTTCCACAGCCCCAGAGCTGGGAGGAAAATGGCTGCTCCTGGTGCCATGGCAGGCCTCCAGGGGCCGCTTTTCCGGGGGTCCCATCCTTAGGACGGGAGGAGGGCGGCAGAGCGGAGGCCGCCCAGACGAGGGAGGCCGACGTCATCCCCTCCTCACCCGCCCCTCTCCTGCTCCCCTCTCTCAGGAGGCTCCACGGCCCAGAGTCTTCCCACAGGGACTTCTCTTTGGATGGAACGTGGTCCCCATCTGCCTTCTCCGGAGGAATCTCTGCTCATCCTCACTCCCCCTCGCAGAGGGTCTCCTCCTCCTCACTGAGTGCCCCTCAGACGTCCTCCTCATCCCCCCGCGTCCAGACCTAGAGCTTTTGCTCGCCCTGAACCAGGAGTGCTTGGAGCCTGGCCTAGCCCACCACAGGCCTACTTGAGTGAGTGTGACTGACTGACCAGGTGACTGACAGTCACTCTCTCCACTTTACACGTGAGGAGACTGCCGTTCCGGGGACTGACGGGACCCCTGTAAGGTCACACGGCCTGTCAGTAAACGAGTTAGGCCCCGCCAACTCTTCTTGGTTGTGGGCATTTTCCCTCTTACCATGCCCCACTCTTCTTGGTTGAGGAGGACCAAGTTGGGCACACATCTCAAGACTGACTAAAGCAAGATTTGGATGAAGGTAGATATGTGTAATTGTAATGATAAATAATGGATAAGCAGAGCCTGACTAGAAAAAATAAAAAATACAATCTAGCTTTGAAGAATCAGAAAGAGGATGGAGAGACTGAAGATGATAGTGTTTAGAACCTTAATGAAGACATGAAGAAGACCCTTTTGCTACTTGGAAGACACGAACTCAGGACAATAAAATAAGGGGTTATATACCCGCAGAATATATTATTTTTAATGGGTTGTGTTGTCTGGAAATGTGAAGTGATTTTCTCAATGCTTCTATCATTTATAAAATAATCTCAACATTTTGGGAAAGTTGAGCCATGAGGCCCTTCTGCCTATGTCGACCAGTAGAGGCCCATCCTGGGCCTGGTAGGCTTGATCTGAATGCCCGTAAGTCACTATTATTAAGCAGCAGGCTCTGCCAGCTCCTTTGAAGTCTGAAGTGGGTCAGAACACTTGTTTCAGGGCCAGCTGCATTGGAAGGAAGAATTGAACTAGAAGGAGTTTTCAGAAATTCTAGGGGAATTTTCACAAGTGATGCTATAACCTGAGATGCATTTAAATTCAGAAGGAGGACTTTAGCTTTCAGAACTGGGTGGATGCACCAGATGCCCACAGGGTCAGCAGATAATGTCTATGCCTGAAGTGGCCCCATGTGGAGACAGTGGGGATTGGAAAGTTCATGCCAAAGTGCATGGCTACCCGACCCCTTGCCTTGTGGAAAGGTAGGCCTTGTGTTGCCAGGACGAGATTGCTAACTGAAATCTCCTGATTTCTATTTTCAAGCGTGGCAACTGGCTTGGTTTTTACAAAACACCACGGGAAGCCCAGTCAAAATGTCTTCATGGGCTGGATCACTCCTGGCCATCACTTTGTGGTGAAGAATCTCACAGGCTTTTGGCCACTTGTCTCCTTCAAGATTATTGTTTGGATTGGGCATGCTAAGACTCTGAAGGATTCTTTTATGGTTGAATAATATTTTCTTCAAGTTAAAACTTATCTGGAAAAAAGCAACCCTGTTTTGCTGGGAGTGGAGGTGAAGGTATTAGCTCCAGGAGGCTCCTTGAAAATCACTGTTCTCAAACTTGAAACCAGGATTCCTATATTTTGAATTCCCCTTCAAATTTGAAAGGGCACATGGTCTCTCACACTTAGTGGTCCTGCCTCCTCGGACTTGTCTGCAAAATAAAAATAATAGGACCTACTTATCTGGGCTATTAAAAGGATTATGTAAATTAATACATGGAAAGTACTTAGAACAGGGCCAGGCATATGGCAAGTGCTCATTAAATATCATCCACTTATACTTGTCAATATTAGGGTTACCTCCTGGGCTTCCCATGTCACCCACTTTAATTACATTCCTTCAAACACTTCTAATTTTTTTTTTAAATGTGTAAGCCAGCTGCTTTGTCCCTTTCTAGACCTTCGGTTTATTTTCTTCATAAAAAAATAGGAGTTATATTAGAAACCAAGCTTAGAAACCAAACCTAGCTAATTTGTCTTTGCATTGCCAGCCTGAGTTAGGTCCCTTAATGCTGCCATCTTTGGTTTAAAAGCTGGGGACACAGGCGAGTCTGTGTGACTTTGTAAAATTCTTAATCATCAGGACACACACAAGACTAAAGCTTCTGAAACTGAGCAGAGGACAGGGTGATGGTGGTGGTGCTGTATCCCCAGGGTGCACAGAGCAGGTAATTGAAAGTCACGTAATATTCATTATGCATCTTCAAGAGAAAGATCAGAGGGTGGGTCCATTAATCCCCCACCTCCTTCTTTGTTATAGATAACTGATGTCTTCTCAATCTTATGCAGTGTTCTTAAAAAATCATTTCCAGGTCGAGTGCAGTGGCTCATACCTGTAATCCCAGAACTTTGGGAGGCTGAGGCAGGTGTATCACCTGAGGTCAGGAGTTCAAGACCAGCCTGGCCAACAAGATGAAACCCCGTCTCTACTAATAATACAAAAATTAGCCGGGCGTGGTGGTGCACGCCTGTAATCCCAGCTACTTGAGAGGCTGAGGCAGGAGAATTGCTTGAACCCAGGAGGTGGAGGTTGCAGTGAGCCGAGATGGCGCCATTGCACTCCAGCCTGGGTGATAAGACAGAAACTCCGTTTCCAAAAAAAAAAAAAAAAAAAAAAAAAAAATCATTTCCAGACAAGTCCTTTGGCCGTCTCTTCCAAATGGATTGTTGTCCCTAAGCCCTTCCTATATAAAGATCCTGGAACCCACACTGTTCATTTTCTTGGAGCCTCACTCAAAGCAAAAATTTTGAGGGAAAATTTTAATTTTTGGTTTGTTTGGTTTTTTTGAGACAGGGTCTCACTCTGTCATCCAGGCTGGAGTGCAGTTGCTCGAACATGGCTCACTGCAGGCTCACCCTCTTGGGCTCAAGCAATCCTCCCGCCTCAGCCTCTTGAGTAGCTGGGACCACAGGTGTACAACACCATGCACGGCTAATTTTTTAATTTTGTAGAAACAGGGTCTCACCATTTTGCTCAGGCTGGTTGGTCTTGAACTCCTGGGCTCAGGCAATCCTCCTGCTTCAGCCTCCCAAATTGTTGGGATTTCAGGCATGAGCCACTGTGCCTGGCCTGATTTTTGTATTACAACAAAATAGATATGGAGCAGAATGCAAAATTTGCAGGTTCTAAAAGAAGTTTGAGCTTAGAGCTTTCAGTTATGTTCCTCTGGAGCGGAACTTGATCTTTCTCCTCTGCTGATTGGGGAGCAGTGATAAGAAAGTTTGTGAAGCTAGATGAACCTGTCAGCTACAGGAATTCTGTACAAGAATCCAATTCTTGTTCCCAGCCTCCATTCTAGGACTCTGCCAATGAGCCTATTGGAGTGGAAGGGACCTTCCAATGGAAGTCATAGGGTTGGGTGTGGCAACTGAGCCTGGGCTGTGGAGATGGACCTTCCTGATTTGAAATCTTGGCTCTTCAATGGATTAGCTGTGCAACTCTAACAAACTGTCCTAACCTCTCTGGACCCCAACTTCCTTCACTGGTAAAATAAAAATAACAATAGTACCTATATCTTAGGAGGTTTGTTGTGAAAAGGAAATGATGCAGGTAAAGAACTTAGCCCAGTATCTGAATGACAGTAAGTTTTCAGTATAAGTCACCTGTTATTGGTTATTATTTTGGGAATACATTTGTTCTCAGGGAAACGGGGCCTTCCTCAATCTAGCTGAGGAACAACTACAGTAAAGCAAGCTCAGGGCTTGGCTGGGACAAGACAGACAGTCTGGGTCAGAGGAGGCCCGAGTTAGACGAACTTGGACCATAATTAGCATGATTTACTAGCATAGGGAGTTGGGAAAGTGTTTTGCCCGGGGCAGCACTGAAGAGAGGTGGTGAATGAACTGGATAGCAGGGGCACCATCAATTGCAGCTTTGTCACCGAAAGGAAGGACTTTACGAGGGAAAACCTGAAATGATAAATGGCTTTCAAGTTTCCTCCCAGAGCCAGTCCAGCTCCATTCGATACCCCTTCCTGGCTTTCCAGCATAGCCTGTGGAAAGATTTAGACCATGAGATGGAAAAGTAAAGTCCAGTGCAGCATAGGAAACTGGATAGAGAAAACAGGAGAAGGGCTGGCTGCAAAGTAGCCATGGCCTTGGGGGCGTGGAGTTAGGAAGGGGCCAAGAGAGCCAAGCCCTGAGCAGTGCTAGGGCCATGGCCACCCGGAAGGCTCAGGTGCATGTCCACTGGGCTAGAGGTGGCCAACAGTGAGTCCTCCTGAGGTGTGGGCGCTGCCACAGGGCTCACCTCAGACTTTCAGATGATTTTCTATTTGTTGATCTGGTTTTGACTTAGAAGTTCTTAGATTCTTTCCTTTGTATCTGCTCTCAAACTTCTGTACATAAAACATGAATCTTGCTTAGGAAAGCCCATGTGGGGATCCAAATGCTTCTTTCTCTGACCAGTGGGTTTTGCACTTTTTTTTCTTACAAAAAGTGCTTTCTTCGAATAAAATCTCACATTGTGCAATAATATTATAGCTAACATATTTATTGAGCACTTAGTATGTGCCTGTCATCATGCTAAATGCTTTGTGCTTTCTCATGTTGTCCTCAACGCAATGCTATGAAGTCCTCTGTCATGTTACCCATTTTACAAAGGGAGAAAGTAAGGCTCACGGGTGTGACCCTTTTCAAGCTCATGTAACCCGTAAGTGGCAGAGCTAGGAGTGGGTTATCTGGGTGTATTCTGGCTCCTGCAGCCCAGCCTCGCTGTGCTCTACTGTCTTCAGAATTAAAGTGGAGAAGCATGCTTAGGGATGGAGGTGGACAGAGAAGGACTGAAGCCCCATCTTCTCAACTGTCACTTCCACTCCCTTCTCTGGTGGTCCCTGAGGAACCTCTGGGAAACCCCTAAAGCCTCTCGGGAACCTCAGTTTAGAAACCTCTGCAGCTGACAAAGTATAAGCAAGATTCCAAAGCAAAGGAGGCACTGCATGTGTGCGTGGCACATTGGCTGTTAGGGGAGGGGTGTGGGTCTGTGGAGGTTAAGGAAAGAACTCCAGAAAGAAAGTAGTGGCAAGGCCAGGGTACTCAATGACTACTGGAGGGTTGGCTACTGGAACTCGACTGGAGAAACCATCTTTTAAAAATATCATATGCATGTGAACTACATGCAGCCTTCCCCCCACCAACCCTTCCGCCCACTTGGATACATTTTCCAGTAGTCATCATTCTTTACTTTGAAAAAGCCATAGGCAAGGCAGGGTGAGTTCATGAAATTCTAGAGTATTTTGCAATCTGTGACTGTCCACCCTCCTGCCTGCAGTGCAGCCAAGCAGAAGTCCTGCTTCAAAGAGCAGTTCAGAATCCTTTGTGGTTACCACACCAGGGCACAGATTCAGCGATACTCTGCTCAAGCCATTTGAAGAGTTTTTGAGAACAGCTGGTTTTCCTAAATAGGCTGAGTATTCCACCCTTCCCTCTCCCAGACATCATTTGTCTAGAAGGCACATCATTTTTTTTCTCCTTTTCCTTCCCTTCCCTCAGGTCTCAAATATCTAAGCTGTTAAAAATTCTGAACTGGGAAGCTTGAGATGGAATTTTGTTGTTATTTTTGTTCAATATGGACAATGAAGAGAGGAGAGAGAAGGCTGTTTTTCCACCCAACAGAGAGTGGTGAGGAGTTCTTGGCTAGGGTGAGCACTTCCCAAGTGCCAGGCATGTGACTAAACACTTTGTACACAAAATCTCATTCAATCTCCCCAACTCTAGGAGGCAGAGGAAAGCATATCTCAAAAAACTGGCTGCAGGTCACATGGCTGGTAAGTGGCAGTGCCTGCCCATGAACCTGGGTGAACAGGAAGCTGCCACTGCGACAATCTTTAGGGGGGCCCAGAATTCCAGATAGTATTTCCTGGGAGGTGGGTAAGGACCTCAGGAGAGGTGTCTCAGAGACTGCTGGCCATGGAGCAGGGAAAGTTGGCTGAGCAGTGCCCAGAGGCAAAGCTGGCTGTCTGCTGATCCAGCCCTGGCAGAGGGGGCTTTTGCAGAAACTCCAAATGGATGCACCTCTCTGGGTGGCAACGTCCTTGTTGATAAAAGACAGAAGGCCCCTCCTGCTAATCCTCCCACCTGTGGAGGAGAACGGGGGCTACAAGGCTCACCCAGTGCCCAGGCAGCTCCAAGACAGGTGTTTACTCCAGGTGAACATTTCGCACCCAACTTCGACCTTTTGGAGGTCAGTGATACTCAGCTTCCCCTGAAATCCCGAGGGCAGGTGGCTACTCGAAAGCCTGGCTCCATCCCTCAGGGAGCCTTAGGAACCTGGGCCAGTCTCAAAGGATATTTTATTTTCACTGGCCGCATGCCTTGATGGGAATTTCTGTTTTCTCAATGGGTGGTGGGAAGAGAAGGCTGTGTCTTCGATATTGCCTGATGCAGGAATCACAGAAGCTTCTGGAAGGGATCCTAGCAATCACCTGGTCTAACCTTTCATGACGCTGATGGAAATGCAGAAGCCTCTGGCTGGAGAGCTGTGTCTGAATGTCTAAGACTTGGTTGGATTTAAGGAACTCTGGCAATGCCACTGGTGATCACTTCTTTTAACTTCATTCTTTAAAATTGTGGTAAAACATACATAATATATCACTTAACCATTTTAACTTTTCTTAAGGGTACAGTTCAGTGGCATTAAGTACATTCACATTGTTGCACAGTCATCAGTGCTATTCACTTCCAGAATTTGTTCATTATCCCAAACTGAAACTAATCCTTTTTTTTTTTTTTTTGACCCAGAGTCTCCCCCTGTTGCTCAGGCTGGAGTGCAGTGGCACACTCACAGCTCACTGCAGCTTCAACCTTCTGAGCTCAAGGGATCCTCCTGTCTCAGCCTCCCGAGTAGCTGGGACTACAGGTGCTTGCCACCATGCCCAGCTAATTTTTGTATTTTTTTCGTAGAGACATGGTTTCTCTATGTTGCCCAGGCCGGTCTTAAACTCCTGACCTCAGGTGATCTGCCTGCCTTGGCCTCTCAAAGTGCTGGGATTACAGGCAGAAGCCACCATGCCTGCTCGCCAACCTTTTTTTTTTTTTTATCTCTCTGTCGCTCAGGCTGGAGTGCAGTGGCATGATTGCAGCTCACTACAGCCTTGGCCTTCCGGGCTCAAGGGATCCTCCTGCCTCAGCCTCCCAAGTAGCTAGGACTACAGGCATGTGCCACCATACCAGGCCAATGTTTAAACAATTTTTTGTAGATACAAGGTCTCACTATGTTGCCCAGGCTGGTCTCCAGTTCTTAGGCTCAAGTGATAATCCTGCCTCGGCCTTCCAAAGTGCTAGGATTACAGGTGTAAGCCACCACGTCCAGCTAATCCTTCAATTTTTTAAACAGTTATGTGTGCTTACCAGGTACCAGACTGTGTCCTAAACACTTCCCATATGATAACTCATTTCATTAGCATAACAACTCTACAAGGTAGCATTGTGGTCATTCCTATTTCACAGATGAGAAACTAACTAGGACATGAGAGGTTAAGATGACACAGCTAGTGTCAAAGCCAGACTTCCCATTTGGGACACACCAGGTCTTCATGACACAGAGCTGCTGCTTCACTGCCCAGGCCATTGCCTGGGGCAGCTGGTTGTAGCCCGCCCCTCCCGCTGCCACCCCAACTACTTCCCAGCAGAATAGGCAGAAAGATGGGGCTCCCACGATGGCAGGTCTGGGTTAAGTGAGGCCTGGCCTTATGCATAGGTAGAGAGAGAGCCTGGAGCTGGGCCCCACCACTGTGGGACACATAGGGAGGGCACGGCAACCTGAAAGTTTTCATTTTCTCCTTCGGATTTAACTTGTTAACCAAATTTCAAGGGAAGGAGACACAGTACATTTCTCATGTCTTTCTGGGAAACAAGGTGCTTCTTAGGCCTAAAGGAGAATTGTACGATGTATCTGTTTGATTCAAGTCCAAATGCAATGATCTAGACCTTACAGATGAAGGTGAGAGATTTCACATATGCGTGTGTGTGCGCGCACGCGTGTGTGTATGTGTGTGTCCATGTGGGGTGGGGGCAGGTGTGGGATTGCATTATGTAGGTAAGTGCCTCAAGTCTGTGAGTGTGGCCTAGCCCCTGGCCGCAGAGGCAGGGGCTTCTGGTAGTGGACTTTTTGCAGCCCCTGGAGGCACGGCCTCTCTTGCACACTGCCTGCCTCCGGACACTGAGTCTGGACTCCTACATGGGGTTAACACTCAGTGAGGACTGACAGCTTGATTGGCACTTGCACGACCGCTGAGCAGCGTGTGCTCCTGTTGTGCCAGCAGTCAGCCAGGTGTGCTGTGATGTGCGGTCACCCAAGCACCTCAGTGACAGAGGCCCTCAGAGGGTTTCTGGGGGCAAAGCTCGGCTGGCCTCCCTCCAGCATGGGATTTTCTGAAGGTCCCATGCTGCCTTCTCAGGTGGAGAAATCCAGGCTGAGAAAGAGGAGGAAGGGTGGGGAGGGAGGCCTGAGGAACAGCGAGGGGCTCATATTTACTGAACACTTGTTTTGTGCCAGGCTACATATTTACACCCTTTGGCTCCCTTAGTCCTTATAGTAGCTCTCATCACCCCTGGTTTAGGGAAAAAGAAATAGAAGCTCAGAGAATAATGATATATTAATATCAATAATCACAGTGTGATATCAATTATAAGATGGGTCAACTTGCATGGAGCTTAACTGTGAGGCCCAGGGCAGGTCACTTATCCTCTCTGTGTCTCAGTTTCTTCATTTGTAAGATGGGGATAATAATTGTTCATCTCATAGGGCTTTGGCAAGGATGAGATGGTGCTTGGCACATGGTTTGGTACACAGCTTGTGTTCAGTAAATGTTGGCTAAAACCACCATGATCAAGCAAACACAGCATACCAGGTCCTGGGCTAAGGGCTTTCTTTCTACTACATTGTTTAAATATCATAATAACTCCAAGAGACGTACATTTTACTTGGTAGCAAAATGAGGCTCAGAGAGGTTAGCTGAGCCTCGCACGGCCTCGAGGCCACAGAAGTAGGGAGTTTGGGGGTGAGGGTTCCAGCACCTTTTATCTGCAAGAGGTTGCCCTTCCTTCCATCCAGGAGCCCTCCAGCCCTCTGCCCTGAACTCTGGTGTTCCTAGGCCCCAGCACAGCTTTGTCTTCCGCCTGTGGCCAGCACCACCTCCTGCCCTACCCCATCCTGGCTGCGCTCAGATGGGCTCCTTCAAACGTACGCACCTGTCTGATGCTCAAAGGCAGGGTAGTACTCTTCATTGCTGAACAGATCAGTCCACGACATCAGAGGATCGCAGAAGGATGCATTAGGCAGGAAGGTGCTGTGTGTCACCGAGTCCAACATTACCCTGCAACAGCGGGAGAGGTCGTGAGAAGGCTGGGGTGAGGTACTCCTGAAGCCACACTGTGCAGGAGCCCCTAGCAGGGTGATACTTGGTTTTTAAAAATGATAACAAACACGTCACTCACTAGGAGCAGGCACCCCCTGTCACCTATGAGTGACATTATTCCATCCTTGCCACATCCTGTCTATCCCCATTTTAGATGAGAAAACTGAGGCAAAAGGGTTGAGGCAATTGCCTAAGTGATATAACTAGAAAGTGGCAAAGAGGGGACTGGAGCATGGAGGCACCGGTTATGCAATATTACCTCTTTATTTGTGTTTCCTGTTTGCTCACATCTGACCCCTGAACTCTGACTTACGATGTTCAATAATATGCTTCTAGAAACAGAGTGAGATGAAGCCATAAGAAAGAACAAGATCATGCCCTGTGCAGCAACACAGATGCAGCTGGAGGCTATTATCCCAAGCAAATTAAGTCAGGAACAGAAAACCGTATACCTCATCTTCTCACTTAGAAGGGGGCACTAAACGTGGAGTACTCCTGGACATGAAGATGGGAACAATAGACACTGGGGACTACCAGAGGGAGGAGGCAGGGAAGGGGGCCAAGGTTGAAAAACTAACTACTGGATACTACGCTTAGTACCTGTGTGATAAGATCAATAGCACCTGAAACCTCAGCATTATGCAATACACACAGGTAACAAACCTGCACACATACCCCCTGAATCTAAACTGAAAGTTGAAATAATAAAAATAAAATAAAATTGATTTTTTTAAAAAGATGTAATCCTGCTCTGTCACCCAGGCTGGAGTGTAGTGGTGTGATCTCAGCTCACTGCAACCTCTGCCTCCTGGGTTCAAGTGATCCTCCCACCTCCACCTCCCAAGTAGCTGGGACTACAAGTGTGTACCACCAAACCTGGCTAATTTTTGTATTTTTAGTAAAGATGGAGTTTCACCATGTTGGCCAGGCTGGTCTCGAACTCCTGACCTCAAGTGATCTCCCCTTGTTGGCCTCCCAAAGTCCTGGGATTACAGGCGTGAGCCACAGAAACTGGCCGAATAAAATAAATAAATAAAAATAAGATAAGAATTACTGTGTATGATCAATCCATAATTCTGAAATCTGAAAACTCTGAAAACTGAAAGGAAGTGTGCGTGTATGTGTGTGTGTGTTCGCTGCAATCTTATTTTCTAGCACAAAACAGTCCTGAATTGATGTTATATAGTTTTATACACTGTTTTATACATACATACACATACCTACAACATATATGTTATACAGTTTTATAATTATCGTTACAGTTTTATTTATTGCACTGAGTGAATATTCTTATGACGCAGTGCAGAAATATTAATGTTTTGAGCAACCCTAGACCCAGAGGGGTAATCTGTACTCCACTGTATATGTACTATCTTGCCTTCCTAAATCTGTGAAGAATTCAGAATTCTGCAGCATGTGTGGCCCAAGGTTTTCGAGACGAGTGTGGACCTGTGGTAATTGCAACAAGCACTTCACTTTGGGCTTCATGCTAAGTACTTTAGTACTTTAGCTTCATTCTTCCTGGTCTACTCAGAACAACCACTCTGAGATAGGTACTGGCAGCAGTTCCATTTCATAGATGAGGGATGGAGGCTCTGAGATTCCGGGTAACACATGCAAAGCCAGCGAAGCTGGGTGGCAGCTCAGGTGTGTCTGTTTAAAAAGCCCATTCTAATTGCTGTGCTCCAGTCCCCATACACTTTGGCGGCGGCAAGGAGCTTTGGGGCAGGGTGTGTGGTTGAGGCTGGAAGGAAGGCAGAAAAGAACAGGCCTAGGGCCCCTGCTTGCACACATTCTTGCCTGTGCCAGTCTCAACTTTGCTGCTTCCCATATTCCCACATGCCACTCTCTGCTGAATCCCAT
This sequence comes from Pongo abelii, assembly GCF_028885655.2. NCBI lineage: Eukaryota > Metazoa > Chordata > Mammalia > Primates > Hominidae > Pongo > Pongo abelii. The sequence continues at coordinate 32,714,941 of NC_071994.2, read as the reverse complement.
CTCCCCACAATTCAGAAAAAATAATAATCCATGTTTGGTGAATTAAAACAATCTGTTCACCCGAACTCTTTTTTCTGATTCTTGAAATGACATAGAGTGGTTCTTTCCTCATTTTGCAAAGGGAACATAGCTGCTCAAGATCACACCACTGGTAAGTGTCTTGGGATATTAAACACATGAAATTTTAAGATTGGCAGGAGCGAATCTTTATCTAGTCCAGTGTTTCCTAAATTTCAGTCATTTGCCTACGACTGTGATAATTTCCCTCAATCCCTATACTATGAGCACTATTATTTACTTAAAATGCTTAAAAAAATCATCAACTCCCTTTTTGTTTTAACATAAATATGCTAATTAAAAGGAAAACTTTATATCAGCAGTATAAATGGAAAGTCAGGATTTTTTAAACATACATAAAAATAAATATTTAAGCATTTGAATAAAAATGGTTCATGCGCCACCTAAATCAGGGGTTAGCAAACTACATCCTACAGGCAAAATGCAGTCCCTCACCTATTTTTGTAAAGCCTGCAGTTAAAAATAATTTTACTGCTGGGCGCAGTGGTTTACGCCTGTAATCCCAGCACTTTGGGAGGCTGAGGCGGGTGGATCACCTGAGGTCAGGAGTTCAAGACCAGCCTGGCCAACATGGTGAAACCCCGTCTCTACTAAAAATACAAACATTAGCTGGGTGTGTTGGTGCATGCCTGCAATCCCAGCTCCTCGGGAGAGTGAGACAGGAGAATCGCTTGAACCCAGGAGGCAGAGGTTGCAGTGAGCCAAGATTGTGCCACTGCACTCCAGCCTGGGCGACAGAGCAAGACTACGTCTCACAAAAAAATAAAAAATAAACAAAACTTTACATTTTTAAGTGGTTATATTTTAAGTGGTTATATAAATATTTACATCATATCCTTGATTTTGCCTTTTGGCCTGCTAATCCTAAAATACCTGACCCTTTAAGAAAAAGTTTGCAACCCCTAACCAGATTCATCTGACATATTGCCAGTTGATGTAAGTACCACATGTTGGAAAATACTGAGTTAGTCCAATTTCCCTCCTCGCCTCCACCATTTTACAGTTGAGGAAGTTGAGACTCGGAATTTGTGTAACTAGCTCAAGGTCACATAGCCAGTGGATGCCAGAGTTAAGTGGCAGGGAGATCCTTAGTTTTCTGACTCATCTGCTTCTGACCCATCTGCTTCTCTTTCTGAAAACACAATTGAGCCCCAAGGCACACTTATATAGCAAATCAAACCTCAGTACTAAGAGGGGAAGGATTGTGTGATTCTGAAACCAAAGGTCAATTCTTTGCAGATGCTTGAAAATCTCCAACCACCATCATCATCACCATCAAATATGCATGAGAGGCCAGGTGTGGTGGTTCATGCCTGTAATCCCAGCATTTTGGAAGGCTAAGGTGGGCAGATCACTTGAGGTCAGGAGTTCGAGACCAGCCTGGCCAACATGGCGAAACCCCGTCTCCACTAAATACACAACAATTAGCTGAGCATGGTGGTGCACACCTGTAATCCCAGCTACTCGGGAGGCTGAGGCATGAGAATCGCTTGAACCTGGGAGGCAGAGGTTGCAGTGAGCTGAGATCGTGCCACTGCACTCCAGCCTGGGTGACAGAGTGAGACTGTGTCTCAAAAACAACAACAACAGCAACAAAAACATGCATGAGAACTCCTCTCCAGATGTAAATACATAACCGAGTTTGAATTCTGACACTTAGGCACCTTTTCTGGGCCATCACCCGAGAGTTTCCAGACTCTGCTGGGAAGTCTCTTCGCTGATGCCTGGAGAGGGTTAATGTGCTCTGCAGATTATCGTGGGCATGGATCTCCTCCTGGGAGCCCAATCAAACAGATGTCAAGGCTGCCTGGGTTTGGGCTGTGATTTTCCCACGGATTGGCTGGTTTTATATCCTGAGTGTGGGGGGGAGGGAGGGGGTAGGATGCTGAGGGATGGGGTGAGAGGTTATGAGGAAGGGAAGGGCCTCAGGTGCTGAAAGCCACTTCTGCTTTCTGGACTGGACTTCAGAAAAGTTCCTTTAAGTGAGCACTGAAGACAAATATATCCCTTTTCTTCTGGGCCAGGAGGCTCAGAAAACTAAAGAAGAGGATAGCAGGCCTGTGATATGACCTTCATTGGGTTGGGAGAAAGGAGAGGTGAATTCCACATGGAAGAAAACAGAAAACAGTCCCCAGGTCTTCAGAGTCAAATAAGGAATCCATCAAATACAAAACACGACAGTGGGAATGAGATCTTCCTCATCTATGCCTCACTAATTACTCTCAAAAGTCATTTGGTATTAAAAAAAAAAAAAGGTCATTTGGTAAATTGAATGGCATTATATAAAAACTAGAAATATTTTTTGATCAATAGTATTTTTACCTCCTTTAATATTGTTATTCTTTCTCCTGTTTACACCGGCCCACTCTCTTGATCTGTAATCTCTCTAGTGCTATACACAATGCTGTATCTGATTCCCTTTGGTAATTCCTTCTAAGGCAAATTATATCCATTAAGTTTTTGTAAAGGGCCTTCTCCGGTGTACAGCATGCTATTTTTCTTCTGTAATTATTTCTTGCTTTTGGAAAAAATATCTTTTATAAAAGCAGAAAAAGGTGTTTTTTTTTTGTTTTTGTTTTTGTTTTTTTCCTGTTACAGCAGGAGTGGGTGTTATTAACTCTGGGCTCTCCACAAAAGACCTTGGCTACTTAGCCAGCATGCAGTAGGTGTGAGAGTTCAAGAATAGTGGCTGCTTTGTATTCAGTAGCCTCTCTTCTCTAGGCCCTCTAAGGTCCTTGCAATAATTGAACATTTTAGCTCTTAAGGACTTCTTTAGTGGAGGTAGAGCAGGATAGGTGGGAAAAGGCAGATGTTCGGAGCCCGCTTTCTCAGAAATAACACTGAGGCCCAGGGATATGTGAACACAGGCCTGAGGTTAGGCCAGGCCTGCTCAAGGGGGGTGATATTGCCCCCCTCTTTAGGGGACAAAAATGGGTTCTTGGGGGTAAAAAAACTGAGTTATTAATTACAGTGTTTTATCACACTCCAAAGGTCTACAGTAGATGTATAGTTTATCTCTGGTACTCACATTTCTGGTGGGGAGATGATTAAGAAAAAGTGACCTAAAAAGTGTCCTTAGGAGAAGTGATAAAAAAAGATGGAGAAGCGCTGTGATAGATCAACCTAGTGTCAGCGTCAGTACAGACAGGGATCTCCTGGGAGGTCTCTTGGCCTGCTGTTCTGGATATACTTTTCATTTTGTGAGGGACTAGCTGGCTCATCATGGAAGGAGCCCTGGGCCTGGAGTTATGATTCTGCCTCTTGCCCCTCTCCAAATCTCAGTTCTTCAACTACTAAACAAGAACACAGATAAGACAGCCCCCAAGGTCTGCCCTAACTCTGTGAATTTCTGCAGACACCCACCTGATTGAGCCAACACATCCAAACCCGGGCACTCACACACATATGCATACACATTGATTATATTTTCATTTTTTTTGGTCAAGCAAGTCCACCAAATTGGAGGAAAATCCAACCACTACACACACAGACTGAACTTTTAGTGCTGAAAAAGCTCCCTGATTTCCTCTTCTCCCTTTTCTCCTGTGCCCACTGCCTTCTACCCCAGTTGTATGTAGATATCTCAGGACAGCTGGATATTCTTTGCCCAGGCTAGCCGGGTACCTTAAACACTCTGGACCCTCACTCACTGCCCACCGATAGATCCGTGAAAGCTGGAATCAGTTTCCCCCAAATGTAGTCATCATTCTAGCTGCCTAGTAAGTAGGAAAGGCTCAAGAATGATTAACACAAGGTGGAGGAATCAGGTGGGCTCACTTCACACGTGAGAAAGTTGGCTGCAGGTACCTGTGGGAGTGAGGCAGAGATGGCATGGAAGCTGAGGTCCCCGGATGCCTCCAGTGGCTTCTGAACCCTTCTCAGAGCTGGCTCACACACCAAATGCACACAGAGAGGGTCCACCGAGTCGGAGGGACAGGCCTGTGGGCTTCTCAGCGTCACACAAATCAGAGGCAGCAATAACAGGTGTGGCGCCCATGGCCTGAGCAACCCGGCACCCCTGCTCAGCCTCCCAGAGAGAGGGGAAGGAGCAAACCACTCAGCCTTGGCCAGTTTGCCAGAGGAGGAAAATTCCTTCCTGACTCTGGTGGTGATCATCAACTTCACTCTGGGCATGTGACCAAAAATTGGCCCAATTAAGCATCTATACATTGGCTGTTTACAGGCCAAATCATCACTGGGCAGAACAAGGCCATAGGGTGCAAAATATAGAAAAAAGGGGCCAAGATTGGGCTTCCTCAACCCCATCCTCTGAGTGGTATCATTGGGAAGAAAATCGGTTTTCCTTCCCTAAAGCCTCAGTGATACCCAAATGTCCACTCCATCCCAAGCCTTGTGAGCAAGGGAGGGTCAATTTCCCAGCCCTTGGACCTCCCTAAGAAGGGGCCCATTGAGGAGAACCCAGTGGAGTATTTCAACACTTACTGCTAAAGAAAGATTGAGGGTTGGGTGCTGGAGTGTTTGTTCTTCTGGGAGGAACCCCAGCAGCTGTGAGAACCAATTTGCTGACCTCTTGTCAAGTGATTCCTCATTTTTCTTTAGCTCACTTAGGGAGTTTGCGTGTTTGTTTGTTTATAGCTGTTTTTCTGAAGGTGCAGCGAAGATCTGAAAAGGTATGCCATGTAGTTTGCTGTAGGCTTTGATGCAAAGCTTACCAGTTTTGGATTACATACATCAGGGGTTAAATCCTACCTCTGCTGCCGCGAACGTGGGGCATATTTCTTATTACCCAGCCTGCTGAAATTCTTAAGCTTTTTTTCATATAGATGTGGTATATAAATATTCATGCCCCTCTTTGAACTCCAGTTTCCTCATCTCTAAAATGGGGATTTTTTTTTTTTTTTTAAATCATGCAATCCAATATATGCAAAGGATGGGGCATAATACATATACTCAATCCTGTTTTAGAGGGAAAAATCAGCCATCAACAATGTATCTAAAAATTTGCCACTCTGGTGACTTCTGAAAAAGGAAGATGACCAAACTGAAAACTCCGGCCCGAGAATACCTTAGATTGTGAAAAACAGTATCGCAGAGAACACGAAGACAAAAGAATCAAGCGTTCACTCGGATGGGCAAACCACCCCTTTCCCTGGGTCTCTGGACTAGACTGAAACACAGAGCTGCCTCCCTAAGTCATCTAGCCTTTCTGGCCTCAGTTTCCTCATCTGTAACATGAAGCGATTGCACCTAGTGATGTCTGACACACTTTCGGACGTACAAAAGGCATCCATACACAGGCCCGGCTTCAGCCTGAGGAGGGAGCTTGTGCTACCTGTCGCTGTCAGCAGGGGGCAACCCCACAGAAACCCCACGCACTGCAGAGTCTGACAAGGCCTGAGAACACAGTGGAAAAACCCTAACCATTGCTTTTCTGGAAGCATTCTCTTCTGGGGAGATGTCAGAGGGCAAATGGGTTTCTTTTAAAACTGTTTTGTACAAATTCCTGAAAATGCCCCAAACTATAATAAGGCAGTTCTCTGTATCGAGGGGGTGGGGGACAGTGGGCAGGCCGGTGGGGAAAGGAATTCAGTCAGGGCAGAAGGCTAGGTGGGGGGCTTTCCTTGAAGCTAAATATTTTTCTGAGTAAAATCCAGCTTCCCTTCCTAAAGAAGCTTTAGGGAGGGTAGAGAACTGAGCGCCTGGGCGCGTTCTCTTAATTCCCCTTGGTTCAGCTAAGGGATCCAGAGGGAGTGGGGGCTGTGGGGAGGGCGGGTGGCCGCACGGCCCGCGGAGGCAAACAGGTCTCTCTCAGGCAAACCGTCACATCCGTGTCAAACAGCTCCCGGAGGGCCTGGGACCGCACCCAGCGCAGGTGCCGGCCCTGGAGCTGGAGAGGGACGAGCAGACCCAGGCCCCAGGCCGAGCCTCTGAGCCCTGACACCCTTTACGATTCATCCAAAAAAGCAAAGAAAAGGCGCTTACGTGAGGGCAGCGGTGGCTAGGTCCAAAGAGGAGGCTTTCAAGGCAAGAGAAGGCAGGCGCTCCCAGCACCAGCGTGCAGTGGAAATAAAGACACCTGTAGCCTTGTGATATAAGTGACACCTACAGACAGGTCCGTTTGGTTTTTCAGGTTTACGCACAGCCCCTTTGATGACGGTGACATACAGTGTGACACGGCTCCTTGGAGGGGGGAAATGGTTCTCATATGCAGAAAGTTTACCTTTATCCTGCTTTTGTGCCCAGCTCACCCCTGCCCTGCAACCCCCCACTCCCAGCCCAGGGGACTCAGTAAACAAGCAGAAAATTCTTGTCCCTGGGAGCTGTGCAGGATCGTGCGTTTGCTGAGGAATTTTCCTCTGTGCAAGCTGGAGGGGAAACATAGAGGTTCTACCCTGGTGCCGGTCTGCGCTGCCTCTCTCCCACGCTGGCTGAGCCCAGCGCTTTTGTAAGATCATGTCTTTCTCCGTTTTTCCCATGTGGTGAGAAGGAAGAACATTATAGGTCCGGTGTTAAGACCTCAGGTTTTGCAGCTAATTGCCTTTGGATTCAAATTCTGTGTCCATCATTTCCTAGCTGTGCTACCTAGAAAAATGTAGCTAACATCTCTGGGCTTCATGAGTGTAATGTAAGTGATGGGGCCTCTCCTCATGGCTATTATGAGATTCGCAGGAGGCCAGGCAAGCCGTCCATTAGCTATGATGACTGCGGCATTGTCCTTGATAGGGCACGCTCAGCAGGATTCCCCCTCGTTATTTCTTCCAACCTACACCTTCCAACCAGGTGAAGGGAACAGGCAGCTTGGATAACTATTTTAGGGCCTTTTCTTCCACTTTTTCTCCCTAAGCACCATCAGGACATCAGACACATTAACTTATTAAACTTCGAACACTTGGATGTAATGAGCCGTGCAGCGGCTTCCTCCCTTTCCCCTCCTCTGTTTCACAGATGGAGAAATGAAGAGGCTTAGTGGCCCAGTCAGGTGTCCAAAGCTAATAGACCAGGGGGCCTGATGTGGATGCCAGCTCTCAGGTGTCTCGCTGAGAACTGCCCGCTTTTTAGTACTTCTCCGTGACAACAGAAACTCTGCCTAATTTAGGCTGCGAAGCACAGTGTCCCAGGTCATCTATGAGACAGGTATTTATAACCCTGTGCCTTTTTGCATTCTGCTTCTAGCCATCTTGGGCAGCTGAGATGTTGTATTCAAATGGCAGACTCCAAGCTTTAAAGCGAAAGCAGGGACTGGTTTGTTATGTTTTCTTGGGATCACTGGGCATGGGTACAAACACACAAATACAAATACGCATATAGCCTGCAGAAACAAAAGGCAGTTCATGAGAGGATTCGGGGTGTCATCATGGAAAAATTGTTGAAGAAAGATAGGTGACTGCCTAGGCCCCTATCTTGGCTGGGTAACCTGGACTTCTCTGGGCTTCATTTTTCCCCAGTAGCAAAAGGAGGAAGTGGGATCGAAATAGTGATTTTTTTCAAACTGTGACTTGAGGAACCCCAGGGGCTCCCTGGAGCCCTTACAAGGACTTTTGCGGTTGAGAGGATGGGAGTGGAGTAGAATGGGTTAGGCTCTAGACCACCCCGTTCCTTCCTGACTCAATAGAGCATCTCAGCTTTTATATAAATCTTCCGGGTAAGATTTCATTTGAACAAAAGAATTTGCTCTTAGAAAGCGTTTGCAAGTAGCTGGATTACATGGTCTTTGGGCTTCTTCCGCGCTTTAAAATTCTGAACTTCTCTTTCTCTTTGGTTTCTAGGGGACTGTGGACTGTGATAGTCCTACACACTGTGTTTTCCATTGTTGGGCACTGGCCTATCTTGTCACTGGTTTCTGAAATGTTACCAGTGTTTCTTTCTGAACATATACATTCTTCTCAGTGGAGAAGTTTTTAGGGAAAACATGTTATTCTGATACTGTTTTTAGAAAAGAGTCTTTTGGGCTGGGCACAGTGGCTCATGCCTGTAATCCCAGCACTTTGGGAGGCCGAGGCGGGCAGATCACGAGGTCAGGAGTTCGAGACCAGCCTGGCCAACATGATGAAACCCCATCTCTACTAAAAATACAAAAATTAGCCAGGCGTGGTGGTGCACACCTGTAATCCCAGCTACTCAGGAGGCTGAGGCAGGAGAATCGCTTGAACCCAGGAGGCGGAGGTTGCAGTGAGCCGAGATCGCGCCATTGCACTCCAGCTCGGGCAACAGAGTGAGACTCCATCTCAAAAAAAAAGAGTCTTTGGAGAAATTATATTTTTTCTATACTCTCTTGGCTCAATTTTTTCCCCAGGGGCTGTGGCTGCCCAACTGACTCAATTATTGAGTGTAAAAGTCTTCTGAGAATGGATGTATAAGACCATGAACTCTGTCTCACGGTCCCAAATGAATAATATAGCATTTCTGGGTGCCCGTGTGTGAAATTACAGGCTTCTGGACCAGTGGATAAAAGGGACGATTAAGATAAACCCAAAATAAAAGAGGAATTTGACTCTAATTAACTATCACTTTAAACTTCAATTTGATTGGAGCGGAGATCTTGGATGACATTGAACACGAAGCATCTAAGAAATGCATTATGAGTGTTGAATGACAACAAGAGTGGGGCCTGGGGATGGAAGAGGAAGGTAAAAGGACTAGGGTTGGGGGACGGGGGCAGAAGAAGGAATGAGACATTTGAGAACTCCCAGCCTATCCTGCTTCTGGTGTCCTGGCTATACAGCAATACTAAGTAACACTAATTGGGCTTATAATTGTAACACAGTGGCTAAGAAAACAGATTCTGGAAGGAGACTTCCTAAGTTTGAATCTCTGATCTGCCATTTGCTGTCTGGGTGAGTCTGGGAAGCCTATTGAACATCTCTGCATCCCAGTTGCCTCATCTGTAAAATGGGAAAAAAGGAATACATTTCCTGCAGGGTTGTTGTGTGAATTAAATGAGTGAAAACTTGGGGAGTAGAGGGAACCCTAACTAAGTGTGGCTTATTTACATTTTGACCGGTTGTATTCCTTACATTAAATTTTCATACATATTCGACAAGGAAGTTACCGATCATCTCTAATTTACAGATGAGGAAACTGAGGCACAGAGAGGTTAAGTAACTTGTTCATCGTCACACAACTAAGTGGTAGAGCAAGTATTTTAGTCTAGGCTGCCTGCCTCTGGAGCCCATCCTCTTAACTGCTGTGCTAACCAGTTTCTGGGTGCTCCTGGGGCAGTTCTTTGGGGATAGGGAGGAGAGAATCACACCTAAAGAGCATCTATGATGTACCAAGTATTGTGCTAGGATGACTCACCTGTATTTCCTTGGTTATTTTTCATAATTATCGTGGGAGGTAGCTATCACTACTTTCTTTTTTTAAGACAAAGAAACAGAGGTGCCACGATTGCTGGGGCTCATCCAGTTGGTCAGTGGCCAAACCTGCATTGAACTCAGGCCTGACCAATGTTAAAGGCAAGCTGTGGAAACAGGAGCTTAAATTGGCCTCTCTTCTTTTGCTCTGGCCTCAACACTGGCCTAAAAGGTGGCCCATCTCTCTCTGTTGGCTCAAGATTTCTAGGATTCATGGTTATTGCTGGCACAATCTGTCTGTTAGTATAGAGTGGAAATTCTGGTACCTCACTGAATCTGGTGCCTAGTATCGTTCTTGGGATCAAGAATGCACTCAATACCTACATGGATCATAAAATCATGTGACTTAAAGGGCATACCATCTGACAGAGGCTGGAGGCTTCCATCCTATTCTTTTCACTACATATAACAGGCTTCACATCTCAGATGCTTTTCCTAGAACCTGCTTTCTTTAACCAAGGTCAACATTTCTTCGTCATTTATTTTTTCCCTCAACCTGCCACCTTCACCAGCATCCCAAGAGGCAGCACAGGCTGAAAACAAAAGCGAGTTAGAAAAACAAGTTTAGGTAGATTCATAGATAATACCACTGGAAGGAGAGATTTACAGTGTGATGGTGAAATGCACTAGCTTTGGATTAGACCCCTGTCACTATTATTCTCGTATTATTTTTAGAAAAGAGTCTGTTGGAGAAAATGCAATTTTCTATGCTCTATTGGCTCAAATATTTGAGAACAAAAAGATTTCTGTCAGTGGGTGTATATAACAACAAACTCCTAGCACCTGCCACCTGGGAGACATTAGATGAGCTATCAGCTTTTCAGGGTCACAATTTCCTCACCAGTGAAGTATCTACTACTATGATTCTTGGTGCATGGTAAGTTTCAATAAATGGCAGTTATTGTAATGGGCTATAGAGAGAGACACAGATATTGGTTGAGAGCCCCAACCTTTGGGCATTACCATAACAAGTAGGATAATGTTGCCCTTCCTCTTCCACAATGAATAATCATAACAGCTACCATTTGCTGAGCATTTACTGGGTGCCAAGAACTGTCTAGGCGTGCTACAGGTTTTAAGTCATTTAATCCTTACATCATTCCTCCAAGGTAGGTACCATTATTATCACCTAAAATTTACCGATGAGGAAACAGGGATACAGAGTTGAAGTAACTTGCCCAATATCACATAGCATGTGGAACACAAAGCAGTACTGGAGCCTCTGCAGGATACACCAATGCACCACATATGGAGCCTATGCACCAGAGTCCACAAGCTTTACCGTTACGCTACCATTTGGTACCTCTCGGTGAGGCAGAATCTAGGTTGAAGAGATACCAATTTTCTTAGACATCCCAAATTGCTGGTAGGATCCTTGAAAGCAAGGACAAGAGTCATAAGTTTTTGTCCCCCAAAATGCCTTGCACAGATTTGTGCAAAAGTAGGTGCTTAAGCAATTCTCATTGGTTGATTGTCAGTTGGTTGATTGATTAGTCAGATTTCTTTCTTTGCTTTGTTTCCTCTTTGGGTGTTTTCCCTCATCCTCCTACATCCAACTCACTCTTTAGCTGTTCATGCTACCATCTTCCTGACCAGAAGCCCGGATTCAATTGAGAGCAACAGTTAGGTGGCCCCCCTTAATAACCCTTCCTTGGCTATGAGCCTCAGGACAGTAAAGGTCTCTGTTATTTCCAGTACTGAAGGCACCCTGGAGGTTAAACAATGGCAAAGTCAATGGAGAATATTGTAATATAAAATGACAGAATTTGATTTCATTAAAATCTGTAACAAAAATATGATTTTATAGTTATAGGTTTAATTATGATAATGTTTGTGAAATAGTTGATGCAACTGCATGACCATATTGTTGGTCTTTCTTCTTCCAGTAAAGACACTGGAAGTCAACCTATTTGAGGTTTGTATATTTTGGGTAAGCCCAGTGAATCTGAAGCCATAATGCCTCTATAAAGGCACAGATCTGAGAGGCACAGCCAAGAGGACCCTTCTCATAGGAAGGATTCCTGAAGACAGGATTTTCTTGAGATGTTTTCCTACCACACACAGGAAGTGGCAGGCATGAGGTGTGCTTTCTGAGAGAGTTGTTTGGGATGGTAGTCTGAGGAATGGACGACCCTGTGGCCAGCCCATACTGTTGTTAGAGGACGGACTGGGGTAATGGTGCTGCCATTGGAATCTTGGGTAGTGAATGGGGTGGTCCCTCCCGATCAGGCTAATTAGCTTGACGAATCTGGGAATCATGCTAATGAAGGTTATCAATAGCTTATCAATCATACAATTATTAAACACTTACTCTTTCTGCAGGCAAGTGAACACTGGACTTGCTGAGAGGAGGTAACTTTCTGAATCTGTTTCCTCACCTATCCAATGTGAATGATCGCACATGCAGCTTGATAATGTGTGTGACCACACACATTGGCTTCCATATCTCTAGACTAAACACCTCACTCCTGCCGACTGTCACCCGTAGGCATGTCATTGGTCAAAAGATGGGAGTGGAAGGATGTGAAGATGGAGCATGGAAGGTGAGAAGTGATGCTGGATCCGTGCAGATCTAGCCTCATCAGTCAAACAAGACTTAATGCTAAGATGTTGTTGGTTATAAGATACGTCATTGATTTAAACAATTGTCTTAGAGGAAGCGCTATATTTAATATGCAGATAGATAATAAAGCTTGTCCTGATTTCAGAAATGTTAAAATGTGAATTTGATAAATATAACAATAAAAAACCCAATAGGGCAGTATTTAATATCAATAAGAGGGATGTGAAAAAGAGTAAGACCTAGTTGTGGCCTTCAAGGAATAGGTAACCTAACAGAGAATTCAAGAAGAAATATTTAGAGGCATTAATTAATTTCAAGCCAAATTTTGAGTTAGGGGCTGTAGGACTTCAGAGAAGAGGAGCTAATAGTGCTGGAGCATCCAGAAAAAAACTTTCTGTAGGATTTGGTATTTGAGTTGGGTGATGAAGGATTGGGATGACCTGCTAGATATGGATGCTTATTATGTGCCAAGCACAAAAACTGTAGGAGTAGGGGCTGTTATTATACCCATTTTACAGAAGAGAAAACTGAGGCTCAAAGAGCTTTAGTAATTTGCCCAAGGTCACACACCTAAGTAGCAGAGCTGGGATTCAATCCTAGGATAACCTAACTCAAAGCTCAGGCCCATTGTCCACTGTGTTCTGCAGTGTCTGGGGGGCGCTTTCAACCAAGAGGAAACCTGGTCGTGCATGGAAGGAGAGAGTAGGCATGGATAGCCCATGACTGCTACTTCCTACTCATGGGAGTAGGAGGTCTTACATGTGTCACTATGTGACAGTCCTGGGTAAGTTGTGAATCATGTGTCTGGAATATCAGCACCTATGAACAAGGGGACCTCTGACTGTTAATGGGGACCTCAATATTGAAAAGGCCTCTGATTTTGTCTGCTATATAGGAACAAACTTGTGTGGGGCAGCAAAACGAGACTTTGTCACCAGCTTTGATTCTGCTCTTACCCTTGCCCCATAAAATAAAATATGACTCCTACATTTTTCTGGGAGTCATACTGTTGCATCTGTCTGTCTTTCTTTCTTTTCTTTCTTTCTTTCTTTCTTTCTTTCTTTCTTTCTTTCTTTCTTTCTTTCTTTCTTTCTTTCTTTCTTTCTTTCTTTCTTTCTTTCGTTCGTTCTCTCTTTCTTTCTTTCTTTTTCTTTTCATTCCTTCCTCCTCTCCTCTCCTTTCCTTTCCTTTCCTTTTGACAGAATCTCACTCAGTCACCCAGCCTGGAGTGCAGTGTTGTGATTTCGGCTCACTGCAGCCTCTGCCTCCTGGGTTCAAGCAATTCTCATGCCTCAGCCTCCTGAGTAGCTGGGATTATAGGCTCACACCACCACACCCGGCTAATTTTTGTATTTTTAGTAGAGACAGGGTTTCACCATGTTGCCCAAGCTGGTCTCTAATTCCTGGCCTCATGTGATCTGCCCTTCTCAGCCTCCCAAAGTGCTGGGATTACAGGTGTGAGCCACTGCACCTGGCCCGTACTGTTGTTGTTGTTGTTTTTTTTTTAAATCCATGTCTTTGCAATCTTTTACCATCTTCCACAGTTTCATTGGCCATTAAAAAGTTTACATGTCCAAATTATACACTGAAATTTCCTGAGTTTGGTTCTGTTTGGGAACTCGTTTAGAGAAAGTCTCTTTTGCAAACACAGAATGGTATAAGAATTTAGGTATTATGCTTTTACAAAACTATTATGAAGTTTTCTGATGTGTCACTTTATTACAGAGTTTAACATCATATCTCAACAGAAATCCAATGATTCTGGTACTGACACATCCAAGGGGAGAGGCCTCAAAATTGGGAAGCTGCCAAGACTCACCCACAGGTTCATGTCAACATGGACTCACTTGTACCCCAAGCCGTAGGCCTAAGTGGGCTCCCCTTAGAACTTGTCCACCCCTAAGGTGAATGTCTGGGATTGGAATTTTTGGAAATTATTGTGAAGCAATTTGACAGGTGTCTTCAATGTCCCAGACATCACTCTTACCCACATCCCTGTTCATGAAACTATGTTTTAATTCTTTCTCAATGTGTGAAGGGAGATGGGTATTTCATATACTATGGACAGTGATATCTCTCTGGTTCCAAAGAACAAGTGAAATGTGGAACTTGGCTGAATATTTTTGAGTGATGCAATAATTTAAAAAGATATCCATGGTTTTGCAAAGAACATAAGCCACACAAGAAGGCAGTTAAAGAAAAACCAGTAACAGAAAGAGCACTGGGATTTGAGTCTAATTGACGTGGGTTCAAATCTCAGTTCTATCCCTTGGTAGCCAAGTTACTTATCTCTTTGAGACTTGGTTTCTTCATCTGAAAATAAATTGTCACTTCATACACTTTTGGTGACAATTAAATGAGATAACATAATATATGTAATATATGAAGCACTTAGCCCAGTGCTTGGCATATATTAAATACTCAATAAATGATTATTACTGTGATGTCTCCGTTTCTAAATTAGCGAAATGAAAATAATGTTAACTACTCACTAGATCAATTGAAATAATAAAGGTGTATGTGTCTGGCACATCGTAGATATTCATCCATCCATTTTTTCACCTTCAGTTTATTTGGAATCCATCAAAAGTTTACAAACCCTGGGAGTTAGGAGAAGGCCACTTTATTTGGCCAACAGTCCTCTTTTATCTTAAATGGAGCAGTAGTTTTATAAAATGTTTATTTCCTTATCTAAACTGTTCTTTTCCCCCCTGGGCCCTTATGTGCCCTTCTGGGAGCAAAGAAGCTCCAGGAATCCCAGCAAATCACTCTGCAGAGTGGCCAATAGGTGTGACATCAGAAGTCCTAATAGTGGGGCTTTGGTGAGCTTGCCTTTTTGAGGTGCCCATGGGAGAATGGATGCTATCTACCTCTACAGGAAGGAAGCAGCCACTTGGTGTTTCTGGCTTTCAGGCTGTATCCACCCCAGGTTTCAGCTGTCATCTGGGCCAAGTTAAAGGCAAGAGGGCAGATTTTGCACAAGGCCCTCTGAAGTGGGGAATAATTTGGGTCAAGTGTTCCAGCCAGGGTGAGCAGCAAGTTGCACAGTCAGCCAGCAGAAAAAGGCTGTGTGTGGAGAGGGCTGGTCCAGGCACTAATGCTTCAGGTAGATTGCCAGGAAGGGCAGAGGCAACCAGGCTGGCTGTGCCTGTTCCACAGTCTCTGGGCAGTTTCTTGGCCTTCAGCTTCACTGTGCGGGAACCTAGCCTCGGAGTGTTACTGGATACCCACCTCCCCACTGATGCCTGATCAAATTTAAATCAAACCTGCAGTTCTGGGCCCTGCAAGTTCATTTTTCCTACCCAGTGCTGAGTGAAGTTGACTTTAGGCCAGACAAAACAATATTCAGGAGGAGCCCTACCCATTCAAGATACTTTGCAACTGACAAACATTTTTAAGGTGATGGACATTTAAGACAAACCATGATAGGTCTGGAGATAAGATTTGAAAATTTGGCTGACAATTAGCAGCCAAGGAGGGCACCTGCAGGTGGAGTTTGCAACTAGGAACTCTATAGACTCTAGCTAATTATTGTACAGCTATAGAAAAGCCTCTTTTTTGGGAAAAGGGTGATGACAAATCCAAGGTATAGTGGATAAAACAGGCACAATTTCAAGTCCAGCTGAATAAACCTGGGCAAACAGACACACACATGCATGTGTGCATGCTGTCGGTGCTACCACATACACTTCCATCCCTCATGCGTAGAGTTCACCTAGCATCTAGACACACCCCCTACATCCACCACACTCTCCCCACAGACAGCCTGTCCTCCCCATTGTACAGATCAACCACACACAGCACAGACCCCTCCCTCTTCTCCCATGCACACATTATACACACAGCCATCAGATAAACACAGTCCCCTTAGGAAGCTGATTAATAAAACTATTTTATCTATAATTACACTTGACTGATAATAATGTCCTCAGAGCCTGCATGGTTAGATTGGCTCAGATTGTAACATCCAGATTACAGCTGAACTCCCTTTGAACTCTGGCCACATTGCTGGTCTCTCCAGCTCAGAGATTACAGATGGCTTTAGGTGGATTCACCCCACAGAACCAAGAAGGTAAGTAGAATTCCAGCTCTCCTTGCTTTTCTTTTCTCTCCAAGCCTGTACAGATGATGCGATCTCTGAAAATACATGGCCAAATACAAGAAGAAGGCCGAAATCAAATAACCTCCTCCAACCCACCCTTGCGTATCCTGGTGGGTCACCTTGCAAACCAGCGTCAACCTCAGATTCCACAGAGGAAGTTGCCCGGAATGCTCTCTTGAAGACTGACACTTGAAAATAATCAGTTTAATTTCTGTGTCTTGGGATCTTGGGGATGAGCTCCAGTGAGCCATAATTAACTCTTTAAAGTCTTCACCGTGTGCTGCAAATAGTAAAATATCTTATTCTTTATGATGTAATGCTGAATGGAGGCAGCAAGGAGGCTTTTCAGGCTAATTACATGTTGGAACGAGGTTAATGACATGCCGGAGATTCTTTGCGTGGCTACCCTGACATTGACAAGTCACTCAGTAACATGCTAGGGCTAAAGACAGCGACTGCTTTTAAAGAAGGCATGGGTCTGGAAACTCAGCTAGACAGGCCCCTAATCTAGCCCCTCTCCTGTCCGCCACCCCCCGGCCCCGACCCCACTTCCCGTTTTTCGGGAATTAAGAAATCTTGATTTTAGACTGGCATTCAATACCAAGGGTCTGGAGATTTGGATCGGCATCCTCATGGGTCTCAGCTCTATTTTATGCTTTTTACAGCAGCTGAATTTAGCCAAGGATGCAAACAAAAGCCCACTATCTAAGCGGATGTTTTTGGGCTGAGCAGAAGGCATGTCTGTACAAACAAGCAAGGTATGCGTCAATATGAATGACTGGATCACAGTAAAATGCCCAAGACACGGGAATGAGTTCTGATTCCAGCCAACTGAATGAGCTCACATTCTGGTCCCATTCTGCAGGTGGGCACAGTGGCATCTCAAAATCATGCAAGGAGACCCAACATCTGTTTCCATTCTTCTACCTGGGGCCAGGCCATATGTTAGCCATATGCAGAGCTGTCTCCAAGAGACTCCAGCCCAAGCTCCAGTGTGCTGTGCATAGCTTTGTGACTCCCGGCATTCCCCATCTGGATGAAATTGGGTAAAAATAAAAATGCATCACACAGGCAGACTAAATAGGACAAAGTAGCTATGAAAGATGGTCCTGCTTCCTAAAGAGGGTTGTCCCACCCCTTAGGAGGGCACTGGGGGCTGGCTTGCAGGCTAAGGTGTAAGGAAAAAGGCCTTAGTTTCCTTGCTATTTGCTAGGGGAGCCATCTCTTCTTCCTCCCTGGCAGCTGGCTTGGGGCAAGGGCAGCTTTGCCCGCTGGACCCCAGCATTTCCTCTCCCCCTAGGTGCCCTTTCCTCTCCCTGCACACTCAGACCCACGCAGCACCCACCTCAGCTCATTCGTCCCACCAGGCTGGGCTGGACTCGGGTCCTCCAATGTTGTCATCACCCAGCCCTGCGAGGGCCCCGGCTGGATCGGCCCCTCCTCCTCAGTGAGAAGGACACTGCATGGCTGCCTCCAGGCAGGGGACACCACCCCTGGGTGTCCCGGCCCCGAGCAGCCTCCCAGGTGCAGCAGGGTCCTGGAGTGGCAGCTGACAGGTGGCTCTTCCACCTCCACAATGCCCAGGGGTCAGCAGAGGGTTAGGCAAGTCTTTTGTTTTGACATGAGCTACCACGGAGAGAGACAGCCAGAGAGAGACTCTTGCTCTGTGGTGAGTGGCTGAAGTCTCCGCGTGCTGCTGATGGGTCTGTGGTCTCCAGTGGAGGGGAGGTGTGCAGCGTCTGGAGGACCCAGAAAGAAATGTGTCAGACAGGGCTTGTCAGCACCTCAGCACCCTGCCAAATAGTAATTATCAGAGCCTCGTGCCACTCAGGAGAGGGAGGGCAATATTTGTATCCCCATTTTATAGAAGGGCAAGTAGAGGCCCAGGGAGGTCAGACAACCACTTTAGCCAGTCAGAGGCTAAACTTGGTCCTGAGCGGGGCTGACTCAGAAGTTACCACTGGAGCTTGGGTGAAGCCAGGCCTGCGGGGACAGCCACAGGCACCTCTGCCCCATGAAGCTGTGGGATCCAACCCCTCCCCTCCTTGCGGCTGTGCAGAAGGCACCGAGGTGGCTCCCTTATCTCTGCTGGCTGTGTCTCCCTCATATCCCTTCCCTGACTCTATTTTTTTTATTTTTATTTTTTGAGACGGAGTCTCGCTCTGTCACCCAGGCTGGAGTGCAGTGCTGCGATCTCCGCTCACTGCAAGCTCTGCCTCCCGGGTTCACGCCATTCTCCTGCCTCAGCCTCCTGAGTAGCTGGGACTACAGGTGCTGGCCACCATGCCTGGCTAATTTTTTGTATTTTTAGTAGAGACGGGGTTTCTCCGTGTTAGCCAGGATGATCTCGATCCCCTGACCTCGTGATCCACCTGCCTCAGCCTCCCAAAGTGCTGGGATTATAGGCGTGAGCCACGGTGCCCAGCCCCCTGACTCTATTTTCTATTCTGGCCTATCTGACATTTGTCTAGAGCCCAATTTCCCTCCCTGGGAACATGAGCCTCCTGAAATACCTTGCAAAGAAAAAATTCCTTGGGCAGCTAAGTTAGGAGAGGCTGACCTCCATATTCCCTGCCTGGGGTTCACAAAGCGTATCAGCTTATTAAAAGCTCCAAGAAGCCTTTCAGTAAAGAAACCTGTTTAATTTTGCTTAGCCCAGCATTTTCCCAATTTATTTAGGCAACTCTTTCTCGTAACACCCATTAGCATACCACCCAGCTAGTGTTCCACCAGACGCACATTGGGAAATCCTCATTGAGATAGTCCACTCCCCAAGAGAAGGGACTGTGCCTGTTTCATCAGCCAGTGTGTTCTCTGCACCACCCACTTGTGGCAGGCTCGGTGTGTTGGGCAGATCTGAGCAGCGCCTTCATTTCCCTAGTTTCTCAGTCATGAAGCTTGAGGTCCTCTTGAAAACTCATTCCCCAAGCCCTTGCATGAAACCAGCCACCATGTCACATTGACTGTGATGTTTCTTTCATATTTATCCCTCTTTTCTTACAGTCAGTGTCAAATTATCTACCACCTCCACAGAGAGGCCTTTCCTCACCACCCTCTCTAAAATAGTACCTCCTGTCAGGGTGGCCATGTTGCTCAACCCCAAGGGTGCCATTTCCATAGACCACAATGCAATGGGTGCTTTTTGGAATTGTGCACATTGGATGGCTGCCCTCATTGTTCTCAGTGTCCCTATTTCACTTTCATTTTCTTCAGGGTACATTCCACTATTTGACATTGTATTTGCTTATATATTTATTTGCTTATTGATCATCTTCTGGACATCAACTAGTTGTTATGCAGGCTGTTCACTACATATAGGGATAGGTCATTGCCTTGTGTCTTTTTGTTTCATTCCTGAATCCACACCTGGATGGCAAATCCCTGCACCTGATAAGGGAACAGAGGCAGAAATGCACACTGAGCTCTGCCTCCCAGGCTGAGCATTCCATAAAAGGTCTTTATTCACTTTGCACAAGGGGCATATCTACTTGTCCAACTGCACACCTGTGAGCTCTGTCTGCCCAGAGGAAGACCTTCTGTCTAATTTACACAGAGGCACCAGGTGGGCTAACTTCATGATCTCTTCTATAGAAGGTAAGCTCCATGAGTTGGGTGACTGTTTATTAACTTTACCAAAACACTTTTGAGAATAAATATGGCACTATTTAATAGTGATATAGGGCCAACAAACAGAAATTGGGACTGTCCTAGGCAAACCAGAACATGTTTTTGCCCTGTCCATGTGGAATGGACTTTGTTTTGGTTTTTACACTATCCTCATTGTCTAGAACAGTACCTGGCACATCATATGTGTGGCTTACTAATTGAGGGAATGACCCCCGCTATATTCCCCAAACTGGGCTCCCTGTTTCAAGTCCCTCCCCTATGCCAATCTATACTATCAGGTTAATCCTAACATATCATTGTGTATGCATGAACCTCCCACTCCGGCATTTTTAAAACTTCCCACTTTCTGCAGCTCTATTTCCCAAAGTGTCATCAGGGAAGCACTAAATCCAGAGTGATGTATTAAAAAAAAAAAAAAAAAGGGAAAAGGGGCTGGGTGTGGTGGCTCACGCCTATAATCCCAGCACTTTGGGAGGTTGAGGGGAGTGGATTGCTTGAACCCAGGAGTTCGAGACCAGCCTTGGCTTGCCATGGTGGTGCGTGCCTGTATTCCCAGCTACTTGGGAGGTTGAGGCACTAAGATCCTTTGAAAACTCAGGAGGCAGAGGTTGCAGTGAGCTGAGATCATGCCCTTCAAACTGGATGACAGAGTGAGACTTGCTGTCCAAAAAAAAAAAAAAAAGGGTGCTATGTATTAATACTTGGGCACACTTGGATATCCACAGTGATATGGTAAATGTGTATGTGTATGAAAGAACTACAGGAAAAAAAATGTTAAACTTTGTTTAGCCCAGTATTCCAAAAGGGTCCTTAACATGACATTCCTGTTTTTGACCTAGTACATCCCATGGAGTTGGATGGGAATACTCTTCAGTAGGCCAAAATCCTTAGTTTGATATTCAAAGGCAATAGCAGTTAAGCCCACATATTTCTCCATACTGAGCTCCTGAAAGTGCCCCTGCAGGAGCCCTTGGTGCCTTCACTCATTCAATGAATTATCTTCTGAGCAGAAGATGTCCCAGGTGCTGGGAGCACTGTGGGAAACGCAATAGACAAGGTCTCTGTCTTGGTGGAGCTCATAGTCTAGATGACAAGGAAGAAAATCAAAGTCTCTGTTTTAGCTGGACTGGTGGGGGAAGGCCTCTGTTAACAGGTGACCTTTGGGCAGGAGCCTGAATGACTTTGGTGTCAGCTAAATTAATTTGCTGTCTATTCCTGGAAGACACCCCATGCATTCCTGTCTGTCTCTGAGCTTTAGGTCACACTCTCCTTGAGGTCTGAATTCTTCTCTCCATTTTCCTCCACTCATCTTATTTCATTTTATTATCTATTTATTTTGAGATGGAGTTTCACTCTTGTTGCCCAGGCTGGAGTACAATGGTGTGATCTCGGCTCACTGCAACCTCTGCTTCCTGGGTTCAAGCGATTCTCCTGCCTCAGTCTCCCAAGTAGCTGGGATTACAGGTGCCTGCCACCACGCTCAGCAAATTTTTTGTATTTTTAGTAGACATAGGGTTTCACTATGTTGGCCAGGCTTGTCTTGAACTCCTGACCTCAGGTGATCCACCCTCCTCAGCTTCCCAAAGTGCTGGGATTACAGGTGTGAGCCACAACGCCCAGCCCATTTTATTTTATTTTAGTTTTTGTATTTCAATAGGGTTTTGAGGAGCAGGTGGTGTTTGGTTACATGGATAAGTACTTTAGTGGTGATTTCTGAGACTTTGGTCCACCTGTCACCCCCCTCCACTCATCTAAATCTTATTCCCACACAGCCTGATGGTCTTCTTTAGTATAACTTTCCCAGCAGCTTTCTTGGAGCCCTCACGGCCGCCAATGACATCTCAATTACTCCAAAACATTGAGTACATCACATTTTTGGCCCTTAGCTCAGGCTACCTGGCTTGCCTTGTGTCTCTTTTTTTGTACATTCCCTGAATCCCATTCCCTGAATCCACATCTGGGTTGTAAAACCCTACAAGCGTTAGGAGCTCAATCCATTTCTGTTTGTTGATAATGAAGAGATATTCTTCGCCAAGGCTAGATGAGGAATGGCAAATGGCTTTTCTCTCACATGTCAAATTGGACCAATGGCCATGGTTGCCCAAGGAGCTGTGTTTAGAAGGCTCTTGTTGCTCTGTGTAAAGATTGTCACAATCAATTTGCAATGTGCGTGTGTATGTGTGCACGTGTGTGTGTATGGCAGGTGGAGCATAGTTGCATCAATTCATCATTCTTAAACTAGACCCTGTAGAGATTCAGTGCTATTTGCTTAAATGGGATTAAGGGGTATGTTGTGTGGAAGGTGTTCTCAGGTGGGAGACTAGGTAATAAATCTCACTCAGATGCTCAGCCTCTGGCTCTGGTGCTCAGCAATGTTCCCAGTGCCAGAAGGGAGAAGAGCAAAATGACAAGAGATCCTGTCTTAAAACGTCAGTGTCTGGCTTCACATTGCTGTGAAGTGACTGCAGAAATGAAACTGGGTGGGAAGGCACCGAGAGTGAGAGTTCTTCATGTGTTTCCCCTCTTTGGATGGAGACAGCCCAAGGAAACTGAAACCCCCGTCCTGTGCTGAAATATTGGACTCTAGGAAAGTGTTAGCTTCCTAACTTTAAAGGGAGAAGAAAATATCTTTTTTGGCATCTGAAAACAGTAGTAATAAAAAATAACAAAGAAAAATTAAACAGGAAAGAAGCCACTTATAATTTCTCACCCTGAACACAGTGCCTACTCTGGGCAGTTTATTCATTCTTTCAACAAATATTTACTTTGTGTCTATCATGAGCCAGGCAGTGGGGATTCCAGCTAAAATCATGTGTGAACTAGTGAGTCCTTAAAAGGAAAACATGAAGTTTCTTTTTGTTGATTATAAGGTGAATTGGGCTGAAAGGTGGATCCCCAAAAGATCTGTCCATGTCCTAATCCCCTGGAACCTGTGAATATTACATTATGTGGTCAGGAGTAAGTAAGATGTGTTTAAATTCAGGATCTTGAGAAAAAGAGTTTATCCTGGATGATCTGGGTGCGTCCTAAATGCAGTCACATGTATCCTTATAAGAGTGAGGCAGAGGGAGTTTAGAGACAGACACTTGGAAGAAGAGAAGGTGAGGAGAAGCCACGTGATGTGGAGGCAGAGATAGGAGTATGTGGACACAAGCCAAGTAATGCTGGCAGCCACCAGAAACGGAAGAGGCAAGGAAGGGGCTCCCCCCAGAGCCTTTGGAGGGATCATGGCCATGCTGATATCTTGTTTTGGGACTTCTGGCCTCCAGAACTGTAAGAAAATAAATTTCTGTTTTTGTAAGCCACTAAATTTGTGATAATTTGTTATGGCAGCTCTGGGAATCTAACACAAAAAATGGAGACAAGGCCAAAGAAGACAAGAAAAGTCACAGTAATTCTTCTTCACATAGTGAAGGTTCACACACATGCACACTCACATTCACACACACACAATGGGATTATTCTGAATACCTTTCCATGCTTTTTTGCTCTTCACCATAATTGTAACAGCTTCCATGCTATTCTGTTTTATGAATGTGCTTCCATTTATTTAACTAATTTCTTAATGTCAGATGTTTAGGTTGCTTCCACTTTCCACTGTTACAGGCAACACTGCACAATCTTTTCCATGATAGCTCCTGGGGGCAGGGTGGGGTAGGAGTACAGGGTAAGCCTCCCAAAGCCCAGCCAGTGAACCAGTGATAGATGAGTCTCTGGGGTTGGGACGGAGGTGGTGGGCAGGCAAAGCCAAGCTCATTAGCATGACAGAGTGGTTTCAAACCCCACAACAATATCTATTTTAAAAAATTAATAGGATCAAGGAAATATTTATGTCCCAAAGGAGAAGAGCAATAGGGTGTTTTCAGCTTTGGATCCAGAGAAAGATAGGTGACGCAGTGAATGTAGATTTGTGGATATGTGATGGTGTTGCTTGGAATAAACATTGGTTAAAAGCTGCCTGTTGCTTCAGCCCTGCCCCACCCTATACGATGAAAAACTAACAAAGCCATTCCCTGCAAGAAACACATTCGTCATCCAAGGGGCCACGGGTGATATTGATGTGGCCTTCAGAGGAATTTGGAACTGTCATCAAATGCCCATAGGAAAGAATATGCATTACTTTTGTAGGCAGGAAAAAGACAGTTTGTGTTTCGTTTGTACACAGATACTGTCTTGTGTGTTATTATGCCTCCATATTTCCAATCGGCAGAGGGGTGGGCTGAGTTGGAGGAGGGAACAACAAATGGACTTGAACTTGAAAAGAAATGGTCAGGGAATAAAATTTGGACACATGCTACAACATGGATGAACCTTGAAGACATTATGCTAAGTGAAAAAGGTAGCCACAAAAAGACAAATACTGTATGATTGCACTTATATGAGATGCTGAGAAGAGTCAATACATCGAAATAGAGAATAGAATGGTAGTTGCTGGTGTGGGACAGTGGAGGAGGAATGCCGGGGCAGGGGATGTTGGTGTTGTTTAATAGGTACAGAGTTTCAGTTTGGGATGATTAAAATGTTCTAGAGAGGGATGGTGGTGATGGTTGCACAGCGTTGTGAATATACGCCACATTGCTGAGGTGCATATCGAAGAAGGGTTAAAATGGAAAGTTGTGTGTTATATATATTTTATCACGATTAAAAAAGAAAAGAAAAGGAAATGGTCAGAGCTCATCTAGGAATCCCAGACAAGAAGATGGGAAAAAAACAGGAGATAATAGCAAGAGCTACAGGGCCACGTGGACAGGCAAAACAGAGCAATGACTCACCTTTATGCACTAAGTGTTTTATATATTTATTCCATGAATCTCATAACAACTCCATAAGGCAGATCATTATTTTCCCTATTTTATGAGGGGGGAACTGAGATTTATTGAGGTCTAGTAGCTTCCCAAGGTGGCATTGAGCAGAGTTGGAATTCAAACCCAGGTCTGATGTGTCCAAAATCTGCTTTGATGACATTTATAGTGCCTTTTCTACTACAGGATGTGCTTTGTGTATTTGTTTCACCTAATCCACATAAGAACTGGGTCAATTTGTTATTATCATCCCATTTTATAGATGAAGAAACTAAGACAAAGATTAGGAGATTTCCCTAACTGCATGTAGCTAATGAGTAGTAGAGTCTATATCTGAACCCAGGCTTGCCTGGATTTGAAACCCATGTGAGGTTTTTCTATGGTTTGCTGGCTTAGACCAAGCTCCAAGGTAGTGTCTCAAGCATACTCTTTTCAGTCTGGCTCTCTGCCATACCAGGAGCAGGGAGATTATTTTCTGGAATTCTCTTGTATTATAGTTTAATGGTTTTTTGGGAGGTGGGGTCTCACTCTATTGCCCAGGCTGGAGTGCAGTTGCATGATTACCGCTCACTGCAGCCTCAACCTCCAGAACTCAAGCAATCCTCCCACCCCAGCCTCCCAAGTAGCTGGGACCACAGGCAGGCACCACCATGACTAGCTAATTTATTTTTATTTTTTGTAGAGACGGAGTCCTGCCATGATGTCCAGGCTGGTCTCAAACTCTTGGGCTCAAGTGATGTCCTCGACTTGGACACCCAAAGTACTGAGATTACAGTTGTGAACCATCGTGCCTGACCTATAGTTTGATGTTTTAAGATGGTCTCTGGCTTATAGGGCCTCTTCTCCAACTTCTTAGAAGTCGTTCAAGTCCTTGCCTTAGAAGGCAAGTCCTGCCTTCATTGTTTTTCTGAGGATTCCTGACACCAAAACAATCTTTACTTGAGAAATAAGTGCTCCCTGAGATATTGCATTACAAGGATCTATTGACTCATCTGTCTTGTTTACCAGGTTGTAAGCTCTAAGAGGGTGTAGGTTCTGCCTGATTTATCTCAGTGCCTAGCAGTATGCTCGACTCATAGGAGGGGATCATTAAATAGTTGTTGAGAGAATGAATAAGCCAAAGGGACAAATAAAAGCTTCTTTATTCAAGATGAGCCTTCTCTGGTTCAAAAATGAAATGTTCCAGGAAGAACACCAGCCAGCTTTTCCTCTGATCTTGGTGTTCACCTCTATTCATCTGAGAGCTGTTGACTGGGCCCTTGCTGGGTGGGCTGGGGAAACAGAAAAAATAGGTTCAGGCCAGGAGCAGTGGCTCACGCCTGTAATCCCAGCACTTTGGGAGGCTGAGGCAGGTGGGTCGTTTGAGGTCAGGAGTTTGAGACCAGCCTGGCCAACATGGTGAAACCCTGTCTCTTACTAAAAATACAAAATTAGCCAGGCATGGTGTTGCACACCTGTAACCCCAGCTACATGGATGGCAGAGGCAGGAGAATTGCTTGAACCCAGGAGGTGGAGGTTGCAGTGAGTTGAGATCCCACCACTGCACTCTAGCCTGTGTGACAAAGTCAGTGAGACTCCGTCTCAAAAAAAAAAAAAAAAAAAAAAAAAAAGAAAGAAAAAAGAAATAATAGGTTCAACTCCTGTTTTAAAGGAGCTTACAGTCTAGACGGGTGACGCAAAATTATACACGAATCCCGTAAATAGTGTCCTGTTGAGTCTGTTGAGTGTTCTGAAGAGAGATGAAATTTCTGGAGAAAAACAATAATAGAGACATAGTGAAGTTGTTAAGACCCCCAGGCCTTAGCATCTAGGACGCCTACTGGCTTTGTGGCCCTGGAATATTACCTAAATTCTCTGACTCAGTTTCCTCATGTGGAGAAAAAAAGGGGGGCTTAATAGATTGAATTACATGCCTCCCAAAAGAT
Source organism: Pongo abelii (assembly GCF_028885655.2). Lineage (NCBI taxonomy): Eukaryota > Metazoa > Chordata > Mammalia > Primates > Hominidae > Pongo > Pongo abelii. The sequence goes on along the minus strand of NC_071994.2, from coordinate 32,688,530 downwards.
GTTGAAGTTCTAACCATCAGTACCTGTGAATGTGAAACAGGGTCTTTGCAGATGATCAAGTTAAGATGAAGTTCTTAAGGTGAGTTCTAATCCAATATCTATCCAATATCTAAGGCGAGTTGTCCTTATAAGAAGGGAAATTTGGAAACAGAGACAGACATGTACAGAGAGAAGACGAAGTGAAGACACAGGGAGAAGATGGTCATCTCCAAGCCAAGGAATGCCTAGGGCTTGGGGAGTGGCCTGGAACAGACTTTCCCTCACAGCCTTCAGGAGGAACCAGCCAGACTGACACCTTGACTTTGGACATCTTGCCTCCAGAACAGCAAGAGAATACATGACTGTTGTTTAAGCTACCTAGTTTTTATGGGTCTTTGTTACGGCAGCCGTAGCCATCAAATACAGGGGGCAATAACCGTACTTATTTCCCGGAGATGTGAGGATCTGGGAGATGATGTAAGAGCCTAGCACCGTCATTGGCCACTGTATATCCTTGACAATGGGGGCAGGATGACTACTTTTGATCTTAGGGAATCGGGAAGGCCTCACAGAGGTGGTAGCATTTGGATTGAGGCAGGAAGGCTGGTAGGGTGTCAGGATTGGGCGGATGCAGAGGAAGGCTTCATTACACTGTCATTTGCAATGCCATTTTGGTCCCAGACAGGACATAGGCCCAGAGGCAAGTAGCCACTGAGTGATGCAGGGGATCTCAGTAATTGTTACCTGGCCAGTATTCCTTTCCTCTTCTTCTGGCAACACTCATTTTTCCTTTATCAAAGTCACTTCTCCCTGCTCCAATCACTTCTTGGCCCTTCTCCAGGCTGGCCAATGAGAGTTCTCCAATTTCCTGGGTCTCTTGATGGGCCCAGAAGGGAGCATATGCCCCAACAGGGTCAATCAGAGTTCTCACTAGGGACAGATAGAGGTCCTGAGAAAGGGAGGGTTTCTCTTCCTCTGGGAGAAGAAATAGTGAGGACAATAAACTTGGTGATTCTCGGGGACATTTTCCCTGACTACCTGGAGGAAGCCATCATCAGATGAAGGAAGGAGGCTAATATGCAAAGAGCAGTAAATCTGAGAGAAGGAGAGTGATGGAGATGTGGAGATGGATGGATGGAGAGAGAGAGAGAGAGAGATTGAGAGAGAGAGAGAGAAAGAGAGAGAGAGAGTTTTCTGGTCTCTACTTATAAGGGCACTAATCCCATCATGAGGGCCCCACCCTCATGACCTCATCTATATCTAGTTACCTCAAGTCCCATGTCCAAACAGCATCACGCTGGAAGTCAGGGCTTCAATATATGAATTTTGGGGAACACAATTCTGTCCATAGCAGAGATGTATTAAGCTTACAGAATTCACTGTGACAGTGCCTTTACAAACTGGTTTTGACTACACGTTCATATAAAACCTAGTTATTGATTGAAGCCTAGTGATGAATTCTGCCCTTTTATTGAACACTCAAAATGTATGCCCAGAACAGTGCCTGGCACATAGTAGACATCCAATAAGTAGTTGGTGAATACATGATTGGATTATTTGTAGTGGACTCTACTTTCTGTCTCCTTCAACATTCTGGATTTGCTGGACTTCTCCTTTTAGTTCCACACTCTTTCTCTCAAGTCCTGTGAGCATGACAGTCCCCCTTCCAGGAATCCTCTGCATCCACTTAAAAAATATTAATTGAGTGCTTTTTATGTGCCAGGCACTTGTATAGGTACTGTGGATACCACAGTGAGAGACACAAATTTCCACCCTCATGGAGCTTATATCTTGGTAGGAGTAGAAAGACAAAAAAGAAAAATAAATGCATGAACTATGTGCTATGTTAGATGAAGGAAAGAGATATAGAGAAAGCTAAAGCCAGGAAGGGGGATGGGGTGTGTGGGTAGGTGGGGGCCAGTGGTGGGAATTTTAATAAGAAGGTGACAGCTGGCTGGGTGCAGTGGCTCACGCCTGTAATCCCAGCACTTTGGGAGGCTGAAGCAGGCAGATCACGAGGTCAGGAGATCGAGACCATCCTGGCTAACATGGTGAAACCCCGTCTCTACTAAAAATACAAAAAAAATAGCCAGGTATGGTGGCGGGTGCCTGTAGTCTCAGCTACTTGGGAGGCTGAGGCAGGAGAATGGCGTGAACCCGGGAGATGGAGCTTGCAGTGAGCCCAGATCACACCACTGCACTCCAACCTGGGAGACAGTGAGACTCCATCTCAAAAAAAAAAGGTGACAGCTGACCAGTAACTCCCACTCATCTTTCAGGTCCTCCCTGAACCCCAAGACAAGGTGAATGCTCCCTGTTTTAGGTTCCATGGTATATTTATTTCCTTTGTCATTACAATCATTATAGCTGCAATTACCCTACAAAAACTATCTTTCCTGCTGGACTGGAGCTTCACAAGACCAGGGACCATGTCATCTTGTTTATGACTCTATCCTAGCATCTGGGACTGTGCCTTGTCCATGTAAGTGACACTCTACAAATATTTACTGAGTGAACAGATAAGTGAAAAATGGAGATTACTTTAAAAAATATCTTGTTTTCCTACTTACTATGTGCACACAGAAGGAGAATTTACAATATAAATAACGTTCACTATGTTTCTTTGGTTGTACATATTAGGAAATTTGGAAAGCAGAGTGTCAAATAAACAGTGAGCCCAACATTGTTGTAGTGCAGGGCTTCACAAAATTTAATGTGCACACTAGTCACTGGCAGATTGTGTTTTTCTTTTCTTTTCTTTTTTTTTTTTGAGATGGAGTGTCGCTCTGTCACCAGGCTGGAGTGCAGTGGTGTGATCTCGGCTTACTGCAACCTCTGCCTCCCGGGTTCAAGCAATTCTCTGGCCTCAGTCTCCTGAGTAGCTGGGACTATAGAGACACACCACCACACCAGCTAATTTTTGTATTTTTAGTAGAGACGGGGTTTCACCATGTTGGCCAGGATGGTCTCTATCTCTTGAGCTCATGATCTGCCCACCTCGGTCTCCCAAAGTACTGGGACAGATTGTATTTTTCAAAGATGGCTGCAACAATATGTCTTTCCCCATGTACTCTTCCTTGACATGCCAACCATTGAAAGCTGGAGTCTACCTCCCCCACCTCCCCCAAGTCTGAGTGGGACCATGACTACAGTGGAAGTGACATTATATAGCTTTTTTGAGATGTTTACTTTGGAACTCAGCCACCAGGCTGTGAAGAGACTTGATCTTGGGATCTTTCTTGGAGCTATTTAAAAGAATTTCTCTTTCTCTTGGATTTGAAGCAGGGAAGGTGAAAGCCTGGAGCTGCTGGGAATTTATCATGTGGTAGGAGGATGCTCAAGTGTGACACCCACACAGGAAAGCAGAGCTGACACACAGAGAGACCAAATCTTGTTGATTGTTTGAGATCCTTGACCCAGCCATGCTTGAAGTCCCCTTAGAATTTTCACTTGGATGAGTCAATCATTTCTTTCTTTTTCTTTCTTCCTTTCTTTCTTTCTTTCTTTCTTTCTTTCTTTCTTTCTTTCTTTCTTTCTTTCTTTCTTTCTTTCTTTCTTTCTTTCTTTCTTTCTCTCTCTCTGTCTCTCCCCCTCCCTCCCTTCCTTCCTTCCTCCTTTCTTTCTTTTCTTTTCTTTCTTTCTTTCTTTTTTTCTTTTTCTTTCTTTCTTTCTTTCTTTCTTTCTTTCTTTCTTTCTTTCTTTCTTTCTTTTCTTTCTTTCTTTCTTTCTTGCTTTCTTTCTTTCTTTCTTTCTTTCTTTCTTTCTTTCTTTCTTTCTTTCTTCTTTTTCTTATTTTCTTAAAGCTAGTTTGAGTTGGGTCTCTTACCTGTATTAGAAGAGTCATGACCAATAGAATGGACAATATTCTTGGCAGCACAGAGTTTACAAACCTAGTCTTTGAAACTGTTCTGTGCTATAAAGAAACAAGGATCTTGTTAATCCTCCTCCCCTGAGAATATCCTTGAGGAGCCTTGTCTGCCAATTACTATTAATGAGCACATCCAAAATGCCAGCCCTTTGATGATCCAGGAGCCCTCATCAACTATTTCCACCCTCTTCCCTCTGTGACCTCCGCAGTTTCTCTGGCTGCCCTAGCTGGAGGATAAACACCTTACACCTGCTCCCAGCATCCCCTGCTGGGGACAGGACTGGCTCAACCCAGAGGAACACCTTGGAGATCTCCAGTGACTCATCTTGAACAGAGCCCCAGGTTTGCCTGGGGACTCAGGGAGTTGTTGGGTGAGAAATTCTAGAATACACATGAATAAATAAACTGGAACTCAGTGCCAGTTTGAAGCAATTAAAGGATCCCATGAAAGCTGAACCTCCGGGGAGATGTATATGCTTCTAATGTATAATCTTCTAAAGGGCAGAGGTGTAGCCTTTTCTGATCTGAGCACCTGTGCATACTCACTCTTGACCCTAGGGTTCTAAACTTCTCATCATGGTGGCTGGTCCCAGGCTCTTTCCTGTCACCCTGTAACTGCCTTCATAAAAGTTCCTCCAGAGGTTGGGTGCTGGGCTTGTGACGATTACTCTTAGTAGGTTGAGGCCTGGCCCCTGGGTCTTAACAGCAGGAATGAGAAGGCAGGAAAGTGAAATTCTTCCTTCGAGATGGTTCTTCCTGCTCCTTTGTTTTACAATGGCAAAAATTGCAATACTTTTGCACCAATCTAATAGCAGGAAGTAGTGATGTTGGAAGCTGGGGGTTTCAACGTGCTGTTCCCTCTGTCTGGAATGTTCTTCCCCACATGGCTACCCTCACTCCCCAAATCCCATTATCTTCCAGGGCTGTCAGATGCTACCATCTCAGGGAATCCATCCCTGACCCTATTCCCCCTCAGGCCTGTTTAGTTCTTATAGCCGTGGGATTTCTGGAGCTCTTTATCTATCCTTTGGTTCTTAATGAGTTTTGAGCACACTGCCTACCACTGTGCTCCTCAAGTATTCGGTAGTGATGCTTCAGGCTTCAGAATTAACTTCTTCAACTCCCATTTCTCTGGGATAGCCTGTAAAAACCGTGGAATGAGGCATTTTGAAATCCTATGGGCTTTGGCTAATTGGAAGGCAGTAACTCCCCTTTCTCCCTTCCCAGGGGGCAGAGTGGCTAAATTCTAGAGACGATTGAATTGATTGGGATTGAAAACCTGTTCCATCACTTTCTAGCCATAGGATCTTGGGCATGTAGGTTAACTCCTCATTACCTCCTCACTTTTCTTATCTGTACAGCAGGGATTACGATGAACCCTACTGCTTAACGTTGCTGTGAAGGTTAAATAAAATGATGGAGAATTAGTCTAGTGCTTGGCATGTAAGAAAAACTTAGTAACAGCTGTGGTTGCTATTATAAATCTATACAAATCTACTGAATATTTAGTAGGAGATAGGGCAGAGTTTTAGGAATTGACTTCTAGGTGGCTTGAGGCAGCATCCAGACCTCACCTTTACCCAGTGTACATTGTTTCATCATTCATTCATTCACTCAACACATATTCATTGCTTGTCTACTATATAGAAGCTACTGCAGCTTTCACAGTCCTGGTGTGGGAATCAGGATTAATGCTGGGAAAATAGTTTGTAGTTTTGGCTGACTGATGGATTAGCATTCTAGACTATTTATTTCTTCACTAGAATTTACTTTGCTAGCTCCCAGCCCTGTGGTCAGGGACAAGAGATCCTTTGCTTCACTTTAGGGGAATGCTAAATGTGAAAATAATACTTCTGTTTCTGCTATTTCTTAAACACAGCGACTGTAAAGGAAGCTTAAGAGAGAAGCATATGAGTCAAGACAATACTTTCTGGCTGGTAAGGAAAGAAACCACAAGGATTAGGTGGTACACTGCACTTAATACACACACACACACACACACACACACACACACCCCAAGAACAAGCCAGGAACTTAACTCTTTATATACTGGGCTGAAATTCAGTATTCATGATCCATAGTCTTTGGTTGGTAGTAGTAGAGTGTTCAGTAAACATATATATATATATATATATATTTTTTTTTTTGATTTGTAGGTATTTTGTTCAGAATATAGCACGTTTTGCCTGACTCCAGGTGGAGAAGCATTGGTTTTATGCAAAAGTTTGTCTAACTGTAAAGTAGGATTCTGTAAATAGAACTTTTCCCCATTAAATTCTTTTTGCCCATTTGATTCTTAGAACTTTTTGCCCCGTAGATTCTGCCAAATTTTTGAATGGCGAGCATCCTAAAAAACTCTGGTAGGTGGTGGTTCAACACGCAGAACATTTTGTTGAATAGCAGTTTAATGCTGATTGATTTTAATTTTTTCTCTAATAAACCTCAGTGCTATTAGCATTTTGGGGAGGACAACTTTTCTTTTTATGAGACTGTCTTTTGCATTTCCAGTGAAAGCCAGTAGCATCCTCTAGTTATTACAACAGCTGAAAATGTCTGCCCCTTTTCTAGAAGCCCTGGAGAGGGACTGTACCAGCCCCAGTTGAGAATCACTAGCTAATACTGTATGTCTATAGTAGGTTTCCTTGTTTGGCAATGGGGGTCCAGCCTAGAACTTTCCCCACTAGTGGGGAAGCTCCACAAACCCTGCACAGACCCATGTCAGATTTTATTCCCTGTTGTTTTTGGTGCTTGAGGACCGGGCTTGACCCTTGTGGATTCTCAATAGATATTTGTACCGGGTTGGTGGAAAGAGTATACATATAGTAATTATAGCATTAATGTCACATAACTTACTCAAACTGAACTGCAGAGTTTTTTGTAAGCAGAGGTGATATTCAAAATATTTGACAAATAGTGCTCGCACAAGCATGGACCAATCAGAACTTATCCTGGAGATTCTGGAAGCCCCCCCGATGGAACAGGCAACTTTTACCTGCTGGCTTATGAGAGAGTCCAGGGGGTTCCGGGGATAGAAGTCAGGGAAGCAGGGCACAATGAGAGATGGCATGTATTTGTTAAAATTTTAGCAGCCAGCAAGGCAATCCTAGAACATGCTTCTGAATTTTTTTCTGCAGAGTGCAGTACACAGAATGTTTTCAGGACCCCCGGTGAAATTTCCTTACAAAAGGTTCTCTTCCGGTTTCTAGGCTTTCACCCCTTATTTTTCTAGAATTCTTTTCCCCTTGCTCAGTCAATGGCAGTCCAGATTATTCAAGAAAAGCATGAGAAAGAATTAGGATTCATCTGGTACTTCATGGGAGTAACCCACAAATGCCTGTTCCTCATGAGCTCAACTGAGGTTTGCTACACTCAAAAAGCCTTCTACCCTCTCTGCTTCTGCCCCTGAAGCTGTGACCTTTGGAAGAGTAGTTCTCCCTGTGAGCATCCTAAACTTCAGTCTACAGAACTTGGCTAAGCAATTGCTCCTGTGGGAAGGAAGGGCTAGTGACAAACATTCAGATTGCAGGAGATCAGGAACTCTAGAGTTTAGTTCTGCTTCTTCTCTTACCAGTTGAGTAATTTTAGGCAGACAGAGAAAAAGTACATATTAGTGTTGGATGTTTGTGGGCAAATCTCATAGCCTCTCTCAGTTTCATCAACGATAGAATAAGGGATCTGCACTGACTGCTCTTTAGAGCTCGTCCAGCCAGGAGTTCTCGAGTCCCATCTCCTTTGACTGTCTCTGGGTCATGGAGGCGGAAGGCTCATTCCTGTTTCAGCCTCATGCCCACAGCTCTGGCTGCTGGTCAGCTCCTCCCTCACTTATATGGCTGGCACCTTCGGGCTCTACATATGGGAATCTGGGGCTTGGTCCACTCTCCTTTGGTGTTTGCCAAAGGGTCTACTGGGCGGTGGGGCCTCCAGCCCTAGGCCTTAGCTTAGGGGGGTATCCCATGGGAAACTATGGCAATGTCTCTTCTTTCCTCCTTTACATTCACTCCTGCACTTCTCTCCCTATTTCACTGACTCCCACTCATGCTGTTTCTCATTCTCTCTCTGTTCTCTCTCTCCTCCTCTCACCTCCTTTCCTTCTTCACACCCTTAGACCCCTGGGCCCTACCAGCTCACCTACTTCAACTCCACTTAAACCAAAATGCTAAGGTCCCTGTCTCTGTTGTTAGATTGCTGCTTTCTTTCTCTGGGCCCTCAGGAAAGTTACTTAACTGCTCCTTGCCTCAGTTTCCTCATTTATAGACATAATATGAATTCCCAGTTTGTTGGGTTAATTAAATGAGATGATCCATGTAAAGCTCTTACAGCAGCATGTCCAGCAGATGGGAATTGCTCACTGCTAGTGGTTTCTTTTCTCCCCTGCAGCAAGTTGATTTGGCTCATGAAATACATATGGGTGTGATAAAGTTAATTATTAATTTGCTCTGGGAAATTTGCATTATTTTTCCTTCAAGCATTTAAAAAATAGGTGAGCGATTTGCTAACTTAGTTTTCTTCTTAGATTCAGCTGCCTTTCCCATCCTTTTCCACAAGCACACACATACTTCAGTTTCCCTGAACTATTTGGGGTTCCCAGACTCATTGAGCTATGTTATACCTCTTTGTTTTTGCATTTTCCTGGCATGTCCTTTCGGCAGTCTGTCTTTGTCTTTGGTGGTGGTGGGACAGAGAGACTTCTTGTCAATGGATGTTTCAGGAATTGGCTCACATGTCACCTCCTCTGAGAAGCCTTTCCTGATCACACACCACCTCCTTCAGGAAGCCTTCCCTGACTGCTGCTTCTCTCCACAGCAGAGTTAAATGCTTTTTTTGTGCTTTGTACATATACTGTCGCAGGGCTTATACCATGGTGGCATCATTATATCTACTTACTTGTCTCTTATTCTAAATGCAATCCTTGAAGGCAGGGACTATGTTTTATCTATCATCTTGTTCTCAGCAGCCAGTCCAGTTTTCTTCTTTTTTGGCATAGGCATAGCAAGTGCTTAGTAAATGTTAAATGAAAGAAGAAGATAGGAAGAGACCTCATAATACCGCAATAGAGAAGTCAGAAGTCATTGTTCTAAAGGACATTCAGTTTACTGAGATAAAAGCTTTTCTGTCCTATTCTTACCTTAGGCACAATTTTAACAAATTTTTTTTTTTTTTTTAACCATAGCTGATTAGAAAGAACAGGTTAGAAGAGGTGGGGAAGAAGCTGTTAGAGGTGAGCATACTGAAAGCAGAAATGACACCTGACCCTCTGATAGCGATAAGAACGGTGAAATTACAAAACACACAATTGAGCGCTCAAGTATGGGCTTGTTTCACGTATGGGAAGCAAATTTAGGTGGCATAGGACATTCCTGCACAGCCCAACAATTAATATTCAATGGAATGTCCCGAGTTACAAGAAGGTTAAATTATACTTTGCATACTCTGCTTAAGAAAAAGCAAAAGCGTTGAAACCTATTGGGTTTTTCATGGAAGAAAGTACAGCCATCTGGAAATGACACAGGGCTCTTTAATCATTAAGATGCTTGGACATTTTCACACAGAAACTGTGTTGCTGGGTGGGGGAGATTCTGCAGTCTCATCACTACATTTGGGTATGAAGGCCATCTTACCAATAAACAGGAGAATGGCAAATAGAAGATATCTTAGGACTTTGCTTCTCACGCTCTCCTCTTTGGAGCCCTGGGGTTTCCTTAGCATTCTCTTGTAGATGGTGCTGGGGGTTGGCGGGTGGTGGGGAATCGTGTTCTCTCTGTCTACCATGATTAGCCCCCTATTTTCTGTGCAACTGTTGGGGTATCAGAGGAAGATTTTGTTTGAAGGAAATAGTTCTCATCTGAAAAACATGGTAACAGTTTTGTTATTACAGATAATATGCGTATTGGATAGATGTTCTTAGCAGGCAGTGGTTAAGAGCATCATCGAAGGGAGTTCCAGTCCCAGCTCCTGGGCTTCACATCTCTGTACTTCAGTTCCCTCATTTGTAAAATGGGGATAATAATAGTACCTGTACTGGCTTGTTGTGAGAATTAAATTAGTTAAATAAAATATGTCAGGTGCTTAGAAAAGTGCCTAAGATATAATAAATGCTATGTTAAGTGTTTGCTGTTTATTATTTAAGAAGCTCCTTGATCAAGCATGCCCTGTAGGGGGAAGACAAAGCTCTGAAAACTGATGCTATCTGAGCTTTGAAAAATGGGCAGGTACACAGCCATAAAAAAGAACGAGATCCCGGCCTTTGCAGCAACATGGATGGAGCTGGAGACCATTATCCTAAACAAACTAGCACAGGAACAGAAAACCAAATACTGCATGTTCTCACTTATAAGTGGGAATTAAACATTGAGTACACATAGACACAAAGAAGAGAACAAAAGACACAGAGGCCTATTTGAGGATGGGGGGTGGGAGAGGGTCAAAAAACTAACTATTGGTTATCGTGCTTATCATCTGGGTGATGAAATAATCTGTACATCAAACCCCTGCAACACATAATTTATCCATGTAACAAACCTGCACATGTACTCCTGAAACTAAAATGAAAATCTAAAAAAAATCCTGGGAGGTAAAATATGAATTTTTTATGTTATTATTTGTTTTGTACTTCATTTTGTAATTCCTCAAAATTAAAAGATCTTCAAATCGAGAGAACAAAAAACATAAATAAAAATAAATCTTATTTTGCCCAAAAATTTTAAAAAAGGAAAAGAGGTAGGTTATTTGCCACATGGAGAGGGGCAGTGCATTTTAGTTGGAAGATCAAGGCAAGGAGGGTGAAAGATTGTATGTCCAGGCACTGTCAGGAGCTAGTACACAGGAGATGTGCAGTAAATGGCAAATAGGTACCAGGTCAGCCACTGTGGTCAGAATGTAAGGGTGGGAGGGAGGTGATGAAGAACAAACAGCGCAGTGCCTGTGCCGTGCTGGGGACGATCCATCTCTCTTGTTTGCCTTGCTAAGGAACCAGAACTTCCTTCCCAGTGACATCTTTATTATTTATTTATTTATTTTTGAGATGGAGTCTCACTCTGTTGCCTAGGCTGGAGTGCAATGGTGCAATCTTGGCTCACTGCAACCTCTGCCTCCCAGGTTCAAGTGATTCTCCTGCCTCAGCCTCCCGAGTAGCAGGGATTACAGGTGCGTGCCACCACGCCCAGCTAATTTTTGTATTTTTAGTAGAGACGGGGTTTCATCACGTTAGGCAGGCTAGTCTCAAACTCCTGACCTCAAGTGGTCCACCCGTCTTGGCTGCACAAAGTCCAGGGATGACAGGTGTGAGCCCGGCCCCAGTGACATCTTTAAATCTGCATTCTTTTTTTTTTTTTATTATTATTATACTTTAAGTTTTAGGGTACATGTACACAATGTGCAGGTTAGTTACAGATGTATACATGTGCCATGCTGGTGTGCTGCACCCATTAACTCGTCATTTAACATTAGGTATATCTCCTAAAGCTATCCCTCCCCCTTCCCCCTACCCCACAACAGTCCCCAGAGTGTGATGTTCCCCTTCCTGTGTCCATGTGTTCTCATTGTTCAATTCCCACCTATGAGTGAGAATATGCGGTGTTTGGTTTTTTGTTCTTGCGATAGTTTACTGAGAATGATGATTTCCAATTTCATCCATGTCCCTACAAAGGACATGAACTCATCATTTTTTATGGCTGCGTAGTATTCCATGGTGTATATGTGCCACATTTTCTTAATCCAGTCTATCGTTGTTGGACATTTGGGTTGAAGCTACCAATGACTTTCTTCACAGAATTGGAAAAAACTACTTTAAAGTTCATATGGAAACAAAAAAGAGCCTGCATCGCCAAGTCAATCCTAAGCCAGAAGAACAAAGCTGGAGGCATCACGCTACCTGACTTCAAACTATACTACAAGGCTACAGTAACCAAAACAGCATGGTACTGGTACCAAAACAGAGATATAGATCAGTGGAATAGAACAGAGCCCTCAGAAATAATGCCGCATATCTACAACTATCTGATCTTTGACAAACCTGAGAAAAACAAGCAATGGGGAAAGGATTCCCTATTTAATAAAAGGTGCTGGGAAAACTGGCTAGCCATATGTAGAAAGCTGAAACTGGATTCCTTTCTTACACCTTATACAAAAATTAATTCAAGATGGATTAAAGACTTACATGTTAGACCTAAAACCATAAAAACCCTAGAAGAAAACCCAGGCATTACCATTCAGGACATAGGCATGGGCAAGGACTTTATGTCTAAATCTGCATTCTTGAAAGGTGCTCTGGCAGTGCTGTGGAGAATAAATAAATCAGAAAGGGAAGAGATGGATGAAGTTAGTGGCTGTTTTAAAGATAAAACTCATAGGGTGGGGTATGAGACAAAGAGAGGGAGAGGTCGAAGATGATTCTGGAGGTTCCTGGTTTGGGCAGTTGGGTAGATGAGATGCTGCTCATCAAGATAGGGAAGGCAGGAGGAGAAGCAGGTTTGGGTGGGGCAAAGGAATGAGTTCATTTCTGGGACAGTTGGATTTGAGCTGCCTAAAGGGAAATTGAGGGGGACATACTCAGTAGACAGCTGGATGGCTGAGGCTGGACCTCAGAAGAAAGGGAGCTAGAGATACTGATTTGGAAGTCAGGAGCTTATAGATGAGAGTTGAAACTTCAGGAATGCTTGAGTTCACTCAGGGAATGAGTACAAAGTGACAGAAGAAGAGGGAGAAGAATGGAACATGGGGGAACACAGACCACAGAGGGGCAGGCCCAGGAAGGGGTCAGCGGGAGAGATGAGGGAGGGACAATGTGACAAAGCTCTTGGCTTGGGTAAGGGGGATGCACAGCAGCTGTCAAGGGGGACCCTCCCAGGCCTTGCCCACCCTGATAATTTATCTGAAAAACAATATTGCTCTCAAAGAGTAAGAAGGGATTTATGGTCTTGGGAACAGTGTGTTTTGGAGTTGGAAAGAATCTCAGAGATTTTATGGTTCACTGGTTTAAAAAAAGGTTTAAAGGAGACAGCTCTTTATCATAAAAAAACTGAAACTTTGCGCTAAATCCCAATAGATGATTGATAAACATAGAGCTGGCACAAATCCCAATAGATGATTGAAAGCCAGGCATGGTGGCTCACACCTGTAATCCCAACACTTTGGGAGGCTAAGGTGGTAGATTACCTGAGGTCAGGAGTTCAAGACTAGCCTGGCCAAGATGGTGAAACTCCGTCTCTACTAAAAATACAAAAAATTAGCCAGGTGTGGTGGCAGGTGCCTGTAATCCCTGCTACTTGGGTGGCTGAGGCAAGAGAACCACTTGAACCCGGGAGGTGGAAGTTGCAGTGAGTTGAGATCCTGCCATTGCACTCCAGCCTGGGTGATGGAGTGAGACTCTGTCTCAAAAAAACAAAAATCAAAACAAAAACGAAAACAAAAAACAAACAAAAAAAAACCCCACAGAGCTGCCATCATTGAGGCTGGAGCTGGACAGCTTCTCCCAAATGTCTTGGAGCAGCCTGTGGACCCCATCATTCCACATACATTTATATGCCAAGCCCCGCACTTAGCTCTGGTTGTAGCTGTGGATAAAAAGGCAGTTCTTGCCCCTGGGCTCAATGGTTTTCAACCTTGGCTGCACCTTAAAATCACCTTAGGAGCTTAAAAAAGTTCCCAATGCCCAGGCTGTGCCCCATGCCATGAAATCAGAGTCACTGGGCAGACACCTCAAGCATCAGTAGTTTAAAAACTCTCCAGGTGACTTCAATGTGCAGTCACATTTGAGAACCAGCTAAGCTAAGTGCAGTGTAGACAATCTGGTGAGCTAAAGTATTTCTACTGAACCTAAATGGTAGAACCTTGGACCTGTTCACTCTCCTCGTTTTATTCATGAGGGTCCAGGAGTTAAATCAGCCAAGGTGGACAGAGAAGGTATTGGGCCTGGAACCTCTGTCCCCTGACTTCTTAGCCCACATTCCTGTCTTCCTACACACTAGTGTGGCCTCAGCTTGCTGGGCGCTGTATGACCCTTAACCTGGTTGGTCACTGGGCTTGGATGTTAAGTAAAAACCTGGTGAATGATCTGTATTGTTCTCCCTTTTCACCAAGGCTGTCTTCTTTCTTTGTGAAAAGCTAGTTGAATTCTTTCTCTAAATGGGGTATTCTTCATTCAGAGGCAGCACAATGGACCTCTTTCACTGATAATTCAGTTTCTAGAAACAGAGACTGTGGGGCCTGCCAGCAATCTCCTTGTGAAACTGGCATGCTCTCGGTTCTGAAAATGAACCATGGGCACCAACACCTGGAGAAATAAGGAGCCCCTGTTTAAGCTGAGAAGGGTGCTGGAGGCACCTGTGTGATGTTGGGTCAGTGGAGGAACTTCTCTGAGCATTAGTTTCAGACTGAAACATTAGGACATAGGATTGCTGTGAGGATTAAATGACTTGATGTGTACAAAGGGTGGGGCACCCATTATGGGCCAAGTGCTAAGCTAAGGCTCTTGTATACACAATATGAAATTTAATCCACAGAATTAAATCAGCAAATTCGATGTTGTAGATTGTTATCCCCAGTTTATAAACGAGGATACTGAAGCCCAGAGAAGCCAAGTAACATGTTCAATGCTACACAGTCATTGAAGGAGCTGGTCTTGGGCTTCCCCACAGTGAGAGGTCAGTATTATGTTAGCTATTGCATTTTGTGAGACATTGTTTAGAATTCAGATGGGAGGAAAGAAAAGATGGCATGGGAGGCAAGATTTTTTTTATTACTTTGGAGATTGTGCTCAGAACCATGATATTTAAGCTAGAAGCTGAGGAGTTTCATACTGGGAATAGGGGGAAAGAAACTAATTTTTGCTGGGTGCAATTTAAGCACTATCCCATGCCTGTTTTGTGTACGTTATTTAATCCACAGGAATAAACCTGCAAGGAAGGTGTTGCAGATTTTTATCCCTATGTTGGAAATGAGGATTCGGAAGCTCAGAGAATGTAAGCAACATGCCCAGTGTCACGGTGCAAGGTCAAAACCAGACTTTGGACCAAGATCTATCTGGCCTTGGAAGCATCTCCCCTTTGGCCTGGTCTTTGCTATGAATGTCTTGTTGACGCCAAAGAATAAAGTCACCTACATGTTTCAGTTGACTTTTTAACTTCCTTATTAATGTCGTCCCCACTCCCAAGTTCCCACAATAATCAGACAGGGCGGTTTCCTAGGCTATTTCCTTGGTAGTCAGATTGGGAGGAGAATGGCACTAATACTAATACTAATAACCATAATTATGAGTAACATTGATTGAACACTGTGTACCAAGTGCTCAATATGTTCTGGACACTGTTGCAAGAACTTGACAGATATTATCTCATTTAATTCTTACAATGCTCCTATATAGTTAGAATAGTTACTCTCCCCCTTTTTGGAGATGGGAAATTGTGGCACAGATCAGTTGACTAACTTGTTTAATATTACACAGCTAGTCACAAAGGAGCTGGGTTTTTTTTTTGTTTTTTTTTTTTGTTGTTGTTTTGTTTTTGAGACAGGGTCTCTCTCTGTCTCCCAGGAGTGCAGTGGTGCGATCTCAGCTCCCTGCAACCTTCACCGTCCCAGTTCGAGTGATCCTCCCACCTAAGCCTTCTGAGTAGCTGAGGCTACAGACATGTGCCACCAAAGTCGGATAATTTTTTGGATTCTTTTTTAGAGATGGATGTCTTGGTATGTTGCCCAGGCTGGTCTTGAACTCTTGGAATCAAGCGATCCTCCTGCCTCGGCCTCCCAAAGTGCTGGGATTATTTGCGGAAGCCACTGTGTCTGGCTGAGCCAGGATTTTAGCCATGTGGTGAAACCCAGAAATCACTTGGTGGGACTTGTCGGAAGCAGATATTGTGGTCCTCATGCCTATTGACCTGGTTTTCTATTGGCAGCTGCCAGGTGTTTGATGAGGGAGTGCTCACGGGAATGACTGTCCTTCCACTTGATTTTGAGGGAACAGTGGTTCCTGGTGTGTGAGTTTTAGAGTGAGCCTGAGGGCAAGGTCTCTGACTGTTTCCTGCTTGTAGATGTCCATGGACTTGGTCTGCATTTAACTCGTCTCCAACCTGCTCCCTCAGCTGGGCTCTCAGGCCTACCACATACCCCTGCCCTCTGAGAACCCAAGACAGAATTCCCTGCCTCCTTTAAGGAGGGGAGCTCCCTTTCCAGAGGTGGGTCTCTTGTGCTTTCTTGCCTTGTTCTCATGCCACACTCTCTGCTTCAGGCCACCTTTGTTTCCCCAACCTTGGATCCGGGAGTCAGATCCGCATCCTGTCTTGGATGGCTGGAGATCCCTTGTGTGTCTCTGACCTTGGCTACCATATTTTTACATTTGAACAAACTTAATGTGGAGAGATGAACTTGCTCCAAGGCACACAGTAAGAAGTAGCCAAGCTAGGATTTGAGCCCAGGTCTGTCTGACACCAAATCTCCTAGCCTCTATCCCCTGTGGCTTCCCATGTCTTTTTTTGCCCTTCTATCTCTTCATTCTGAAGTCTGAAGTGTCACATGGGTGAGGGAGCACTTGGGTCATTTGGGAGAGGAGGGTGGCTCCTCTCCTTGACATTTTCTCCCTGCCCAAACTGTGTGCCCTGTGAGCTCTCAGATCTGGAACTAGGGGGATCCTGCACAGTTTGTCTGGGGTAGAGTGTAAATAAGTCACTTGTCTTTCTCTCTGAGAGTGACAAGAACGGCTCTGTCATGTGTGAATGTGTGTGTACATTTGCATGATCCACCCTCCCTTACTTGCCCCTCCTGACAGACAGCTGATCCTGTGCCTGAGTTTGATTCATTTTGGGTCAAAAACAACCCCTATCTGAACATAAGAAGTCATCCCAGCAAGACTGGAGGGTGAGACAACGTGGTGCTTGCAATGAGTTCATTTTAACTGGTGACTTTTTCCACCTGAGTTCTTATGTGTGAAGAGTGAGTCTTGGTGTGGGGAGGCATGCCAGGGGAAGCTAAAAACACAGTCAGGCTCTCTAGGGAGAGCTGAGGTCTTCCCACTGCAAATACTTAGGAGCACAGCCCCTGGACCAGTTGCAGAGGGTGGGGTGGGGCTGCTGGTGCAGACCTTGGGGTACCATGCATTCTGTAGTGAGCATTTACCAGGCTCATGGCAGCTGGCTTTTTTGAATACCCTTGTTCGGTTTGTTTCTGCTTTCTGAGTCTTGGTTCCCCAACAGAGGAGCCAGACTCATGTCTTCTCAGCCCCCTTTACAGCTGGGTCATGGAATAGGACTTGGCTCCTTCAATGAGATGCCCCCAAAGTGGAATTTGATTTTGAAGGGGGGTACTATGAAAAAGCCCACTTTTTATATTACCCCTACAAGGGGTAATTTGCAGAGATTGCAAGGGATCCATTTTCAGGGGCAGCAGTGGTTAAGGTCCTGGCAGGGTCAGTGTGGAGTCTGTGCCTAGTGGTGCTAGCAGTGTCATCTCTGCAGGAGCACCTGGGGATTGGGTGTTATTCTTGGTGGCAGAGTTTCCAATCTGATCCAGATACTCAATATGCTTTAAATATTTTGAGGTGTGTTAAATGGCCCAGGCTATGGTCTATCTTGGTATATCTTCCACAGATGCTTGAAAAGAATGTGCATTATGCTGTGTCTGAGTGGAGAGTTCTATAAATGTTGATTAGATCCTTTTGGTTGATGGTGTTGTTAAGTTCTATATTCTCACTGATAATGTGTCTAGTTGTTCTCTATCAGTTGTTGAGAGACGGGTATTGAAGTCTCCAACTGTAACTGTGAACTTCTCTATTTCTCCTTTCAAGTTTTTGCTCCATATATTTTACAGCTCCATTGTTTGGTGCATACCTATTCAAGATTGCTATGTCTTCCTTGTGTATTGACCCTTTATCTTCATTATGTAATGTTCTTTCTACCTCTGGTAATCTTCTTTGCTTTGAAATTTACTTTATCAGATATTAATATAGCCACCTTGCTTTCTTTTTATTAAAGTTTGTGTGACTTTTTCTTCCCATCCTTTTTTACATTCAACCTACCAATATCATTATTTGAAGTGAAACAACATATAGTGAAATCATATTTTATGATCCAGTCTAACAACCTCTGTCTTCTTTGTGTGTTTAATCTCTGTATCTAGACAAACATTTAATGCAATTGCATTTAATGCAATTGTTGGTGTGTCAGGCCTTAAATATGCCATTTTATTTTTTGTTTTTTGTTTGTTCTCTGTTTTTCTTTCTCTGTTTTATTTTATCTGCCTTCCTGTGGTTTATTTGAACATTTTTAAAATTAAATTTTGATTTTTCTATTATGTTTTTGACTGTACCTCTTTGACAGCTTTTTTAGTGGTTGCTCTAAATATTATATATGTGTGTTTATATACACGTACACACACATATAAAACTTTTATATGTATATTAAAAACTATATATATACTTTTATATATACATAAAACTTGTTACAGTCACCTGGCATGGACATATACCTGTTCAGGTGAAGTGTAAAAACTTATCTCCCTTTATATCCTTTTACACCCTTCATTTATATTTTATATATTTCCTTCAAATACACTTAAAAACATATTAGGCAATGTTATAATTTTTGCTTCAATTATCAAATATAATTTAGAAAACTCAAGAGAAAAAATGATTATAGATTTCACTTATATTTTTGCTGTTATCATGTTCTCTTTTCTTCCTAATGAAGAAAAAAGATTTCTTTTTTTGGTCTAAGATTTTGTTTTTTGGTCTTCTTTTTTTTTTTTTTTTCCTTTTTCTGTTCAGAGAAGTTTCTCCACCCTTTCTTTTAGAGTAGTCTGGTGGTGACAAGTTTTCTTAGTTTCCTTCATCTGAGAATGTCTCAATTTCTTACTCATTCCTGAAGGATATTTCTGCTGGATATTGGATTCTGAGTTGACAGTTCTTTTCTTTCAGCATTTGAGTAATTTTTTCATGCCACTCCCTTTTTTCTTCCTTAGTTTCTGATGAGAAATACAGTGTCATTCAAATTGTTTTTCTTTTATAGGTATGGTGTTTCTCTCTAGCTGCTTTTAAGATTTTTGTCTTTGAATTTCAGAGGTTGACTATGATGTATCTTGGAATGGATTTCTTTGGATTTATCTTGTTTTGGGTTTGCGGCTCAGCTTCTTCAATCTGTAGGTTTATGTCTTGCAAATTTGGGAAGTTTTCAGTCATTATCTCTTCAAATACTTCCTCAGGACTGCCCTCTCTCTCCTTTCATTCTGGAATTCCCATGACATGCATTTAAATCTTTTCTGATAATTCTGTAAGTCCCTGAGGTGCTGTTGATTTTTTTTTCATTCCAATTACCTCCCTGTTATTCAGACTGGGTTATTGTTCTACTTCTATCAAGTTGGCTGTTTCTTTTCTCTGTGCCCTCCAATCTGTTGGTGAGCCCATTCATTAAGTTTTTAAATTTTTTGGTCATTATGTTTTCTAGTTTATCTTCCATTTATTTACTGTGACATTCTATTTCTTTGATGAAACTTTGTATTTCTTCACTTGTTTCAAGTATCTTTATAATTTGTACACTGAAGCACTTTAATGATATTTGCTTGAAAATCTTTGCAGATAATTCTAATGTTTCTGTTATTTTGATGTTGACATCTATTGATTGTCTCTTTTACATTCAAGTTAAAATTTTCTTGATTCTTGGTGTGGAGAATTATTTTTTATGGGAAGTGGACATTTTGGTTATTATGTTATGCTACCCTAGATCTTACTGACACCTTCTGTTTTAGCTGGGCTTTATTTTATTGATGCTGCTCTAGTAGAGGAAGTGGAGAGCTGCCTTGCTGGTCTACTGACACCTGAACTGGGGAAGGTTCCTCATTACAAGGGCAGGATTGGGAGTTTTGGTTCCCCACCAGGCCTTCACTGATACCAAGCTGGCTGGGAAGGGTAGGAGTGCCTTGTTACTGCTTGTCACATGTCGTCCACTGACACTGCAGTAAAGGGAAGTGGCCTCATTATGTCTGGGTGATGGTAAAGCCCTGACTTCTCCTTTAGCTCCTCTGACACCATCCTGCACAGAAGCAGAAAGGCACCCTGATATCGCTGGCTGGGGGTAGAGGTCGAGGCTCCCCATGAGAGATCCACCTACACTGTGGTAGGTGGGTGCTTGTTACCACTGGGTGGTGATGAAAGTCCCAGCTCTCTACTTGGCCTTCTCTGACACTATGCTGGCAAGGGGTGTTAAGGAGTCATAAGACAGCCTGGCAAGAGTGGAGGTCTAAGTTCCCCACTTGGCCTTTGCTGGCCCTGGTGAGGGTGGGCACAGTTTTTTTTTTCTGTGATATTTGGCTGGACTAGAGCAGTTATTGCCTAAAAGTTTCCTGTCTTGCTACCTTCCGCCTTTCCTGGTCCTTGGCTAAAGAGAGTTGGCTTTTATTGGGACTTTTAATGTCTGTGCTCATTTGCATTTCTGGATTAGAAAATACATGCTTCACTTAAGCCTGGGATATAAGAGACAAAAAGAAAACCCAGAAATCTCACATCTGTGACTTTCCTGGGGTCCCAACTACCTAGCCTGTCTGCCTTCCTCTATGCACCTTGCAGAATTTCCTTGTGATTCTTTTATATTGTCTATGGTTTTCAGACATACTTAGTGGGACAAAGAGTGTGAAGTACACCTACTCCATTTCCCCAGAAACAGAAGTCCCAATGTCCTTTGAAAGTTTCCTTTTTGCAGAAACTAGCCATACTGTGCTCTGTTGTTTGCAACAAAGAACCCCGGCTGATACCCTTTCCTTTTGTGAAGGTCAGGAGCAGAGAAGAGCTGTCCCCCGAAGCTGAGAACATTGGTCTCATCAATAAGTTCCCAGAAGTGGTAGCCCTCTGCTTTGCCTGTGAGTGACTTTCCTCTGTTTTCTCCAGATCACAACAGGTTATCTTCAGAACATGACCAAAAACATTCTCATGACTATTTTTCCCCTTTGTCTTTTTTCAGATCCAGACCGGCGGATACTTTCTATTTTTTTAATTTCACAAGTAATACTTGTTGCTTATAGAAAATTTAGAACATAGAGATAAGTGAAACAGAGACCACCTACATCAGAATAGCTACTGCTAATCTATGATATATAAATATTTTGTCTACATATGTGTAATATAAATATAATACAGATACTCTTTGAACTTACAATGAAATTACGTTCAGATAAGCTCACTGTGAGTTGAAAATATTCTAAGTCAGAAATGCATTCAATGTGCCTAACCCACCAAATATCATAGCTTCACCTAGCCTATCTTAAATGTGTTCAGAACACTGACATTAGCCTACAGTTGGGCAAAATAACCTAACATAAAGCCAATTTTATAATAAAGTATTGAACATATCATGTAATTTATTGAGTACTGTACTGAAAGTGAAAAAAGGTTGCTTGTATGGGTACTCGAAGTATGGTTTCTACTGAATGCTTATCATTTTTTGCACCATTGTAAAGTCAAAAAATCATAAGTCAAACCATTTTAAGTCAGGAACTGTCTGCATATTATTATATCTATGCAATAAAATATACCATATGCTGTACTTTTTGTTTAGCAACTTGCTTTTTCACTTAACCAGATATCTTAACATCTTTTCACTGCAATAAATACAGTTTTAAATAATCATTTTTGATGGTTACATATATTCAATTGTAAGAACATAGTTATTTACACATCTGTTCTGTAATGTAGAATACAGAGACTGTTTCCAATTTTTTCCATTGTAAACAATTCTGCATGGAACTTCTTTGTAGATAGTCATTGTGCACTTATCTGATTATTTTAAGATAATCTCCTAGGAATGGAATTGCTGGGCTGTAGGGAATGCACATTTTTGAAAAGATATCTTTTGATATGTAACTTCACCTAGCTTCCCTATCCTGCTTTTAGTCCTAATCCCGTTTCTTGGCTCTCATTTGACTCCAGAGTGATCTCGTTCACAGAGCACCCATGGTGCCTCCTTCAGAGGCCCCTCTACTTCTTTCTGTCCACAAGCGCTAGTTTGCAATAGGATGACATGTGAAAAGTTAATGCACATGCTACCACACCTTCCATCTTCCACTTTATCACATCCTAAGGGCCTTTCTTCATTCATGACATGGTGTAACTTCTGCACAAAGGTGGCAAGTGTTTAATTTTAGGTTCAAGTGCTTAAGGATCCAGATGTAAGACAGCAAGATTTGGGAAGTAGATGTGATCAGTCAGTTCCTTCCCTCACCACTGACCTCCGACCTTCTGGGAATAAAAAAGGTAGAGATGAAATAAAGGGGCTAGGCATGAGTGTGAGTGGCCCTATTTTGTGTCCCCCTCCAAAAAGGAAGGTGTAACTTGGCAACAGGGGCATGGTAGTCCTATTTGTTTGAACAAAATTTTCAACGATGGCCAATATCATGTAAAGCCAGTAAAAGTAAAAACCAGCTGGTGGGGTAGGGAGGAAGTTTCCCATCAACTCTGAGGTTCATGAGGGTCCTCCAGGGAACTCCTAGGAGTCAGCAGATCTAGGGCTGCCATGAATGGCTGTGTAGTGTGCACACAGCATAAATGTGCTGGCCAAGGGGTCATGGAATTGAAATCCACCTCCTCTTTCATTATCAAGAGTTGGGCTCTGGTAAAGGACTGTGCCCATCTAGGTAAAGGGATGCACTTTTCTTTGTACAAAGTACAATCCACTTATAAACCATGTACCCACAGAGCAGCATGTACCCAGAGGAGGTTTCTTTTCAAATTCTTCCGCCTAAATGGGGCACCATTTTTATACAGGCTGCATAAAGGCAGATGATGCTTCTGCATGAATATACTTCGAAAACCACAATAAGTGTTTACCAGTACATAGAATTTGGCCTTCTATGTTGAGTCCCCTGTTTGCTAGTAAATTTCAAAACAAGTTCAGTACATTTCCTTTTCCCGAACTTAGAACATGACTGGTTGGGTGTGGGCAAGAGGCCAACAGCCTGTCAGAAGAGCAGTGACTGATATTGTCACTAAACTATGGAGAAACGTGCTAGGCAAGACCTTATCTTTTCAGAATCTTCTCTTGTGATATTTTGGAGATCTATATATCTCAACACAAGGAGACCAAGGGAACCCTTCAGTGAAACACCCTTATTTTGCAATCAGAAAATGATGACATTGAGAAACGGTAGCCTATTCTCAAGACTACAAGGTGGTGGAGCTGGAACTCAAATCTGAAGCATCCTGGCTGTGTTCCTAGGATTCTTTAGTTGGCTTTGTGATTATGGGAATCACATTGCCAAAGAAATGATGGGGTCTTCCTCACTGGTCTTTCCCCAAAAGGTAGATATATACTTCTTAGAAATGTTCTAGGCATGGTCCTACCTCCAGGGAGGAGTATGCCTCACACCACATGGGAAGTCTGGGAATGTGCCCTCCTGTGATGTCAGTGAAAGGGGCAATCTCTATATCAATGGCTTCTGCAGCATAAAATGCCTCCTTATTCTTGCCCTGGTGCTAACTCAGCCATATCTACTTCCTGGGCTGCAACATGGCCACTCCAAACAACAAAAGCAATAATAATAACAACACTAATGACGGTAAACACCATCATCATCTTGCTTGGTTGAGGCAGAGCACCTTTGATCTGGGGATCTCCAAGCATGTTGCCAACATGATCCAGTGGCTAGTGTCATTATCTCCCTTTTACAGACAGAGAAAATGAGACACAAGAAATTTAAGCCAGAAGCTCAAGGTCATGTGGGGTATTATTAGTTGGGGCATGTGAGGAGCTCAGATTGTTAGCTCTGAAATAAAAGCTCAAGGCACTTAACAGGCTTTTGGTTGGCAATGGCCACTCTTTATGAAGACTGTATGTTTTTATAAACTATGCCATAAAAGTAAATGCCAATCATTAGATTTTATTTCAAGCATGTCTTCCACAATCTTAAATGCAGTGAGCATGTGGCAGAACTTCCCCCGCTCTGAGTAACCAGTTCCACATATATCTCCTCTCTAACACTCAGGTAGGTCTCTAGTGGTTCAGGAAGGTGAGCCTAATCTTCTCTACCAAGACTCAAGGTGGGCATTATGTGGCAGAGGAAGCACTGGCCAGAGTCTCGGGGACCTCAGTTTGAAACACAGCTCTCCCTTTATTGGCTGTGCCACCTTAGAGAAGGCATTTATATTCTCTGGGCCCTCTCCTTCAACTGTCATGTGAAGAATTTGCATGCAATAATTTATGTTATGTTTTAAAAATGAATTCATAGTTTTGTGAAAATTCATCCTACTACATTTTTTTTGTTTTGTTTTCAAGCCCTTTCCCAGAGGCCTCAGAGAACCTGCCTTTTCCTAGGTTTGAGCCTTTGAATTGAATATTCCACATCTTCTTCTTTGTTGCTATATTATCAATCATTTTTCAAAGAGTTTCAAATTTTTGAAAGCAACAAAGATTCAATCATAGATCAGGGAAGGAAATAGACACCAATCCAGGTATTTCAAGCAGAGAGGGATTCATTTCAGGGAATTAGGAGCTTAAAGAACTGTTGTTAAGGGCTGGGGGAGTGGAAGTTTGGATAGGTATCATTGCACTATCCCAAAGACATTCCATTGTAGCTGTGATCTAAATGTCATGGAACTGCTGCCCCTGCTGTTTTCACTATGAGTGTCTCTGGCACTCATGGCACAGGTGACTGGACACTGGAATGAGGACTCTCTAAGCACTCATATCTCTATTATATTGATGCTTCACACAAGGGCATTATTGGGGGAATCTAATTTGCCTCTAGAACCATGCCTTTAGGGGTATGTTGATTTTTTTTTCTAGCTCCTGAGTTACAGAGAATGGGAAATTACTGCCAACAGTCCTATTTAGCACAAACACTGCAAATGTCACCTTCCCTGGTGTATTAGTCAGGATAAGTTCTGCTATGCTGTAGTCATAAACAACCCTAAAATTTCAGTGACTTAATACGACAAATGTTGATTTCTCACTCACCAAATATCTGGTGCAGGCTGGGTGACCTTCCTCCTTGTTATAGGCATATCATCTTCTAGAACAAATGACCTTCAAGACATCAAGGCAGGAGAAGAAAGAGAGAGATGGAGCAGGCACAGGTATCATTAAGCACTTCAGCTCAGGAGTGGCACGTGTCACTTATGTCTGTAATTTGTGTCCAAAACTAGTCACGTGGCTCACCTAGCTGTGAGGCAGGCTGGGAATACTGGGAAGCACATGGAATATTTGGTTAACACTAGCTGTTTCTATTACTCATGGTAAAAAGAGGAGGTGTTTCGGTTTCAAGTTGGGGTGAGCCTGGTTCTCAATCTTTCTTTCCTTCTCTGAAAGTGCAAGTGCCAGAAGACACAGATTTTAGGGCTTCTCCAATGCCAATCTGAACACATGGCTTATTAGGTGTTTTGGAACCATAACCTGTAGATCTGTGTGGCATCTTTGGAGAATCAGCAAAAATGTTCCTTCTCTATAAATAACTCTCTGACTGATTTAATTTGGCACCAAAAATTTCTACCATTAATATGCAGTTTTTGAGCTACCTTAAGGATATGCATATTTCAGTAGGTTAAGCAATGAGTCATCTTGGATTATACTGGCACACTTTCAGGGAGTAGCATGTGGGATGAATGTGCTGAAGGCATGTATGGAGGGATGAGAAAGGAAAATTGGTGTGAGGGGATCATCTGGATCAGCAAGAGGGCTCTGGGGACCAGAAAGGAGAGGACTGGATACCCCAAGGAAGAAGAGAAGGAGGCTTCATAAAGATTCTGCACATCCCACCTTTGCCAAGGCTGGGATGTGCTGGGTCCTCCAGGGCACCTACATCTTTACCCAATCTCATCCAGTAAGGTCACAGATTCTCTGGACTAAGCCTGCTTTTAGAAGATAAACTCAGAAAGATCCATCCAACTAAAGTGTAGCAAAGAGAAGTGAGGTTGAAATGTATTAGTTGATTGATCTCCCCTGGCTTAGAGGGCAGCAGGTCTGCCCGTGGGGGAAGATGGATTTTAAATGCTGACTCAGCCACCTACTCACTGGAGCTCCCATGGACTTGTAAAACAGCCATGTGACCTTGGACAAGGCGCTTAATGTTGCTGCACTTCTATTGGAAGAATTCAGTGAGGAATGCGTGATGGGGCCAAGGTAGAGAATTAATGGATCCAAGCTCAGCATCCCTTCCCATATTTATTTCTGTAAAATAAAGTGTGTGAACCAGATCTTTCTGCAGAGTCCTGGATCTCCATGGTTTTCTTAAGGGACAGAGGAGATGGGGAGGAGGCTGAGTTGGGGAACAGCATCTGGACTCTCCAGTCTTGTTTAAACCTGAGAAATCCCAGGTAAGATTTAGTTCGGAAAAAAAATGTGTTTTGCTGTGAAAATGAACTCTGAAATCCTCTGGAGTGGGTGATCACCAGAATTTCTTTTCACTAACACATTATCATCCCAAGAAATAGTAATGTTTATGAAAATGCCTTAAAATGATAACACACTATACAAATGTAAAGCTATATTATTGTCACTATCATTTTTTCATTGTGGTTTTAGCTTGAATTTTGGTTAGAACAGGTCATAGTATCAGCTTTCATAACTCTTCCCAATAGCTCCACTAAATTATTGCAAAGCCCATTTAAAGTGAGATTGTTCAGAATGAGATGAGAGGCTCCTATCTTTTCTTAGGAAGGAATGTATTTTTGCAGTTCAACTCAACGTATTCATTGATATTACCATATCTAATATAGTGATAGGGTGTTTCTGTCTGTCTCTATCTGTCTCTGTTTCTCTTAAAAACAAGATTATTGACAGGATGTGGTGGTGCGGACCTGCAGTCCCAGCTACTCAGAAAAGCTGAGGAGGCAAGATGGTTGGAGCCCAGGAATTCACGACCAGTCTGGGCAACATAGTGAAGCCCTGTCTGTAAAAATGAAAACAAAAAGATTATCAAGGTGATGTTTCAAGAGTGTTTATAAATATTTTACCATTTGTATAAAATTTCAAACCATGCAACTAATGCTAAATATTGCTAATTGATACTTGAATATATGATAAAATATAAAACAGGTGTGGAAATGATGAACCCACAATTCAGGAAAATGCTTAAAACAATTCAACATCTGGAAACCACTCATGGCATGGAGTAGGTACTCAAAAAATACTATAAAACAAATAACAACTGGCACTTTTTGGGGAAGGTGGAAGAATAAAAGTAAGGGAGGTGTGCTGAGACTTCGATTTTAATATCTTATTTCTTAGGCTGAGTGTTACACAGGCATTTGTAATCATATGTACTTTTGTACACTTGAAATATATATATTTGTGTGTGTGTGTGTGTGTGTGTGTCAGAGTCTCACTCTGTTGCCCAGGCTGGAGTGCAGTGGTGTGATCTCGGCTCATTGCAACCTCCAGCTCCCAGGTTCAAGTGATTTTCGTGCCTCCATCTCCTGAGTAGCTGAGACTACAGGCAAGCACCACCACGCCGGCTAATTTTTGTATTTTTAGTAGAGATGGGGTTTCGCCATGTTGCCCAGGCTGGTCTCGAATTCCTGGCCTCAAGTGATCCGCTCACCTTGGCCTCCCAAAGTGCTGGAATTACAGGCACGAGCCACCATGCCTGGTCTGAAATATTTCATAATGTAAAAAAGCTAAACCGAAATCCAGATATCTACTTTCAAGGTGCTTACAGGCCAGACCTAGGATTATTTCTACTAACTGATATTTATTATCCCAGCACCAGCATGTTTGGCTGTGTGTCATGGGTAAGTTACTCACCTTTTCTGAGACAGTGTCATCATTGTAAAATAGGGATAACAGAGTTTAGACCTTGCAGAGTTCTTCAGATTAAAGGAGATAATCAGTACGTGGCACTGAGTACCTGGAATATATTAAATGGTGTGTGCTCAGAGATATGATCGCATACAGTATCTTGGATCTGCCCAGCAACTCTATGAAGATGAGGAAACAGACTCAGGCAGGTCAGAGCCAGAACATAATGTTTCTGGAATTTGAACTTAAACGTTCCCCTTTCTCTTATACAGGCTGAGTGCTAAAGGAGTTGTAAAAATGGAATTTGCCTGTTGCCTGCATCTCCCTCTCTTTTTCTTCCTCTGTGTCCTCTGAATATCCAGCACAAATGGGACTTTACAGTGTTGGCCTCAATGCTGTAGGCTGCTGTGTGCACACTTGTCTTCAGCTCCCTGAGTTAGCAGAGCATTGCCCCAACTCTGCCCTGTGGCCAGCCCATGTGCCTTACAACTTTCTGTTGCCAAAAGAGAGCCCTGCTCATTCTCTAGACTCAACCAACAAAAGCTGCCTACCATTTTCAGAATGCCAATGGGCAGCGAGAAGGGCAGAGCTTGTGTCCTGAGCTTGGCAGCCATCTTGCTTGGTGTTAACAAAGAGTAATTAAATGATCTCATAAAACTCAGTGGTGGAGGTTGTGGTTCAGAGCAAGCTGGGTCAATGCCAAGGCTAGTTTGGCTTCATCTGGTCCATAGCCCCACATTTCTCTTCTGATGCTTCAGTTCTGGGAATGAGAACCAGTCTGAGTGTAAGAAGACTTGGGTTTGAATCTGTCTCCTCCAATCACTAGCTGACCTTAGAAAAGTGACTTAACCTCCCGAGCTGCTATTTCCTCATCTTAAATGGTGATAGTAATCTTTCCTTACCTTAAGGTTGTTGAGCAGCTTAAATAATATAATGAGTTGAAAGCTTTTTGTATGATCTGTTATTAGGAGTACAGATAGTGTTTTATAAACAAGAGGATAGAAATAAAAAAAAAAAACAGGATTCTGAAGGCTGGACTCATTGTATTCCTTGCAAACTACCCACTGAGCCCCAACTCTTCTGTTGGCTCAAAGTCACTTCTCAGAGCAAACCAGATTGTCCTGAACCCTGCACTTGCCAATATCTCCTCCTCTTCCCTAATGTCAGCTCTGGGCTGGAGTTGTGGTGGGTGAGGGGAAGGCAGGATAAATCAAAAATTGACGTTTTAAGAAAACTATGGTATTCTTGGATGCAAAGGCATGAGAATGATACATTGGACTTTGGGGCTTGGGGGAAAGGGTGGGGGGGTGGCGAGGGATAAAAGACTACACATTGGGTTTAGTGTACACTGCTCGGGTTATGGGTGCACCAAAATCTCAGAAATCACCACTAAAGAACTGATTCAGGTAACCAAACACCACCTGTTCCCCAAAAACCTATTGAAATACAAACAGAAAATTAAAAAAAAAGAAAACCTATGGTATTGTTGGAAGAAGCACAGTGGTGAAGTGGAGTAGACGCAGACATGGAAGTGATGTGAACTTTGGTAAGTTGCTGAGCGTCTGAGGATGATTTCCCTCATCTGTCAATCAGGGAACAAAATCCCTTACTTGTACAATGAGTATTATAAGGATCAATTCAGATGATGCATGTAAAGATGCAATGTAGGACTGGTAGGTAGCAAGCATTCCATAAATGGCAGCTATTAATAAGTAATAATCACCAAGTGGTTGGCTGCCTTTCATGAAAACATTCCCAGCAAGCTGCTCTTCTGTCGGCTCAAAGTCACTTCTCAGAGCAAACGAGATTGGCCAGTTCTTTCTTTCCAAGGCTTTTCTGGATATTTCATTTGTCCTAGATTTCTCCTGTATACAAAGCTCAGGAGCGAGGACCCCCACAGTTGGGCTTGCACAAGGATAGCCTTGGGGGGCTTTTTCTAAGAGCTATGACTTTGAATGGTCTCTTCATCAATGCTAACAGGTGAGGGCTGATGGAAGTGGTCATGTTTTAAAATGCCTGATGTCCGGAAACACAGAGATGTGTACATAAAACATTCATTCATTCAAGATGGAATTAGTGCCCCAGACACAGAGGCAGGGGATAAATAGCAAACAAGGCTTGATTCCTGCCTTCAAAGAGCTTACTGTCTTGTAGGGGAAACATGAGTAAATTCAGCAGAGTAAGGGCTCTAATTGGGTAAATGGGGGCTGGGCTGCCCATGTCCTTGAGGTGGTGGGAAGGCTGCTGATCTGGGGTGCCAGGAGACCTGAGTTTTGATGCAGGCTCTGTGACTTTGAGCAGGTCATTTCCAGCTTCTGAGCTTCCATTTCCCTAGCTGAAAATGTGGGGCTTGCCATACTCGATGCTGTACTCTATGAGTCTTTGCAGCTCTGACATCTTTTTTTGTTTTGGTCACTCAGAGACTCCAGGATTGGGAGAACAACCTGCATTCTGATTTAAAGTGTGAATCTAATAATTTCAAAAAGAAAGGGACTAAAAGGGACAAACTTGTTTCTGTTTATTTTCCATCCTTTTTTGGGGAAGTGTAACATTTGAAATCAAATTCTCATTGGCTTAGCCAATGTGTAGACTTCGAGGGGAAATTCTCACTGCCCAGAGAAGTGACTAAAAACGACCACTGCAGCCAAAAGGAGAAGTTTTTTAAAAAAATCTGTGCTCTACAGATGGATGAAGTGCTGCTGCACATGGACAGAGTGGATCTGGACATTCAGCGTGAGCGCAGGGAGCCTGAGAATGGATTGGTTGAGCATAGACAGGGTGACCTATCGACATTCACTGTGGTCCTGATCTATGTGGCCTCTTCCTAAGGGAAGATTTTTCTTAAGGTTGTTTCCTTTTTCAGCAGATATTTGTGAAGAAACTGTATCTGTAGTCTCATTTTGTCCTTACAATGACCCTGATGGATGGGAGGTAGAGGGATGATGATCAGTAAGAGTTGGCAAAGCACCAGGAACTAGCAAGAGCAGGACACCTTTTCCACCGCTAGGTAAATGGACTTAATGACTGCTGGCACCATGGGTGAGGGGACTGCCCGGCAGGAGCTGTGGCCATAGCTAGGGGATTACAGCTACAGCCACAACCCTGGCCCTGTACGGAGGGAGTGGGGGAAATAAAGAGTTCATATCACTCTCCTCTTACCCTGGAGTCTCCTGCTGGTACCCTGCATTGGCTGAGTCTAACTGGAAGCCAGAGGGCAAAGGAGGTACCCTTTCCAGCTCTGCAATTCTCTTCAGACATGGCTGGGATTTCTGGAGAGAATTTGCAGAATCGGAAAGCAGAGCTTTCCAATCAATGCCAAGCAAGAGACTCTGCAGACTCTCATAGCCTTGGGACCTGAGAAACCAGGTCTCCAGTGAGCAGTCACTTAAGCCCGTGCAGCTGGTCCTCTCTTACTTTCTCTCCTACAGCAGCAGCAAAGGAGCCATGGGCCAAAGGGACTTGCTGGGTAGAAGTGGACCCACATTCTAAAGAGGAATGGAAGAGAAACCTGATTTCTTTGACTCGTCCTGTCCCTGAAGATGAGGGGCAGGCACAGACCAGCCCTCTCCACAAAGACAAATATATTCTTCCATTCATGGGAGGGGTAGTAGAGACTAACATTTGTTAAGTATCTATTACATGGGGGGTATGGAGGAAGGCCCTTTGTGTGTGTTGCCTCTTTTAATCCTTTGGTGATCAACTCATGAAAATAAACAGCTCCAGAGCCAGCTGTCTTTGGAGGGTGTAGGCAGGCCCGGCTCTGGGAAACCTGGTGACACTGACCTAGTTTGACTTCCAAGTCTTCTCTCTTCTTCGATTCTGGTGAGCCCCACTCTAGCCCCATAGTATGCCCAAGCACCCAGATACTGCTTCCATCAGGAGGAAATAAAATACCTGATGAATTTCTTCACTCAAGGTGTTAGGAGCTTAATGTGTTTCCCCTCCCCAGGAGAATTTGTCTTTTCCAAGACAGTCAGAGAGTGGGTGGTGCTGAACTCAAAGGAGTGAATCACTAATAGTGGAATCCCAGGCATTCAGGGAGGTCCTATTTCTGGGGTGGGTTCCTTCCTGACACTTCATTTTCTACAAAGGTGGCAGCCACCTATTGTCTCCAGAAAGGAGGCTGTCCCTGTGGGTGTGGTGATGGTGGGAAAGGAGAGGCACCTGCAGGCTGAAGCCAAGGTCATCTGATTTTCAAAACCAAATCTGTCCCTTCAAAGGAGAAGTGGCTTAAAAATCCACACAGCCTCCCGAGTGGAGAGAAGAATTCCCTCTCTCCCCTCTGGAACAGGGTTCCCTTCACCCAGAACACGGTGCTGTTGTTATGCAATGTCCCTGTTGGCAAAGATATTTGAGCTCCTTGTTTTCAGGTCTGTGTCATTTCCAAGAAAGAGCTGTGGCCTTTGAGTAGGACTGGGCTCCTGAATAGGGGCCCTGATGCCAAATGAGGGAGCCAAGAAAAGGCAGAGAAGAGGAAAGTCCTGACTTTTACACGAAGATGAGACAGCCGGCCCTGTGGCAGCCAGATGGCAGTCCTGTTGCTCTGTAGTGGCCTTAGGGGTCAGACTAGGGGCAGAGCTGGGCTGAAGGCAGGAAGGCCAGGACAAGACAGGTGAGAAGGGCAAAGTCTCCTGCAACCTGGTAAGAAAATGTGGGCTAAGCCATTCTCATCTGGAGCTGAAAACTTGCTGGAGAATGGCCCTCAACATTCAAGTTCACACCCATGGATTTATAAAAGGCAGGGCTGGGGGGAAAGGTTTTTCCCATTATACTTAATAACATCATCAACAATAATAGTCACTACTACCATTTATTGAGCATTGACTCAAAAGACAGTCCCTTTATGAAAATTATTTACTTAAATCCTCACAAAGCTTCTATTCATTCACCCAACACATATTTATTGAGTTCCTACTATGAGTCAGGCATTATTCTAGGTGCTTAGTTTAGATCAAGGGACAAGACAGACAAAATCCCTGTTCTGGTGGCAGGGCTACTACATGCAATTAACAGCACACAACTCTAGGGGGAGCCACATACATGGGCCACCTTATGAATGGTGTGCCCTGAGGTTGAGCATCCTGGCAGCCCCTTTCTGTGACATTTGCATTCTAGTGAAGGGAGTCTAATACCAATGAACTAGATGTCATTATCCCCTGACTACAGTTTAGGAAACAGAGACACATAGGAGTTAAGTAACTTGCTGAGTTTTTCAGCCAAAAATGACTGACCCATGATTTATACTGAAGTCAGTCCTTGCAATTCACCTGTGCCACGTACTTGCCTTTCTCTCCCTGGTGGGCACAGGGAAGAAGGAGTAGCCAGGCTGGCCAGGTGAGTGCTGGGCTGGCTGGCCCAGTAGAGGCACCATGTCCTGACTGGGTGGACAAAGACTGGGTAGAAGGTAGCAGAGAATCCCTTGGTGAGTCTAACTTAGCTATAAGAAGGCTTGCTGAGAGCAGCTGCCTCCATGCAGAGGGAGGGGTGACTGGCTTTTAATCCTTCCCAGCTGAGGATTTAGTCAAAGAAGCTTGTCTCTGGGGATAGCCTATGGTCTTGAAGGGCTAGAGTTAGCTATTAGTTCATCCATTTATTTATCATTCATTCATTATTTTTAAAAAATTTCCTAGCTATGTTTGGGGGCAGAGAAGTAGGTCAAGAGACCTAGAGGTTTGCAAGGATAGCTTCTAAACTCCTTTGGTTCAGAACAGAATAGAAAGTGTCCTCAGGTGACCTTGGGTCTGCTTCCCAAGCAAATTGAGCATATGCAGCAAGAACAAAGACTGCACTCTACTCTAGTGAGCTCAGCCTGCTAGGCTTGGATCTAGATTTTATAGCAATAAGCCTGGAGTCTCACCTTTGGGTCAGACAGAGTACTACCCCAGACATGAGGTAGGCAGAGCCTTGTCTATATTCCTCTGTCTTTGTCCAAGCCTGCTTTGTTCTTCCTCTTGACGAGGAATAAAGATGGCCTCTGGGTGTGCATCTCCTTCCTTCTTCCACCCCCAGATGTACCTGTTTGTGTGCAGTGGGCTTCTGAGACCTGGGCAGGGATGCCAGAGACCGCAAGCCAGATGCTTGGGATGCCAATCCTTGGGACTTTGAGGAGGAAGAGAGGTTCTGAGGGGCATCTCTCTATGGGACAGAGTCAAATGGAACACATGCAAGTCCCTTGGAAGGCTGGTATCTAAGTGTTGGCCACACAATGTCCATTCTTCCTCCATTGTTTGAATTTCTCCTTCTCTATCCTTCTATCTTTCTTGGCACCTTGAACCAGGTCTGGGGTGAGAGAAAGGATGGTGTAGGTGAATTAGTGGTAGTTATTGGAGGAAGGCAATAAACCCAGAAAAAGTGTCATGTGACTTCTTTCTTGGGCCCAGCGTGACGCTTCTAGTTAGGCTAACGTGGGTCTTGGGACTCTTCCCGAGATTTTGTGGAAAAGTCTTTGTATTTGTGCTGGTAACAGAAGGAAACCAGAGTTAGGGCTGGTGGGATGAAGCAGTGGGAACACTGATTTCTCCTTTTTTTCAGATTCAGAGATTTCTTTCTGTCAGAGACGTCCGTGGGGGAGGGATGGGATTGGGAGTGAGGAGAATCCCTTTCCTCTCCTCTCACCATCTGGTGGTCCCAGTGCCCACGCACCACCTCGTTGGATGGACATTTTGATTCCCTTAAGATGTACATTCTTCAAATCATTGTTTGTCATTAGCTCCCTGGAGAAAATGGAGGGGCTGAGATATTAGTGAGAAAACATAAAGTTAATTGGGTGATGGAAACTGGGAGAAGGGGAATGTCAGAAGAAAGTGAGCAAGGTCTGCTAAAAGCGAACTTTATCTTCGTCTCAATTTTGCCTAAGACTCGTGTTGCCTGGGCAGTCTCTTCTTGGAAGAGAAATTTTCATGACAGTTTGGGCCAGAGATGGCAAATAAATGCCTGACATGGTTGCTGCCAGCCCCAGTCTCCCAACACGTTCGCAAGGGCGCACACCACTTCTCTCTGTGACCATAGACTCAGACCCATTGCAATCCAGCATCCTGCATGGCCCCATTGGTCAGAGTTGACATTTGCAATGAAGCTGCTTCCCTATGCCTGGTTAGGCCTTTTGCTATGAATTCTCTGGAGTTAACTATTTCCAAGGGGCTCCATCTTATTCTTATGACTTCCACGGGATTTGGAGCCCCAGAAGACAATCCCATGTGGATTCACAAAATGCCCTCTAAATTTGATGGCTGTCAGTGCATACTAAGCACGACTGACTCACTGGTATCTGTTTCCTCCACTGACACAGCTGGTTCTTAGGCTCGGCAGGAGTTTGGGCTGAGACCTCTCGTTGCTCTATATTACCTCTGTTACTAACGAGGCGTTGTTCCTTAATTACTAGGTGCTGGATACTAGAATTGCTTTTCTTTGTTTCAGGGGATTTAGCAAAGGGCTTATAAATATTTCTTGTGTCTGGCAGGAACTACCTGATTTTTTCATTCTTCAGGTCACTGAGTTGGCAATCAAGGCAAATCAAAGTTAGCTGGGAATCAGAATGAAGGGGGACTAGGAAAAGTGATGCCTAGAACACCAACAGGTGTGGGATCATCTTCATTGTACCTTTCAGAGCCTAAGATATAAGTCCTCTGGATACTCTCTGCTTGTTTATTTAAAGGAAAAAATAATGAGAATGTGGGAGAAATGGGTGCTTTGGGTAATTTCATATTCTAATTGATGAACGTGAATGAAATTATAACATTAAACCACTAGTAGCCCTTGCTGTAAAAAACTATTCCAAAATAGCTGAGTCTGTTTCCTGCCTCAGTGTGTCCCACCTCTTGCGCTTGAGTCCTTAATGGTCCAGAGTTTCAAGTCCCCAGTGTCCTAATCTTGAAAAGCAGAAACTTTAGAAGTTTGCTGAAGTTTATTAGTTGGCTATACGATCCATCAAGAAATTGACATTTTTGGATTAAATTCAAGATAGTTTTTAAAAAATCAGTTGTTTCTTTATCATGAAAACTAAAAAATTAATTGAAGGTAGAGGCTAGTTGGAATTCCAGTTAATAGATGGATTTCTTCCTTCTTGAAGAAACTTCTGTCCAAGGGCAAACTGAATCCTGGTGGTCTGTGCTGGTCACATTCAGCAAAAAATGGCCTGAGGTTTTGATGGTTATCATTCTCAAAACTGTTCCTGCCAACAC
The DNA here is from genome assembly GCF_028885655.2 of Pongo abelii. Taxonomy (NCBI): domain Eukaryota; kingdom Metazoa; phylum Chordata; class Mammalia; order Primates; family Hominidae; genus Pongo; species Pongo abelii. The sequence continues at coordinate 32,652,804 of NC_071994.2, read as the reverse complement.
ACTCTGTGATCCCAGGAGGTCACCTGACCTTTATAAGGCTCAGTTTCCTCCTCTGTAAAATGGGCAGGGTAATCAAGCTAGGCAAAATATTTAACCTAAGTGAGGAAATTGTGCTATTAGTGCCCTGAAGAACGTATAGAAAGACATTAGACATTATTTTTATTCAATATCATGTTGAAATTAGTTTTTTTTTAATTATACTTTAGGTTTTAGGGTACATGTGTGCAATGTGCAGGTTAGTTACATATGTATACATGTGCCATGCTGGTGCGCTGCACCCACTAACTCGTCATCTAGCATTAGGTATATCTCCCAATGCTATCCCTCCCCCCTCCCCCCACCCCACAACAGTCCCCAGAGTGTGATGTTCCCCTTCCTGTGTCCATGTGTTCTCATTGTTCAATTCCCACCTATGAGTGAGAATATGCGGTGTTTGTTTTTTTGTTTATTGCGGCATTATTCACCATAGCAAAGACTTGGAACCAACCCAAATGTCCAACAATGATAGACTGGATTAAGAAAATGTGGCACATATACACCATGGAATACTATGCAGCCATAAAAAATGATGATTTCATGTCCTTTGTAGGGACATGGATGAAATTGGAAATAATCATTCTCAGTAAACTATCACAAGAAATTAGTTTTTAAAAAGAAGACCTATTGGATTTTCCAAGAACAACTAAACTGATTCCTTGTAGACAGTTTAGAGAATACAGAAAATTAGAAATAGGAAAAAGCAAAACAAAACAAAAACTATCAAAGTCTACGCAAATACAGTTTCTCTTAACTTTTGGTTTATTTCCTTCTAGTCATTTTTTAGGTGCATTTTTAAATTGTGGTAAAATATATGTAACATAGAATTTATCATTTTAGCCATTTTTAAGTGTAGAGTTCAGTGGCATTAAGTACATTTATATTGCTGTGCAACCATCACCGCCATTCATCTCCAGATTTTATCACCCCAGACTGAAACTCCATATCCATTAAATGATAACTCCCCATTCTCGTCTCCCTACCCTGGTGACCACCATTTTACTTTCCGTTTCTATGAATTTGACTTTCTTGGTGCCTCTTATAAGTGGGATCATTTTTAGTCATGTTTATAATAGGTTTCCTTTAAAAATATGAATGGAGCCTAATGAATATTGAATTTAGTGTACTGGTTTCTTTGAACATTTCAGCATCATAAGCATGTTTTTGTATTCCACATTCTTCTTGTACTGCTATATTCTCTATAGGATTTTTTTTTTTTTTTTGACGGAGTCTCACTCTGTTGCCCAGGCTGGAGTGCAGTGGTGCAATTTCAGCTCACTGCAACCTCCACCTACTGGGTTCAAATGATTCTCCTGCCTCAGCCTCCCAAGTAGCTGGGACCAGAGGTGCACACCACCATGCCTGGCTAATTTTTGTATTTTTAGTACAGATGGGGTTTCATCATGTTGGCCAGGCTGGTCTTGAACTCCTGACCTCAGGTGATCTGCCCACCTTGGCGTCCCAAAGTGCTGGGATTACAGGTGTGAGCCACTGGCCCCAGCCTTGAACATCATTTTTAATGGCTGAAGATTATAGAATCCAGTGGGTGTACCATCCATTATTAGTATTCTGTTGTTCCCAAATGTTTGCTGTTTTAAACAGTGTTGTGAAAACATATTTTTGTGTTGAACTTTTATCATATTGACAGGCACTTCCTCTGTGCAGAATCAAGAAATTAATTACTGGTTTATAAGGAATGTGAACCTTTCAGGCTCATAATCTGTATTACCAAATGGTTAGGAAAAAATGTTCAGAAGGTGCCATTCACAGATGGAGTGGGCTTCCACCAAGGGCTGTGAAGCTCTAATCTCAAAGGATGTTGACTACTGGTAGGGCTGATTCAAGTATTAGATATCTAGGAAGGGTGGGAAGGGCAGTGAAGCTTCCAAAATTCCTATGTAGGAGAGGCATAGGGGTGCTGATCTCTTCATAAGGGGTGACGGGAGTTTTCCTTGAAACAGCATGCGCAGATCAAGCGCTGTTCTTTCCTTTAGATTGTGTGTTTATTTGGGGCGACTTGGAGGGTTGCTAATTGAGATTATGGGGAATCTAAAGCCACACCCCAAACCGCCCCTTGGTTCTCCTACCTGGGGGAGAGTTGACACTAGTCAAACCCCTCCCATCGCTGAGATTTTGTGATTCCAGGACTCTTGCCACTGCACAGACTCCAGCTGGACTCAGGGACTCCAGCTTCTCACATCACCCTGGCTCATCCATAACTCTCTTTTGTTTCATCTCAAACATCACTGAGAGATGGCTGCCTCCTCTCCCTTCCTAGGAAAGCCCATGTCACAATAAGCATGCCTGTACTTCTCATCAGTGCTTTCTTGGTAGCACCACCTGACAAACACTGCTCGCGGCTGCCTTCAGCTGCTCTCCAAGAAGACGTCATAACCATGAGAGGTCTGAATCAGCCCATTTTTTCCCCTGTGGCACTGTGTGCTTTGGCTGCCTGGCCAGAAAGCTGGGACTGTATTTACCTATCATTTTGATGCTATCTTGGGGTGTAATTGGAATTGAGCTCTTAGTGTGGAAATTCTTACTGAGAACACAAAGGATTGAAGAGCGCTTGGAGGCTGAACTCTGGAAGGACTCTTCCCTGAGGCCTCTTGGCATCTGGCTTTTGTTTCTTGGAGCGGTGGTATGGCCCACAGGTGGATGTTTCCTTTGGGAGCAATTTCTTGCTTTTTCAGTAGCTCTGGGCTGTCATCAAGCCCACTGTTCCTTGTCTTCTCTGCATTGTTTAGTGATGATGTGGGTGAATTACTCCACAGTTTAATTCCAGTGGTAGAGCAGTCACCATTTGTTGGTTTCTTTTTCCTATGGGAACTCTGGTCTGCATCTCACTGTGTTTCCCCTGAACATGTCTGGGGTCCTCCAAACAGCTTCATGTCCCTCTGAGTGTGGACACTCAGATTCTAACTCAGATTCTAAGTCAATGGTCTCAGCCTTTAGAACCACAGGAGGCCAGGCACGGTGACTCACGCCTGTAATCTCAGGACTTTGGGAGGCGTACACGGGTGGATCATCTAAGGTCAGGAGTTCGAGACCAGCCTGGCCAACACAGTGAAACCCCATCTCTACTAAAAACACAAAAATTAGCCAGATGTGGTGGCATGTGCCTGTAATCCCAGCTACTCAGGAGGCTGAGGCAGAGGTAGGAGAATCGCTTGAACCCAGGAGATGGAGGTTGCAGTGAGCCGAGATTGTGAGATTGTGCCATTGTACTCTAGCCTGGGCAACAGAGTGAGACTCCATCTCAAAAAAGAAAAAAAAAAAAGAACCACAGGAGGGAGAGATCATATATGACCCCATATGTGTGAAAAGTCCTATCATTGCTACCCACACCAACAATATTAGTGGAAAAATGTCTTCAAAGGACATTCGTTTCAATGATACATGAGTTTTGCTTCCTTTCTTAATTTTTCCCTGTACAGCTATGTAATGATTTTTTCAGTCAGATCCTCTTTTCCCCCCTATTAATTGTATTTGTAGGATGAGATTGATTCTAACACAATAGCAAATGATGTATGCACATTTAACACATTTCATGAAGGCAGGAAAGGGCACACTATAAATTCTGTGAAATCCACACTAGATCATGCCTCTTCTTTCTCAACTGGGAGGTGGGCTCTGACAGTGCTCAAGAGAAAAAAAATCAAGTTGTGACAGTTTAAAAAATATTTTAAGTATTAAACTATTTATTATGGAACTTAAAACATACACAGAAGTTGGCAGAATAACATCATGTACCCTAAATATCTATCTTCAAACCTCAACAGTCATAAACCTGTGGTCAGTTCTGCCTCTTCTGGCTCCCATCTGCTCTCTGACTTCAGTTTATTTTGAAGCATGTCTCAGACATCTTGTGACTTCAGTATTGCACTATGTATGTCCTAAAGGTAAGCATTCCCTTTAAAATATATATCTACTTTTTAAATGAAGAACAATTAGGTGCATTTTCATAAGGGTTTTAGAAAGGGAAGAAACTATTTCTTTAATTTAAAAATGTATCGGACAACTAATCCATGGTTACTGTTTCTAACACGGATACCATAATAACAGGATCATTCTATTATACATGGACTAGTGAGATCAATTTGTCAGATAAACTTAGAAGAGCCATTAAGAAAGTTATGTCATAATTTTTAGTCACTAGCTGAAACCAAGACTTTAATTCTGCAGAACATCATACCAGGATTCAGAATTGTACACACTGATTGTGTTTGTCCAGAGGTAGTCTCAGATCCACTGTATATAATTTTCCATTTGCCTAGCTATGGGGTTGGACACATCAGTTTTTTCCAGACCAAGGGTCTCCTAGCTTTTTTTTTTTTTTTTTGAGACAGAGTCTCTGTTGCCTGTGCTGGAGTGCACTGGTGTGATCTCGGCTCACTGCACCCTCCACCTCTCAGATTCAAGTGATTCTTGTGTCTCAGCCTCCTGAGTAGTAGCTGGGACTACAGGCACCTGCCACCATGCCTGGCTTTTTTTTTTTTTTTTTTTTTTTTTTTTGTATCTTTAGTAGAGGCGGGATTTTGCCATGTTGGCCAGGCTGGTCTTGAACTCCTGATCGTAGAAGATCCGCCCACCTTGGCCTCCCAAAGCTGGGATTACAGGCGTGAGCCACTGCACCCGGCCTCCTAGCTGTTTTGGCTGCACACTTCTATCAGTAGATAATTAAGCATGTACCCATACCATTTTCCACAATATAAATTATTTACTTATAAATTGCATTATGTACTCTATCATGCTGGTAAATTAAGTATATTATAAAACATAAACTAAAAGTATGAAGTGAGAATTAAAAATGAATAGCAATTCTAATATCTTCATCTTCCCCTCAGTGGATCCTCTTGTACATACCCCAATTTGCAGACCACTGGAGGAGACTGTAGGAGGCAATATTATATCCCAGTGAGGTGTGTGGGTTGTAAAGCCGAACAGCCTGAGTCCACATCCCAGCTCTACCACTCCTTAGTTCTGCGATCTTGGAAACATCACTTAACCTCTCTGAATCTATCTTCTCACCTGTAGTATGAGGGCGTTAACCCCTTACAGGTTATTGTAAGGTTTCTTACACAGTGCCTGTGGTAAGCATGCAATACATTTTAGCCAATAATAGCAGTAATGATAATAACGCATTCCTAGAGGGCTGGGATGGATCTAGATTTTTCTTCCCCTTTTAATGGAAGACTGCAGCATGATGCATGAATTTACACTTCCTCAGACATTGCTGGTGCTGATGATGGTAATGACGGTGAGGCTGCGATGATGGTTTCAGGGATGGGTGTGTTGGGCGTGATGAATAGCATGACGTATATTGTCACTCATTTAGTTTATCTGCACTGATGATGATGCTGATGATATGATGACTGTTACAGGGATAGTCACATTGTGGGTGATGAATATGATCAGAAAGGGAAGACTTCCACAGTTCCTACCCGAACTACAACATCGATATTTTCATTTGTCTTTCCTAGGAACCCTTACCTTAATCACCTGACCAATATGCTGATGACTAACGTGTTGCGCCCTGCCTTTCTTCCGGGCCTTTCTGCCTTGTTGATCTGTTTTGCTGGTGTGCCCTCCACTGTGCTCTTGGGTCTTTGTCTCTTGGTAAAGCCTAGTACTGCGGTTGCTGTACACAAACCCCGTAGATGACTAAGATCTCTATTCACTGCAGGGCCATTCATCTCCCAGAAACTATTTTATCCTTATGCCCAGCAACTATTTTATCCTTATGTCAAGAGACTTGCCTCTTAGCCCCTGGGGACCATGGAAAGAGTGCTAGAAACCTACAGAGTATGACCTTTTGTGGCCTTATGCAAGAAGTGACCTGTGTCTTTCCTGTCATGAGAGAGGACAGACATTGTAGGAATCAAACACATAACACTAGTGCAAAACTAGGGATAATGCCCAAACCTGGTTAGGCAGGGGCACCTGGAACATGCTTGTCCAGGAAATCTTCTACTCAGTTCTGCTGCCTCCATGTCCCAGATGATCACAGAAGCCTCCTGAGAAGGGTTGAATCCCCCATCACCTGGGGATCCCAAGAAAGCTGCAGAGGAAAGACTTTCTCTTCCAAGATCAGAACAAAGGAAGGTTAGCATTATGCCCAGTAGTGCCAAAAGGTAAGGCTGGATTAAAATAAGAATTTGCCTTAAGCTCTTTTCCTGGGGGCTTGTTTTTTTCACTAATCTAGTTGGCTGGACTTTAGGGAAGTATGCACCATCTTCTTCAGAAGTGCTTCAGATTTTATATTTTTAAGAAATTCAAGAGTCTGAGTTAGGCACTTTAATGTAACCTCCCCAAAGCTTTTGTTCTAGGAATTGACTTGGGGATTAATCTTTTTAGCAAATTCTGACACAGTAGCATCTCATAACCTTTTATTTTTTTCTACAGACCACATTGTATCCACCTGGGATATTCTGAAAATGAACAGTGACACCTAAGAATGTATACTTATCTCTTCATACCAGTTCTCCAAACTGGATGTTGCCCATGTCTCAAAATTACTTGCCTCCAATTTTAGGGCATAAAGTGTGAGATTCTGTAGCATGAGATTATATGTTCTTAAAATACTAAGTATACATAAATTATCCCTTAACATCTTTAACATGCATTTTTTTTTTTTTTGTAGAGATAGTATCTCTACAAAAAAAATCTCTCTGTGTTGCTCAGGCTGGTCTCGAACTCCTGGGCTCAAGAGATCTTCCCATCTCGGCTTCCCAAAATGCTAGAATTACAGGCATGAGTCTCCACACCTGGCCTAACATGAAATATTCTTTAGGATAATGTATTATTCTATAGATTTGAAATAATTTATCAGTTCTATACTTAATTATAAATACTCTTGGGAATAAAACATACTTATCTAATAAGCAAACAGTCATGCTATTCCAATTTGGGATTGCCTTTCCAAGCATCTTTTTGGGGGTTTCTTCAACTGATTGGGAGACCCCCGGCCAGGGAAGAGAAAGAGAATTTGATTTGTGACACTGATGGAATGGACTACATCCTTTTGGTGGTGACTCTACTGGGGACTTGTCACAGAGCTTATTTTCTAAACAGATGTGAAAAATGAAAGTCAGGCTGCTCTCTGGTTGGTAAGATAAAGCTTGCATTAATACTTGGCAGCATTATTTTGGCTAAAGCATCAGATCAAACGTCCACATTATCACCTCCCCTTCCCAATTCCAACTGCCCATGATAGAAAAGAAATAAAAGACTAGGAATAGGTCCATCAACTGGCGAATGGCTAAACAAAATGAGGTATATACATACAATAGATGGTTATTGAATCATAATAGGGAATGAAGTACTGATACATGCTACAATATAGATGATCATCATAAACATCATGCTACGTGAAAGAGGCCAGATGTAAAAATGTCACATATTATATGATTCTACTTATTTGAAAAACTCAAAGTAGGCAAATCCATAGAGACAGAAAGCAGACTGGTAGTTTCCCGGTGCTGGGGAGAAGGCAGACAGAGAAGTGACTGCTTAATGAGTACGAAGTTTCCTTTTGGGATGATAAAAATATCTTGGGACTTAGAAGTGATGGTTGCACAACATTGTGAATGTACTAATTGCCATGGAGTTGTACACCTCAAAATGGCTAAAGTGAATTCTATGTTATGTGAATTTTACCTGAATTTAAAGAAGAGTAGAAACAAACACCAAGAAAAAGGGAGGAAAGGAGACATTATTGAACAAGACATTTCAACAAGTTTGGGAATATGGAAAATATATGGAGAAGTAGCAACTGACATACCAGAGTGGCAGAAGAAATAGTCTACGTGACTGTGGGGAATGGGGTGGATGTGGAACTAGTGAGAAATAAACCGCTTTACTGGGAAGAACTACAGAAAGACTGAGGCTTGGATGCAGCTGGTGCTACTACAGGTAGCAGTAAACAGGAGGATTCGTTGAACTTCAGAATATAGAGAATTTTGATATAAGAGGCTTTTTTTTTTCTCATCTCAACCCAGGAGACTTTTTTTGTTCTCTAGGTGAGGGAGATCTAGAGACAGCCAAGTACAGGGTGCAATATCATCTAGAAAATAAAGAAGAGGTTCGAGTCTGCAGGTGAGACTCCTGCTCTCTTCCTGGAATGCTGGCAGCCAGGCTTAGATCAGCCTCTCCACCCTGCCCCAGGCAGAAGATGGAAGATCCCTTTCTGGAGAAACTGACTCATCCAACAGATAACAGCTCAGATTCTTACTTTTTAGAGCTCACCAGTAAAATGCAGCTCAACACTTGATCAGTTTCCAGCGATGACCCCTGATCAGGCCCTCACTACGAACCTCTGGGTTTTAATTGGTCGTTTAGTATCTCAATTTTAAAGATCAAAGACAGGATCACTTTTGAGGAAACTTCCAACTTTAATGAAAGAATTTAAAAAAAAAAAAGGGAAAAAAACCCTGGTAGTGTAAAGAGCAGAGAAATGGCAGGGAAATGAAAATTAAGTTAAAAAACAGAAACTTTTATATAATTGTAACCCTTTGCAGAGATAAAGAAATACATTGCATACCTAAAACAAGTACAAGTTGCCATGGAAACAGATTCATTAGTGAAGAGGAAAGAGATCTTGGAAATTAAAGACATAAAAGACAAAATAAAAATTAAAAAATTAAACAGAATTTAGAACATAATGTTGAAATGAGAGAACTTTAGATCTCAAAAACAACAGAGAATCAACCCAGGAGATTGTGTGTGACTAAAGAAGTCTCAGAAAGAGAATAGAGGAAAGGAAGGAATATTATAAGAAAAGTTTCAAGAATAAAAGGTCATGGGCCTCCAGATTGATAAAAATCCATCTTGCATCCAGAAAAAATGGACTTTTCAAGAACTGCATCAGAACCTATCCTGTGAAATGTTAGGACAAGTAGATCCTAAAATCTTCCAGAGGGAATCCATACAAAGGACTTGAATGGCATTAGACTTCTCCATATCAATATTGGATGGTGAAAGAAAAAGAGCAATACCTTAAACTTGCTAAAAGAAAATGATTTTTAACAAGAATTCAATTTCCATCTCAATAAAAAAAACCCACTGTAAAGGAAAAATTCAAATCTTCTCAGGCATATAACTCTAAAATTCTACCTCCTGTGCACCTAATCTTGGCAAGTATCTCAGGAAGATACACTTTGCTAGAACAAGGACATAGTTCAAGAAAGTGGAAGAAATCAGATCTGGGAATCAGGGGATCACATGATACAGAGGCACAGCCAGAGAGATCCCAGGGAGAGCATGTCCAGTGTGACAAGGAGTGGACAGCTTCAGAAGGGACAGCACCAGGGGAAAAAACAAAATGAATATCTGATTGGCATAAACATTTGGAAGTAGTATTAAAAATGAGTGTGTGACAGGTGTGTTGTTACATTTGCCAAAAAACAGTAAAAGGCAGAAAAAACCCCAAGCAGATGAAAAGTAAAGAAGGCAATGGTTAACTCCTGGAAAAATAAAAACAATATTCAAGAAAGGAAATGAAATCATGGTGTACTTCTTGACTAATTGGTGAAAAATGAAGATGTACATAGTTATTAAAATGCAAACATTGATTATTGAGTTTACCCAAAGTTGTGACGTTTGGAAGCAGGGGTAGGCACAGTGGGGTGTAAGAGACCTAAACCCTCACTTACCGTAATGTCTAAAAAATTGCCATACTAAAGAATAGCAGCATATTATATTATTTAGAAATGTGGATGCAAATGCCAGAAGAAAAATCAAAGGAAGTGAAAAACGTTTTCCTCTAGGAATAGGACAGGGGACGTAATAGGGAACAGATATTCTGCATTATCTCAATTAATTCTCACAACTGTGACTGACGCTCTTTTGCTCTCCTTGTTTTACAGATGAGCAAACTCAAAGAGGGATGCAACTTGCCTAGGGTCCTATAGCCAGCAGCTCATGAGTGTGGAATGGGGATTCAAATAAGGTCTAGGAGACTCCAAAAACCATGTGCTTAACCATGAAGTTTTACTACCTCTTCTCTGCTTCTTCATTAAGTATTTTTAGTGCCTAATTGCCCATGCTCTGTGCCAGGTGCAGTAAAGGAGGATTACACAGGTGCAACATGATCCATGACTCTTGTTGAAATCAGCAAGTCAAAAATAAAGGCTAATTAGCACATGAAAAGATGCTCAACATCACTAATCATTAGGGAAATGCAAAACTGCATTAAAATATCACCTCACATACATTAGGATGGCTACTATGAAAAAAACCAGAAAATAACAAATATTGGCAAGGATGTGGAATAACTGGAACACTCATGCATTGTTGGTGGGAATGTAAAATGGTGCAGCTGCTGTGGAAAACAGTATGATAGCTCTTTAAAAAATTAAAAAAAAAAAGATTTCTCATATAATCCCGCAATTCCATTCCTGGATATATACCCCAAAGAATGGAGAAAACAGGATCTTGGAGAGATGTTTGTATACCCATGTTCATAGCGGCATTATTCACAATAGCTAACATCTGGCAGAACCCAATGAATGAATGGATAAACAAAATGTAGTATATACGCACAATGGGATATTAGTCTTAAAAAGGAAGGAAATTCTGACACATGCCACAACATGAATGTGCCTTGAGGACATTATGCTAAGTGAAATAAAGCCGGTCACAAAAGGACAAATATTATATGATTCCATTTATATAAGCTACTTAGAGCAGTCAAATTCATAGAGACAGAAAGTAGAGTGGTGGTTGCCAGGGATGTAAAGGTGGGCATTTCTCAAAAAACTGAGAAATACAGAAAAATAAAAATCACTCACTATTTGCCATACTTCCACCCTGGTTCCTTTTAAACCTATTTTTCTTCTTCTTTTTTTTTTTTACTCAAAGAAATACATGTTTATAGTTTAAATATTCAAATAGTACTACAGGTTCGTAATAAACAAGAGCGGTCTAACTCCCCTCCTCCCAGCCCTGTGCTCCAGTCCTTTCAGATGTTGTTTCTGGTCTTTGTATTTCTCAATAACATGCCTGAATGTATTTTCTGGCTCCTTGTATTATTTATTTATTTATTATTTGTTGAGTTTATTGCTATGAAAAATAGGGATTAGATCACTTACAGGGCCTTCCTGACACTGTGCTCACCTTCCCCACCTATATGCACAATTCACCTTCCCTGTCCTCATGGAAGTAATATTACTCTTTTAGTTAAGTCACAGGTCAGTATTTATGTTATGATTATGTAAATATTGTTTATGTAATACGCTAGGGTTACTTTTTTTTTAAATTCCTTGTCCTCCTTCACCCCCACCACCCAACCCCAATCTCATCCTGGAGTTCACAGTTATCTCATTTTTCCTTTGCTTGGTTTTCTAAAATCTATCTCCTGGCTCTTTCTCCAACTCTTCTCTCAGTAAGATAGTTTCTCAGCTCTACGTTTTCCTCTTGTTGACATTGCTCCAGAGCCCTCCAACCAGCTCAGGTGGCTATTCTGCTTGGTCACTCACTTGTCCTCCTAGGTTTTCTTATCTCCATCATCTTGGGGATTCTGGTCTCCCATTTCCTGTGTTAGACCAACTGTGTCCTGGATCCCATATCTTTCTGTCTCTTGGTTTATTTGTTTGCTTTGATTGAACATACTACCTATGACATTTCTAAGAAAGAATGAAAGAGAAATGATTTTTTGAGTTGTGGGATGAATATTAAAGTCACTACCCTGGAAGGATCATTGTGCCTCTATCTGTATGAGGGATTCCCCTTGCACTTCTCAACCATAGACAGCTCTGTTCTGTCTCTTGAGCTCATGGTGAACCCATCCCCCAGGACAACATTTCTGTGTGTCTTGGTCTGGCACGAGGTGACTATCTATTCCCAGCATATGCCAATCAACACTTGTCTTAATAATACCTTAGCCTCAACACCCAAGGTTTAAGTTGCATTAATCACCTCATAAAGAAACCTTCACAAGTGCTAATTACTAACCTAGTCTTTAAACTATACTCATTTAAAGAGGTGGCATCTTAGAAGTTACAGTGTTTATAGTCATTCAACAAACATTTATTGTCAGCCATATAGAAGACACCATGCAAGGGCTTTACATGGGTTATCCGATGTAGTCCTCATGAAGGTCCGTGACGTGGGCATTATTGCCATTTGTAAATGAGTTTCAGAGAGATAAAACTTCTCCAGCCATTCATTCAACACATTTACTGAGTATCTACTATGTGCTAGAAAATGAGGATACTGCAGGGGGCAGATGCACATGTCCCTGGCCTCTTGGAGTTTGTAGTCTAGCCTAGTCTGTTTCCAAGGGTAACAGATATTAAATAAATAATTTCAGAAGTAGTCTATTAAATACATTTGAGACAAGTGTCATGAAAAAGAAGTACAAGATGCTATGGGAATATATAAAGGCCATAAGCTGTCCTAGTCTGGGGCTCAGAGGTGGTTTTTCTGAAGCAGTGCATTAAGTCTGCAGGATAAGGAAGAGTCAGCCAGATGAAATGAAGTCTACGGTTGGAGAGAGGGAGGGAACAGCATGAGCAAAGGCTCAGGGGCAGGAAGGGGCTTTGCATATATGAAGAACTGAAAGGCCAATGTGGCTGGAACAAAGAATGGAATGGTGTGGCATAAAGCGCAACAGGGACCGGGTCAGGGAGAAGACCATGAAGCATTTGTGCATGCTGTTAAAGAATCTGTATGTGACCTTGGTGGACGTGGGAGACATGACTGCTGAACTTGAAGGGCATCCCTGGAGATGGGGATAAATGGAGGGATGCAGGATGTGTGAAGCAAGAGGCTTGTTCATGGTCAGAGCCGGCATCTGAACCCAGCTCTCATGACAAGTCTGCTGCTCTTTTTGGTACACAAAATCTGTTTCTTTCTCTGTGTGAGAATGAACAAGGTGCCTGCACATTTTTCTGTCCCAGTGCAGTGTTTGAGGATGCTAAGTTACACCCCAGCAGCTGTGCAAAATCTGTTTCTCTCTTGTGTAGTGAAGGAGGCTAGACATTGTGTTGTGAAAGGTGTCACTCATTTGGGAAATTAGAACAAAACATAGTCACTGCCTTTAACAGCACACAGCCTAATAGAGGCAATAGGAATGTAAATAGGGTCTCAAGCCAAAACTAAACATGAGCAAGTTATAGAATCGTATACAATTCTTAGGGTCATAATTCTAGGGCTACATGTTTTGACTGTTTGACCACACTATATGCAGCAGTATCGTTAATGGTCCTGGATCTAGGCAGCATTTTCCAAAGTAGACTTAAAATAACATCACTCTGAGACTGGCCTGATTCTCTGTTTTGGCTAGAAATTGTGTTCCTCAAGAATAATAAAACATTTAAAATCATCTTTATTTTTTAAGTTCAGATATTCTGCTAAATAATTGATCTCCATGAATTCATCGGTCAATGTTTTAAAACTTTCTCATGAACGGGCTTATTGGAAATGGAGGCAGAAAATAAGGTGTTCAATAATATGACCACATGGTCTAAATTTCCTACAATATGCTTAGTTTACATGTGCAACACCTTTGTCAGACATAGACCCAATTTTGGTTTGAAAATAGCATTTACTTCCCAGGAGTGGTGTGTAGGAACTTAAGGGTCCTAGTATGTATGTCTCTAGTGGAAACTTTGGGGTTCAGTTTGAAAAGGCAGTGGCTCTCATGTGGATCCCCGTGATTCTCAGGGATTCTAGACTAGGCAGTCCCTTGTGGATGCCTGGGGAAGTCGGGCTGTGATCCTTACAGACCTTCTCTGAGCTGCCATACAGATGAGGCAGAGGGTGAATGATGGAAAAAGAACAAATGTTGCTGATGGTCCATGATTCGTCCACAAATATTGTAAAACCTTGTACTACCTGGCTGATGCTTTAACAAAATAGCTTGAGGGACATTAAAAAAGTACTGTTTCCTGGTGTGCTGGTAAATATTTATTGATACAAAGATTGTGTAATCACAATTTAAAATATACAGTACTCTTGATTGTAAATTCCTTATAACCAATTGATCCCTATTCAATGCTCTTGTTGACTTTTGTTTGAGGCTCTTGTATCTATAGTGTATCCAATCTATTATTGCAATTGATGAATAAGTGTCATTCTGATAAGAATGTGGGCTGAGATTTCCCTTTATGTTAATGAGTAAGAAGAAAGGGAAACAACAGAGCTAGACATTTGGCCTTCAATCGTTTGTTAACAACGCAAGCAACATTTTTGTTGAACTGGATAATAGTTTTTGAATACTGGAAGAATATTTCCTCAGTCTTTTTCTGTTATTCACCATGCATTGGCTACAGTCACATTTTAGAATTTAACCTGCATTATTAATATTTCTCCATCACTTTTTATAAGTCTGGACTGGGGATTATTAAACTACGGTCTAGGGGCCATATCTGGTCCCCTGACCTGTTTTTGTACATAAAGTTTACTGGAACACAACCATGTCCACTAGTTTTATATATTGTATATGGCTGCTTCTGTATTACAATAGCAGAAGCAGAGTCGAGTATGTTGGACAGAGATTGAATGGATGCAAAGTCAAAATTATTTAATATCTGGCCTTTTGCAAAATAAGATTTACCAAGCCTTGGTCTGGGTAGTCAACAAAACAATAAATCAAGCCTTGATCTGTAGTGTCTGCCAATTTCCATGGTGTAAATACTCCTATCACGGCCAATTTCTATCTACCAATATGACACAGCAAAACATAGAGTTGGGAAGAGATGTGTGAAGTGCACCATTATAGAGTACTCTCACTCCATAGCTACAGTGGCTGTAAATCACTTCCAGAGCATAGGCAATAGTAAAATGTAGTCATAATTAAGAACTGGTAAGTTTTGAGTGTTTATTACCTTTGTTTCTAAATACAATTTATTTAATTGTAAGTTTATATTTTAATTTTGAATAATGGCCGGGTTTAACAAGTGGTTTGCAAAATCTCTGAGAACTTAACAATCAGTTATCATGAGTTGGCACTATTGCTTTCCTTTGGTGCCCAGCTGTCTTCTTTTTTCAGCCATTTCCATGTCTCCAGGAGATAATCCCTGTTTTCTTCTCAGCCTGTCTGCTTCCCAAAGTATCCTTTGTTCTTTTCATGGCCCTCTGGCTACACAGGGACCCCACTTTTTGCCAAACTAATCTTTTAAAACATTTGTCCCACAGAGTACCATTCCCTTTCATCTGCTTCCCATCAATACTCTTATTTCTACAGTAGGGTTGATACCAAATGGCCAGCAACAATTTATAATAAGCTGTAAATGATTAATGGCCTGGAAACACCTGCATTTAAAAAAAAGGAGTCTTGTCGACCCAAAGGTTATAGGGTTTGAATGTCTGGCAACATTGCAGGTGTGAGGAACGTCTCTGGAATTCCTAGTTCCCCCCAAAAGGTTACCGTCTTCTTCAGTGACAAACCACCAATCCAAGCGTGTACCCTGATGCTTCTCATTTCCCCTCAAAACTTTTTCCTTTTCAATCTTTTTAGTTTTAGCTCTTTATTTCCCCTCCATTTTCCCTCCTTATTTAAACCTCTCAATTGTAACTGAGGCAGATGTTATATGGACCTGGGGAAAGGGATAAATAAATCATTCAGTTGTGTGTGCTTATCCAGAACTGTCAGCCCCTGACTTGTGTGGTCTTGGCTGGCATCTGAGCACACCTGGTGCATCATCAGAATCAGTGTTCTCTCAGTTCCTGGTTGGCTCTACTGTCTGGCACCATCGGCTGTTTGTACTTATCTGGAACTGCCAATGGGAAGATCACATGGTCATTGAGAAACCGCACCCTGAAGAGATGGCTGGAAGCCTGGAGGGCATGCCCATCACAGCCTTGCCGGGAGTGGGAAAGGTGGTGTGAAGACCCTGGGGTTCACAGGACTCCCTCACCACGGGGCACAGTGTAAGAAGGTCCACGGTGAAAATGCAGTAGGAGGCAGTTACATCAGGCTCAGGATCGACGCTATTAAGGAACAACCCAGGCTGAGGGAAAAGGCGTTTGTGTTTCAGGAAAGATGTATTGAGCCTCTTCCATGCTCCAGACTTTGCTTAGGCCCTGGGTTACAGCATGGAATGGAATGAAACCCCTGTTCTTTAGTTTCTTACATGTTGAGTGGGTGAGACAGAAAGCAGCAATATGGTAAAGAGGGGGGAACACGGGAAGAATGTCAGGAGATCAGGTTAGAGAGGGGAGTGGGCTAGATCATGGAGCAACCAGGGCAAGATGTCAAGCCCTTGGAAGGTTTTGAGCAAGAGGGTGTTATGTTCTGACTTACATCTTAAAAGAAACACTCTAGTTGCTGTACAAGGAGACCAGGTCAGAGGCTATTGCAATTGTCCAGGTGAAGGTGGCTAGGTAGCGATGGAGGATGAGAAGTAGAAAATTCTGTGAAGGCAGAGCTGACAGGATTTACAGATGGATTGGCTCATGAGAGGAAAAGAGGGACTCATGGATGACGCTAAAGTTTTTGGCCTGAGAAACTGGAGGAATGGAATTTCCACTTACTGTGATGGGAGAGGTTGTGAAAGGATGACTTAGGGGTTGGAGAAAACCAGGAGTTTGGATATGGGCCTTAGACATCGCCATGCAGATGTTGAGTAGACAGCTGCACATATGAGTTGGGAGTGCAGAGGGAGAGGCTGGGGTTCTGGGTATCAGTATATGAATCATCAGTGTCCACATGACATTTAAAGGCATGAGACCAGGTGGCCCCCCCCTTATAGAAAGAGATTAGATCCAGAAGAGTAGTGGTCTGAGGACTGGGCTTTAGGCCCTGATACTTAGAGGTGAGGACCCAGGAAAGGAGACACAGAGAATCCTCTTTGTCAGGGCATTACAAAAGGGCTATTTGGAAATGGTTCAGGCGGTGACTGGATGAAAAGCCCTTCGAACAGCCTCAAGGACCCAGGATGGTGGCCTGCTGGCTGAGTCCTGTTGTGCCTCAGAAGATATTGTAATATTTGGAAAAATTTCTCCAAGTCAAATTTAAATTAACATGAATGTCATATGGCTTTTTGGTATCTTCTACAGTCAAGCAAATAACAATTGGATAGGGTAGCTGCAGGAAGACTTGGTGCCTCTACAGTGGTCAGGTTGGAAGAACAAGGAATGAGTGATTAATCTCTTGCTACTCCCCAAGGGGAGAAGCTTCTGATAGCTTCCTTGGAAGCACTTTGTACCTCACCTGCCCCAGAGTAGATTAAATATTAAGTTTCCTCCCTTCTTTCAAGTCTTAGTGTTGCCATTGATAGTGCTGTGACTTCAGAAAAGTTGCTTAACTTTTCCAAACCTCTATTTCCTCATTACTAATGAGTAATAATTCCCACCATAAGGTGTTTATAAAGATTAAACAATTTTAAATACGTTGAAGCATGTAGTGAACTGCAAAGCAATATGCAAATATAAGAGGTGGAAATGACTATGCCTATAATTACATGGCTCAATTTACACAATAATAGATTTTCACACTTTGCATAAATAATGAGGGTTTTTATACTCAAGTCACTGAACTTACTATCTTCAGGATCCAAAATCCCCAAACAGAAGGCATCCCCTACTGTTAGGTCAAATAGCTCTTGCTGGTTTAGAGAGTTAATGCAAGCTCCACTGCCTCCTGAGCTGGAAACATGAAACAGAAATTTCAGTTCCCTAATCAATCCATTGTTTCTTCCTCTGGCTTCTGATAGGTCTCCTCCTTATCTTTGTAAACCCTCTAGCTGGTTGCTAGTTGAAAGTGCCTCTGATCTCCCTCTTCTGCCTCCCATGATGTTGATAAAAAGCACGAGGGAACATGCAGGATGAAAATGATCGTGGTCCTGCCAGCCTGAATTATTAAAGCATTTCAGTCTTAAGTATGAGGTGTGTATATGTTGGGGTGTGGAGTGAGTTGTGGAGATGAGAGAGAGCTGAATTACATAAAGTTGAGAAGATCTGAGTTCTAGTCTTGAAATTCACAAGCCATCTCTCTAAAATATTTCCATTACTCAGTAAAGTAAAAGCATTGGATCTAAGCTTTAAGGACCCTTCTAGTTCTTTCTGATTGGAATTCTGTGACTTCATCTTTTGCGGGTTAGAAACTCATCACTCTGTCCAGTTATCTCTATATTATGCCACCAGATGGCAATGTTTCCTTAACCCCAAAGAAAGTTTTCATTCTGGTAAAAAGTCAAGTTTTGTTGCCAACTATTCCCCCTCTGAACGTGCAAAAGAATGATTTTCCGAAGCTGTGGAGGAAAGAAAGAACTCTCCTTCTGAACATCTTGGTTGGTTTATGCTGGAAACAGATAGGAACCTGTTTAAAGAAGATCTCTCTCTTCTTCGTGGACTGGGAACTCCAGTTGGAATGATGTCTCCTGTGATTGCGTATGGTGGGAGGTGGGAGATGTTGGAATTGGCGGGTCCTCAGGAGGCTTGGGGGTGGGGGAGATGTGCCCTAGCTGGTGGGCCTGCATGAGCCCTGCAAAACTCTGACTTATAGAGGGGCATCAGATGCCAAGTTTTACCAGACCATGCAGAACTAGGAATTGCCAGATGCACTCATAGGGCAGCTAAAATGGTCCTGGCAGAATCAGACTCTTTCGCTCATAAAGGTCAGAGACACAAGAAAGCGACATAAAGTCCAGCCCTTTTCTTGTGCAGATGGGGAAATTGAGGCCTAGAGCAGGTCAGCTGTCCTGATTCTATCTCCTTGCCAAATTACTTTGTATTTAAACATTTCAAGTAGACTTTTCAATCATCTCATCTTGCTGTGTTCAGCTAGCGCACATTGTTAAGCCTGTTGGCCTCCGGGCCTGCCAAGCCCCTGCATCTATACACACCAGAGCATGCTGCATGCACTCAGTGAGACTTCAACAGCTGACTGATTTGTTCAAACCTATCAAACAGCAGACTTAGCTAGTTGGGGAGAAAAGTCATTTAAAATAATTGCTTATTAATCTGCAAAACAAATCTCATAGCAGGTTTTTTTTTTTTTTTTTTTTTTTTTTTGCTTTTAACAATGATATAATAACAACAAACATTTGTTTAGTGCTTCCTGTGGACCAGGCTGTGTGTTAAGCACTTAACATCACTATATCATGCACTTTTGCTAATAAAGCTGTGAACTAGTTATTACTATTTCTGCTTTACAGCTGCAACAGAGACTCAGAGAGGTTAGGTAACTTGCCCCGGGTCACAGAGCTGGAAGGAGCAGAGCCAATATTCACACCCTGATTTGTGTAATTCCAGATTTGATCTTCTAGCCTCTATGCTGTGCTGCCTCTTCATGACAGTTTTTCTCATGTACAGGATCTGATGCAGAAACTTATCGGAGTTTCTTACCGGAGCACCAGTCACCTCTCATCATTTTCCTGTTTTGACATGAAGGCTCAGTGATAGTGAGCAGGCTCAGCGTCTACAGAGTTGGTGATATCAGCATCACACAGGACATTCAGAATGTGGACTCCAGGGATGTTGAGAGATACTCCTGCACAAAGCTGCCAGCACCCATGTCCAAGAAACACTCAGAATCTAGGTCTCCTTGGATATTTTCCCCACTACTTGCAAAGGTAAAGAGGAACAGGCAGCACTGGGACTGAGGGAACGACAGTCCTAATGGAAGCTAGTGTGTTGAGAGTCTCCTCTGTGTCATGCTCTGAGCGAGATGTTTTATATGCATGGTCTCATTTGGACCTTGTGACAGCATGTTGTAGCAAGGACCCCATCATCACAGGGGGCAAATGTCTGCAGTGCAGAAAGTCGTCCTGAAGAAATGGATGTCAGATAAAAACAGTCTTCAGAAATCGACGATCCTGTTTTACCTCAAAAGTGCATGAAATGGAAATGGAAATATCTTGTGAAGATGTAGACAAATGACGGTCAGTGCCCAGAGCAGTAGTTACTGTCAGAAAAAGAGATAAGGATTTCCAGTCTGACAGACTGGATTCCTGGCTCAACACCACCCTCTTCTAACCATGTGACCTTGGGCAAATTACCTAACCTTTTCTGAGTCTCAATTTCCTAATCTTCAAAAAGGGGACAATATATATGTTCCAAGATTGCTGTGAGTATTAAATGAGATGATGTATGTAAAGTACCTGGCCTAGCAGCTTCTGGCACATAGTAAGTATTCAATAAAGACTAATGGTGGAGATGAGTATAGGGGCTACTAATGCCCACCCTTACTCCAGAGCCTTCTTTCTGACCATCGTAAGGCACTTTCGAATATCTAAACCCATTTAAAGCCCAATTTTCTCTACGGCTGGCCATTTCTGCCTATTGACAGCTAATTTGCCTCATCCTACAGGCCCCCTTCCATGTTTCCCAGACTCCAGAAATCAGGTATTAAGTTATCAGGGCTTCAGGAGCCATGGTCTATGATGAGTTTACTACCTGTGCCCAATAAATGTTTAAGAAATAAATAAGAGCCAATATAACTATAAAGACCAAGAGCCAAAATAAGTCTTCTTGCTTGTGCTTTAGATCTTAAGAGTCCTTTATATTCAAGCTGCTCAGAGTCAAACGTGTGCCTAATAAACATTCTACAAAGGTCCTGGCGTGGTGTGACCAAAGGAAGAGAGAGGGCTCCAGTGTCTGTCACTGGGAGACCAGATGGACAGCCACCTGGGGCAGGGCCAGTGGTGCCACATCTCCAGGTCTGTTAAGCCCTATGAAAGACACTTGAGTCAAAATGTATTTCTATCGAAGAAAGGAGACCATAAATGGGAAAAGGAGAGGGGAGGAGACCTCTCAAGGGCATCTCCCTCTAGAAGTAGAGATTGTGAATCCACAACAGAAAAGTTTTAAACAAGGGATAGCAGAATGCCTGGATGGTGTTCTAGTGCCTGAATAGAAAAAGGCCACAATGACCAACAAATCCCACCTACATCCGCCTTCCTCACTGCCTGAAATCCCACGATTAGGATTTTTTTCCTTTTGGGTTAGCAACCAAGAAAGAGTAAAGTCTGGAAGACTCTTATTCCACATCTTCACTTTGGAGCGCCTCTTTTTTTTTTTTTTTTTTTGAGATGGAGTCTTGCTCTGTCACCCAGGCTGGAGTACAGTGATGCAATCTCAGCTCACTGCAAGCTCTGCTTCCTGGGTTCACGTCATTCTCCTGCTTCAGCCTCCCAAGTAGCTGGGACTACAGGCACCTGCCACCACTCCCAGCTATTTTTTTTTTTTTTTGTATTTTTAGTGGAGACAGGGTTTCACCGTGTTAGCCAGGGTGGTCTTGACCTCATGATCCGTCCGCCTTGGCCTCCCAAAGTGCTGGGATTACCACCTCTTCTTGATTACAAACATAAACAAAAACTAACAACTTTCTAGTTTTTTCTTTTTTTTTTTAATTACAAAAGAGATCCATATTCATCACAGAATATTTGGAAAAAAGAGATAAGCAAAATCAGAAAAATAAATTCAGCCTGTAATCACCCAGAGATAACAATTATTAAAATTTAGGTATTCACTTTGTTATTTCCTTTTATAACAAAACTTTTTTTTCTTGTGAAATTTAATAGAATACAATTGAACTATTTTTTCCTTTATGGTTAATGATTCTTGTTTCTTATTTAGGAAATCATTTCCCGAGTCATAAAGAATTCTCTCATATTTTCTTCTAAAGCTTTATACAGTTTTGCCCTTCAAATAAGGTTAATAATCCACCTAGAATTGATTTCTGTGTATGGCATGCAGTGGAGACAAGTTCTACTTTTTTCTCTCAAATGAATATTCAGTTGGACCAAGGCTGTCCTTTCTCCACTACTTTGCAGTTTCACTTTTTGTTGAAAAATCAATTGTTCACACATGGGTAGATCTCTTTCTCGGCACTCTTGGAGTCTATTGGTCTGTCTGTATGTTGAACAGGATCAGATAGGCTGTGCTTTGTTTCAGGTAACAAAGAACCCCAACATCTCACTGATGAATATACTAAAGTCATTTTTGTTTTCCATTGGCAGTTCACTTCTGATGCAGGAGATGCCTCAGGGCAACTGCCCTTTGCAAGGTGAAGTGTCTGCACCATTGGAAGTACTCTCCATCCAGTGGAGAGAGACTGGAAATGCTCCATGAGGTTTTCATCGACCCAGAATGAAAGCATCACCCATCATTCCCTTCCTCTTACAGCCTATTTGTCAGAACCAGTCAGAGTTCCACCCACCTGAAAAGGTTGTGACGTGCTGTTTGCCATTTGCCTGGAAGGGGGGAATACCCAGATATTGGAAAATGCTAGTGACGTGCACTTCCATTTAACTATCCTTGAATGAAAATGACAGTCTTAATTACTGCAGTAAGATAAGAAGACTGTATACCTGGTAGAGCAAGTCCTCTTACCCCATTTCTTCTTCAAGAAGGTCTTGGCTAGTTTGGAACCTTGGCAATCCCATATAGACTTTAGAAAGTGCTAGTTAAGTTCTTTAAAAATCCTGCTGAGACTTTTATTGAATCCATAGCTTCATTTAGAGAGAGCTGACTTTTAAATTAGGGAGTGCTCCAAGCCACTGACATAGAATTTCTCTCTTTTACTCCAGGTCTTCTTTAATTTCTCTCGAATGTTTTGTAATGTTTTTGCGCAAAGGTCTTGCACATCTTTTGCTAGATATCCCCCTAGGTTTTGGACATTTTTAAGATGCTAGTGTAAATGTTATTGCTATATATTTTTCATTTTACAAATATATGTGTTTAGTATATAGAAATTTAATTCATGTTTCTGTATTGACTTTATTGAGTAACCTTATGAAACTTTCTTAAATTCTAAAAATTATCCGCAGCTTCCCATAGATTTTCTATGTAGGTAATAACATAATCCACAAAAATGACACTTCAATTTTTTCCTTTCTGGTTCTTATGTCTTTATTTCTCTTTCTTGCATTTCCCATGTGGGGTCCCCAGACACTGTTGAATAGATGTTGTGATAGTGAGCATCCCTGTTCTGTACACAGCCTCGAAAGGAAAATTTTCAGAGTTTTGTTTTAAACAATCTGGTTGTTATAGGTTTTATTGTAGCAGCTCTTCACCAGATTACCTGCATGTTTTCTTTTTTCTAGTTTCTAAGACTTTTAATCCGTAAATGAGTGGATGTTGAATTTTAGCAAATGCTTGTCTCTGCATATATTGAAATGACTATATGACTTTTCCCCAACTGATCTGTTAAGTTGGTAAATTACATTGACATTCTGAAGTTAAAGCAATTTTTACACTAGCGCCCTCAAGTAAGCCAAATTTGGACATGATGTATGTTTAAATATCTATTGCTGGTGTTGGCCTGTTAATATTTTATTTAGAATTGTTGAGCCTATGTTCAAGAATAAAATTGGCTTGTGATTTTCCTTCACATACTGTTCATATTGGGTTTTGGTATCAAGATTACTCAAGCCTCACAAAATAACATAGGGAGTCTCATTTTTTCTGTTTTCTGAAAGAGTTTGCATAAGGGTGGCATTATATCTTCTTTAGCTCATAAAATTTGCTTGAGCTATCAAATCTTAACATTTTATGCCAGGTTGATTTTTTATTAAATGAATGATTTTAATAGTTATAGGATTATTCGGATTTTTAATTTCTTCTTTTGTTAATTTTGGTAAGTAGTGTTTTCCTAGAAATTTGTCTATTTTATCAAAATTAAAAAATTAATTCACATAGAGTTGTTTATAACATCTTCTAATTATCTTGCTAATGTCTGCAACACATGTAATAGTGTTATTTTTGCTTATAAATTGACAATTTATAATTGCATATACTTATGGGGCACAAAACAATGTTATGATTTATGAAAGCAATGTGGAATAATTATATCTAGCAAATTAATATATCCATCACCTTAAATACTCATCATTTTTTGTGGTGAAAACATTTGAAATTCACTTTTTTCACAATTTAAAAATGCACAGTACACTATTGTTATCTACAGGTGGTTCCTGACTTCTTATGATGATTTGAATTATCATTTTTCAACTTTACAATCGTGTGAAAGCAATATGCATTCAGTATGCTCTATGACTTATGTTGGGATTATGTCTGGATAAACCCATAGTAAGTTGAAAATATCAGTGGGCTCATCCAGACATAACTCCATCATAATTTGAGAAGCAGCTGTATATTTATCATGGTGTGCAATAAATCTCAAAAAAAGACCTATTCCTCCTGTCTGAGATTTTGTACCCTTTGGCCATCACTCCTTCATTCCCCTCACCCGCAGCCCCTGTAACTACCATTCTACTCTCTGCTTCTATGGATTTGATTGCTTGAGATTCCACATATAAGTGAGACCATGTGGTGTTTGTCTTTCTGTGTCTGGCTTATTTTACTTAGCATGATGTTCTCCAGTTTCAGTGATGTTGTTGCAAATGATAGAATTTCCTTCTGTTTAAAGGCTGAGTTATCCAATTGTGTGTATATACTACATTTTATTTATCCATTCATCCATTGATAGACACTTAGATTGATTCCATGACTTGGCTAGCGTAAATAGTGCTGCAATGAACATGGGAGTAAGGACATGTCTTAGACAATCTGATTTCAATATTTGGATAAACACCCAGAAGTGGAATTACTTGGTCATATGGTAATTCTAGTTTTAGGTTTTTGAGGAACTTTCATATAGTTTTTCATGATGGCAGTACTAACTTACACTCCCAACAGTGTACAAGGGTTCTCCTTTCTCCACAGATGTTCTCTTTTTCATTACTGACATGAGTTATCTGTGCCTTTTCCATTTTTTGTCTTCATCTGTCTCAGCAGAGGTTTATCAATTTTATCATTTAAAAGGTAAAAATTGTTACCTTTTAAATCTTGTCTATTGTATTTTTTTGTTTCATTAATTTTTGCTCTGATTTTTGTATTTCCTTTTTTCCATAGTTTTAGGAGATGACTTTGCTGTTCTTCTAACTTCTCTTTCTAGGACTCCTAGAAATATTGTTAAGTCTGCTCATTTTATTTTTCTCACCTTTATATTTTCCATTGTTTTATCTCTTTCTTATTCATTCTGGGTAGTTTCTTCTAATCTACCTTCCAGTTCATTAATTATCTCTTTACCTGTGTTGAATTTGCTATTAAACCTATCTGAATGACTTTTTCATTTTTTATTGGGTTTTTAAATGTTAAAATTCTCATTCCTATTTGGTTCTGCCTCAAATTTGCAATGATTTTGTTTCAGCTGATTGCCAAAACGTTTTTAGTTCAAGTTCATCTCTTTGAGCATAGTGAGCACAGTTGTTTTTCAGTCTTTATGTAAATACCTCCTCTTTTATTCATCTTTCCACATTTCTGGTGGAGGGACTGGCTATGAGAGACAAAAACTTTCTTTCAGATGCTTTTAGGACTTACCCATATTTCTTTCATGGTGTCTATTATTTTATTATCTCATTATTTAGATACTTTTCTCCTCTACTAAACTAATGGTTCAAGGCTTATCAAAGATAAATTCTCTGCCTTGTTCATCTCTGTGTCTCTCATGGTATCTAGCAGACTTCCACCCAAGATATAAAGACACTATGACTAAGTGAATGATTTTAGTCTTACCTACCTACCTGTTAACTTACCTACTTGCATCTCACTTATAGTTCGACTTTTGGCTTCTTCCTCAACCTCAACTACCCCATTCTTCCTATGGCTCACTGTGCTCACTGGCCTCCATACTGTCCCCTAAATAAGGAAACCTGCCGTAGCCTCAGGGCCTTTGCACCTACTCTGCCTGCTGTCTGGAATGCTCTTCTTCCCATATACCCATCTGTTTTAATCCGTCATCTTTTAATCCCTCATCCCATCTCTTCAAATGTGACTTCTACAGAGGGTTCTTCTCTGACCACCTTATCCAATAACCAGCATTCTGTCTCCTCTTTGCCATTCTCCATCATCTCACCCTGCTTTATATCACATATCACTAAGTGACAGTATATTATAAATGTACCCATTTGTTTACTGTCTGCCTCCATAACTAATGTATAAGCTCTCTGAGGGCAGGGACTCCGGTTTATTTGTACACTGCAATTATCTCCAGTGCCTTGGATAGTGTCTGGCATGTAGAAGGAATTCAAGAAATACTTGTCAAGCTAGGTGATGTGACAACTACTTTATATGAAATTAAGTAATTCTCCTCCAGTAGCTCTAAAAGTTTAGTATGTTATTATTGTCTCTATTTTACTGATGAGTGAACTGAGGCTCAGAGAGGTTATTTAGCATACGTATGAAGACAGAACTAGTGAGTGATTGACCTGAGATTTGAACTCAACCTGTGCTATCTAAAGCTAGCCAGGCAGCCTCACATACATGGCAAATGCCTACTGAGACATGAATACGCAGGTTGGGATCCCAAACTGTTGGGAAGCATAAAAGAAAAACACTAAAGATGTGGGGAGCATAGGACTTTTTTTTTTTAATAGGTCAGTGGCCCTCTCTGCAACCCTTTGAATGATCAGCTTGATCAGAGAATCCCCTACCCCCACCCCTGCCTCAGCCAGTTTCTATCTGGCTGTTTCATCAGCTGGCTGATCCAAACAGCAATGTCAGCAAAAGAATGGTGATCAGGCACGTAAAGCAATGTATTAGAAAGAAAGAAAAGGCAGCTCAGATGATGCAAGATCATCCAGATGTCAAGCACTGTGTTCTTGCACACTTGCCCATTCATGTTGTTCATTTTTTAAACATTTGTGATAAGAACAAAAACTTAGTTGCTTCCCTCAGGTACTCCCTGTATGGATTAGTGCAGACATCTGCTGCTTCAGGCTTTCTGATTGGTTCCCACTGGTTTGGGGCAAAACCGGAAGCTTCTGAGCCAAGTGCAGGGGCAGAAGAGCTCCCAAGAACTCCTGGGAAAACTAGGAAGGACAATCAAGAAACCACTGGCAGCTCCATTTGCAGGATCTCATCCCATCGGGGCTGTCTCAGGAGGGGGAATTGCAATACCATTCACCTGTCCCCTTTGCAGTTACACCAATCTCTCGTTCAAGAACAAGCAGAAAGCAAACACCAGATTGCCCTGAGCACAGGATTAGGACACACCACACAGAGCCAACTCAGCGTATCATTCTTTGCATGATCATCTGGGGATGAAGCAGGCTCCGTTCTGGAAGGGGCAACCTGAATAGAGAAGAGTCTGACATTGGAGTCAAGCAGAACTTGGTTGGAATTTGGCTCATCGCTGGGTGATCCAGAGACAGTTATTTAATCTGAGAATCAGATATTTTGTCTGTTAAATGGAAATTATAGTAGCCACTTCACAGGATTGCTGTAAAGAGTACATAAAACCAGGTACCTGCAATGTATAGTGCTAAGCCTGACACATAGCAGGGTGTCAGTAAGTGGTACCTCTGACTGGGGATGGAAGCCAGAGGAGCTGGACCTTTATTTGACTGGCCAGAAGCCAGCTCTCTAGTCACCTTCCTGATCCTTCCTTCTTCTGTGTGTACACTGACAACAATGTTTTTCTACATAATGGAACAGTGGCCCTCAAAACTTGTTTTTGTAAGAATTATCCAGGTTGCTAGTTATTAATACTAGTTATCTGGGTTGCTAGTTATTAATACTAGTTATCTGTGTTGCTAGCTAAAAATACACTCAGTTCCCATCCCTAGATTTTTCTATTTCAGTAGGTGGTAGTGGATTCAGGAAATCTGTGTTTTTACCAAAGTATCCCCTGCTATAGAATTAATTTTTGTGTTCCCCCCTCATTCATATGTTGACATTTAAACCTCCATTGTGATGATACCAGGTGGCTTTGGGAGGTGATTTGGTGATAACGATGAAGCCCTCATAAATGGGATCACTGACCTAATAAAAGAGACCCCAGAATGCCCCCTTGTCCCTTCTGCCATGTGAAGTCACAGTGAGAAGATGGCATCTGTGAACTAGGAAGTGGGCCCTCACCAGATGCTGAATCTGCTGGTGCCTTGCTCTTGGACTTCCCAGCCTCCAGAATTCTGAATAATAAATTTCCTTTGCTTATAGCCTAGTCTATGACATTCTTTTGTGGCAGCGTAAATGGACTAAGATGTGCACCCTCATGCCCTTTAGGGAATTGTGACTTTGAGAAACACTGCCCTAGGATTTACAGAATGCTGACGAAGCCTTGCTGACTCAAATGCAAAATATTCTTATAAAGACCAAAATAGAAATGAATACTCCTTTGAACTCCTTTGGATGTGCACTTTGCATAGTTACAGCACCTTTCCATCATGTGCAAATGAGACACAAATGAATCCTTAGTTTGACCCAGAAAGAATGTCTTTGCTGGTAGGGACTGCAGGAGAAAGAGAAGAACCAGAATACTGTAGGAAAATTAACACTGGCCACGAGACATCTGGTTGCTAGCTCGGTAGCTGTGCAACATTGGCATGTTACTTGAACTTCTAGAAATCTGTTCTTTCTTCTGTAAAATGAATGTGGTCTAGAAAGTAAAGACCAGTCACCTTTACCAGTTGGAGTCTAACCAGGAAGAAACTTAAGTGTCTTCAACAGAGGGAATTTAATGCAGGGAATGGGTCACACCAGTGTTAGAAAAGCTGCAATGCCAAAGAGGGGATGAAGAGATAGCTCAAAGGTTAATAAGAGCAGAAAGTCACTAGTATTCATAGGCTGAAAAGAGAAAGGGAGGAGGTAGTGTTCCCGGAATCCCTGATGGGCTTGTCTGGAGGGCGCTGGGGCCATGGAGGAAATGTAGTAGCTGCTGGAGGCATGCTCAGGGCAGAGAGGGAGCAGAGAAATACCCTGGCTTCTCATTTTCTCTCTCCAGTCCTTGTAGGCACCTCACTGGCTGAACTCAGGGGAGCATTCCTCCTCTATAGAACAGAGTCTCCTTGCATACAACAAGAGGGTCAGAGGATGGCTCAATTTTTCCTTCCATTTCTCACTTCTATGATTCTCTCTCTTCAGGGTAAGTAAGTGAGGGTAAGTAAGCTGCCCAGTAAGTGAACAGTTTTCCAAACAAGCCCACAGCAACACCTCTATATACAGCAACTCTCTGTTTATCAGCACTGCATTAACCAGGACTCTCTATTAACTGGGACTTCCAGTTCCTTAAATTTCTTCAAGGTTCCTGTGTACTCCCAAAGCATCTTCATCAAAGAAACATTAAGTTATGCTTAGAGACCATTTCCCAATTGATATAGATAGGAGATTCTAAGGCCTTGAAAAAAATTAATACATGCATATTAGATATAGCTATAAAAGCCAGACTATCTGATTAATTATGTGACTGGTGTTAAACTGTTTGGACAAAGGTTGGCTAAATTCCCTATGAATACTTACTTCCCTACTTCTGTGGACAAGGAAAAATAGACCAAAGGTTCAGATAAAAGCTTGATTCAATGTCATCTCTTTTCTCATGAATCTTGGTCATGTGTGGGAAGTGATCCAGATCTAGAACCTTAGCCTTTGGGACTTAAAAAAAACAAAACAAAAACTGTTGAGTTGAATCATTAAGTGTTACTGAGGGACAGGAGAGAGGAGGGTAGCTTTCTTAGTTCCAAGCCAAATTCTGTTAACAAAGATCTGTGGGTAGACCTCTGTCTGGGCAAAAGATCAGAAGATGTGCTGTTCTAGGCCTCTTTGCTCTCAGACCCATTCCCTATCCTTTCCCCTTCACTGTACACCCTTATCTCCTCTTCTGCTGTCTTCCTCTGGGCCTGATGCCTGAGGCTCCAGAAGTTTCTCAGGCTCCCACGTTCCAGCAATCCAGGCCTCCTTCCCAGTAAGTGATGAGTACAGGGGCCATACTTAGCCCTGCAAGTTTTGTAATCCAACTTGAAATCAAATGGCAGAATGAATGATTATATATGGTGTGACCCAGGACCACATGCAGTTGTATCACATGCACTTACAAAAGAGCCCCATTTCTTGGACTCATTCCCAGACTCAATCTCTCTGAGGGTAGGACCAGGAATTCTGCCCTTGTCACAATCTTCTCAGGTGGTTCTCTACATAGTATAATAATACAAACTCATGGAAATGTATTGAATGAAAAGTGAATAAAAGAATAAATGAAATAACAAATGGTGATGACTGGCACAATATATGTATCCATTCTCCTACTGAGGTGCACTTACTTTGCTTCCAATGTTCATTTGACAAGTAGTGATGCATTGAATATCCTTGTACCTGTGAGCATGCAGTAAAGTTTCCATGGGCTTATATTTGCTGGGTTATGGGCATGTGCATCTTCCTCTTTTCTAGATATTAACAAATCACTCTCCAAAGTATTTATAACAATCAACACTCCTGAACCAGCAGTGAGTTGGAATTCCTTCCTCATCACATCCTGGCCAACAATTATTATCATCAGAATTTTTAATTTTGCCAATTTGAAGGAATGCAGTGGCTTCTCATGTGTTAGTGTTTCTGATGATCAGTGAGGTTGAAAGTCTTTTTTTTTTTTTTTTTTGAGATGGAGTTTTGCTCTTGTTGCCCAGGCTGGAGTGCAATGGTGCTATCTTGGCTCACTGCAACCTCTGCCTCCCGGGTTCAAGTGATTCTCCTGCTTCAGCCTCCCGAGTAGATGGGATTACAGGCATGCACCACCATGCCTGGCTAAGTTTTGTATTTTTAGTAGAGACGGGGTTTCACCATGTTGGTCAGGCTGGTCTCAAACTCCTGACCTCAAGTGATCTGCCTGCCTCGGCCTCCCAAAGTGCTGGGATTACAGGCGCGAGCCACTGCACCTGGCCGATTGAGCATCTTTTTATGTATTTAATGATGCTCATTTTTAATTGACTTCCTTCTGTGCTTTCTTTTTTTTTTTTAGCAGTGAATTTGAGTTATAAGAATATGTATTTCTTTCACTCTGGGATTCACCTACATAAAGTAATTTTCACTTGAATGAAAAAGAAATCAGTTGTATAAACATCTGTTTTTTTTCTGAATTTTACTGGTGTAAAAATGGCCACTCAGCCCTGGAAGAAACAAAGGCACTTCGCCTACTGAAGTTGCAGATGGGAAATTTTTAGAAAGGTCCTGTTCAACCTCTGGAAGGGACAGATCATATCTGAAAGTCAGGGTAATTCACCCAACCCAAATGTTTCTTCTACTGTGGGCTCTGAGGATTCGTCCACATGCTTCTTCTGTGTTGCTGCCATCTGATTTCCTTTGCTAGGCTCCTCTTGCTACTTGGGCTACAAAGAGGTGCTTCATGGTCCAGAGTCTTTGCCTCACCTTCAGTCTTGAGGTGGTCCCCTAGGAGTTATTGGTAGTTGCTGCTGGAAGCCATTCTAACAAACCTGGCGAAGGCACAAAAGGATAGAAAGCCTTTAGCCAATACGGTGCCATCCAAAACAAACAGAGCACACTGCCCAGTCCTCTTCTGATTGCCTTTACTAATGCATCAGTCATACTTCTTCTGCACTCGATCTTAGCCAAGAGGTGGAGAAGCCATAGTCATAATTCTTCTGAAATTAATCTCTTCCTGCCGCACCTCCCCATCATCTGTCTTTGAATTCCCAGGGCTAGTACTCATAAGATTATCTCTTTCTTCTCCTTTATGAGGAGACCCATCCTTTTTCACAAACCAGCCACAAAAGCAAGTGTCATTACCCCCTACTGGAAATACCAGACAGAGAGTTCATCTCGGGTTACTTTCTAATCAGGCCTCCTGCCCGGGTTTTTCCTACTCCTGTCTTGAAGCGACCACAGGGGGAGAGCAGTTTCCAAATATGATCCCACCTTTCCACTGTCACTTGTCCACCCCCGACCACTATCATTCTTTTATTTGCTTCTCCCCTGAGCCAGCCGAGAGCCTAGGTCAGTGACAGGGCAGGCAGAAGACAGAGGGTCTTCCAGGAAGGAGAGGGAGAAACTCACAGAAGAGGCAGCAAGACAGGAAGGCGGGCAGGGGCTGAAAATCCAATACGTATCTAAGTACATTTTTCTAGGATGGGCTTCTACACACAGCCAAAACATATCTTGCATATTGTTTGTATTTTTTAGAGGTTTACAGGTCTCCCTGAAAGTCCCTCTGTGGAATTATAAACCTCTAATAAAAAATCCCAGGGTTAAAGAAAGGAAAAGATGAAGGAGAGGCCCACACTCTGAAAGGAAAGGGTTCAGCGACTCCTGGAAGGTTCTGGATGGTGCTTCCTTGACCAAGTCAGCTGCTTCTTCTGCCTGGTCTCCTTTGTGGTTCAGCTGGGGTGGGGCTTGCTAGAAAAAGCTGTGGGAGGTGGTTGCGCCAACGTATGGGGGCTGTCTGTAAATGTAGGTGTTATCTGATGAAAGCTGCCCAGGGTGAGGGCTCGTACAGAAAGCTCCTGGTGGTGGGGAGATAATGTCAAGCTTCTCTCTCTCTCCCAGATCCTGGTTGTATCCCCTGTCCCTCTCCACCCCCACCCACTCACCCACAGACTTCCAAGGAACCGACGCCTGCAGACATGCCTCTCTGGTGCCCTCCCAGTAACCCCTGGCAGGTAGCACAGCGCCAAACCTCTTGGCTTTACCCCACTGGGCCCATGACCCAGTGGCTGTGCCTCTGGGTCCTCCCTGTCCTGCAAAGAGAACTGGGCCCTGAGTCAGGTTCTTCTGCTCCAACCCAGTGGCCACCTGTGCTCCTGGGGAGCTTGGGGGAGGCTGGGAAACTTTCAAAGAGCAGTTAATCACTAACTAGCTGGAGATAAGAGAGAGAGAATGAAACAATTGAGAAAATGCCCAACCCAGAGGTTAGTGCTTCCCTGCCTGCACACGCCAGAACCTGGCCCGCCCAGAGAAACTGGCGATCAAACTGAGTTTGTTCACTGGAGAGAGCTGACATACAGTCTCCAGGGGGCTGCAGTATCCCAGGCTGAGGTCCAGTGGCAGCCACTGCCGCTTTTCTCCTAGGGGCCTTTCCTTCAGCCATGCCTCAGCCCTGAAGACAAACAGGAGCAGTTTTCAAGGAGCCCTTCCCTTATCTCTAAGGTCCGGGCCTGGAATTCAGCTTGGCCCATTTACTATGCCAGCTCTGTGCAGGGTGCAGAGATCCAAGATAAATCAGACAGGGTCTCTGCTGTCAATGTGCTCAAGGAAAGAGGCTTTTAGGGGAAACAAATCTAAAAGACTGCCAGCTGGAACTTCAACTCTGTAAAGCAGCACCCTGCCACATCTGCCTGCTGGAACATTTTCGTCTGCTGGGCTCACGTAGCTGTGCAACAGCTGGGTCTGGGGTCACATTCTGGGCTAATCTGATGATTATTTTGGCTAGGGTGAGCCCATCCTTTTTGGTTTCAGGAGCTGTTCAAGGGTGGTCTGATGGTTTGGATCAAGACTAGCTGGATCCCAGAGAAGAATACGTTGACTTTTCTGGGGTGGCATCTGGGGCAGAAAGCAAGAAGGCTGCCTTACTTCAAGGAAGGCTCTCCTTCCACCTTCTGCCCTCTGAGTGCCTCGTATGAGCAAGTGACACTAGACAAAGTGCTTAACACTTATTACCTGACTTGAATCTCCCAATGGCCCTGTAAAGCAGGTACTCCATTATCATCACCACCCTTCTTTTTACAGGCAAGAAAACCAAGGCACAGTCAGTTTAAATAACTGGCTCAAGGCTGCACGGCTGATAAGTAGCAAATTTGGACTTCGAATCTGGGCGCTCTGGCTTCAAAGTGTGCTGTCTATTGTTCAGGTTCTGGTCTGGTACTGGCAATGTCAGCCACCCCTGGAAGCTTGCTATGAATATAGAATCCCCAGCTGACCCCAAACTCCCCAAATTAGCACCATGATTTTAACAAGATCTCAGGTGATTGGTGTACACACTACAGTTTGAGAAACTCTGCCCTTTTCACATTATATGGCTCTGTGCTCAGTACAGATTTAGTTTTCTTTTTTTTTTTTTATTATACTTTAAGTTCTGGGGTACATGCGCAGAACCTGCAGGTTTGTTACATAGGTATATATGTGCCATAGTGGCTTGCTGCAGTCATCAACCCACATTAGGTATTTCTCCTAATGCTCTCTCCCCTAGCCCCCGACCCCCTGACAGGCCCCGGTGTGTGATATTCTCCTCCCTGTGTCCATGTGTTCTCATTGTTCAACTCCCACTTATGAGTGAGAATGCAGTGTTTGGTTTTCTGTTCTTGTGTTAGTTTCACAATCGTTCTCAGATTTAGATTTCAAACTATTCATTCCACCTGCCAACAATTACCAAGCTCCAGACATTGTACCAGGTGAATGATGGCGGTGAAGAGACAAATTTCCTTATAGAACTTGGCCACACCCTTCATGCAGGCAGTATGTAGACTGCAAGTCAGGACACTTGGATCTAAATTCAGTGCTACCACCTGCCGGCTGCGAGACTGTGGCTGAGTCATTTCACCTTCTTGGGTCCCAGTTTCCTAATCAGTAAAACCAGGAGGCAAGCCAGAGATGTCCGGCCCCAGCAGCATATTCTATGTGAACAGGATGAGGTGCCCAGCAGGCACTCGATGGGGATCTGCTGAATGAGGGAACCAGTAAATGAGTGAGTGAACCGATCATCCACCACAAGAAAAAAGCCCTCCATTTCCAAATGAAGAAAAGAAGTATGCTAGTGGAGGGGAGATGGGATTATCTGCTGTGTGTCAGGGAAGAGTAGGGCCTTCCCAAGCTCCCTTACTACTAACATTACACAGGGGTCCTAACTTGCCCTTCTCAATGGTCCACTCAGATGATTTCTCTTGGCGAATGTCTGCCCCACATCTGTGTGTCACTCAGCAACTTTGGCCATGTATCCAGTGTGGGATCTCTAGATCACAAGGTGGAGAAAGGGGTGAGGAATGACCTAGAATCCTGGCCTCTGGCCTTAAGAGCCTCACTTGTTAAAGGGAAAGGGGCAAATAAGATCTGAACATCAAAAATTATTTCAGCTTGCCTTCCCTCTCACTCTTCTCTGTCCCCGTCTCCTCTTGTCTTCCCTGCAAACCACTTTGAATCTCCTTTGGTTACTAAGATAAAACCAATCCACATTAACTATGGCTGGTATTTTTTTCGCTTTTACTCCAAGCCAATGCATAGTGCATTTTGCTTACATTAGATTATGGAATCCTTCAAACAACCTGATGATGAGTGGGTGCCATTGATACCCCCATTTTATAGCTGGGGCAACTGAGGCACAGGGTTGTTAAGCAGCTAACCTGAGGCCACTCGGTCACTTCCTT
Organism: Pongo abelii; assembly: GCF_028885655.2. Taxonomy (NCBI): domain Eukaryota; kingdom Metazoa; phylum Chordata; class Mammalia; order Primates; family Hominidae; genus Pongo; species Pongo abelii. The sequence goes on along the minus strand of NC_071994.2, from coordinate 32,617,738 downwards.
GTGGTGGGCCCAGGATTTGAATCCAGGTTTGCTCAACTCCAAAGCCTGTGTACTAAACGACACTTCCTGCCTTGATAAGATAATTGTGGTTGTTACTTGGCCAAATAAAGAGCCTATGGAGAAGTTGTTTCCAATGAAGCATATCAGCTTCTAAATCTGGCTGAACATTGGACTCTCCAAAGGGGCACAAAATACAGCTTCCCGGGCACCATCTTGAAATGACTGATTCAGCAAATTGGTGGTAGGCAGCGAGGCACCTGTAGTTTGGTAAAGCTCCCAGGTGATTCTGATAATGAGCTTGTGCAGAACCCATTTACCTAAGGAGAACGCGGGTTCAAAGGGACTGGACAGCTCTTCCTTATTTAGAGTAGGAGGCTGTTGGCTTCCGAGAATGAGGGCTAATTAACTTTGGGGAGCTTCCTGGAGTGACCTTTGCCCTCAGTGAAAGTGTGGGGATTGAGATAAGAGAGAGAAATCCTTGGTGGCTAGGAGGAAGGGTAGGGTGTTTGCTGTCAGGCTCCAGGCTTAGCCCTCGTGGTGTCCCTCGTGGAGATGGTATGCACTGAGTGCAATGGCTGCTGGAGAGTGGGTGGAGAGATGAAGGTGACAGGGGTGGGATTAATTAAAATATCAGGCAGTGTGGCTGGGAGCAGTGGTTCACACCTGTAATCCCAGCGCTTTAGGAGGCCAAGGCAGGTGGATCACCTGAGATTGGGAATTCGAGTTTAGCGTGGCCAACATGACGAAACCCTGTCTCTACTAAAAAAATACAAAAATTAGCTGGGTGTGGTGGTGCACTGCAATCCCAGCTGCTCAGGAGGCTGAGGCATGAGAATTTCTCAAACCCAGGAGGCAGAGGTTGCAAGTGAGCGGAGATTGCACCACAGCACTCGGGCTGGGGCAACAGAGAGAGCCTGTCTCAAAGAAAAGAAGCAGTGAACCTTTAGATTATCCCGCTCTAAAAGTGAGGCAACCTTAGTTTGTCTGGGTCTTTAGCAGCAGAAGTGCCCTTGGCTATTTCTAGGCTGAGGGCCCCACCTAGTTCAAGTCTTCTAAACATCCAGTGTTTTGCTATATTCATTTACCACTTGTCCTATTAGACTCTTAGGTCTTTTTTTTTAATGACTCACTTATTAAAGAATGTGCATTTATTTACAAAGCAACAATATCACTACCTTTAATGGAAAATTAGCAACCCTGGCTACACCTAGAAGGTAACTGTTAATAAATAGGATGAAACCCAAGGCTGGAATTAACTTCTCATTGGATCCTGCAGCCTATGCTCCTTTCGTTGAAGGGTGATATCAGCCAACTGAGACCTCCTCTAAAGTCTGTGAAGGATTGAATTAAGAGAATTGGAAAGGGCACACATTTCTCATGATGTGATTCAATATTGATTAATTCCAGGTTCACCTATTATGTAAAACCATGTTACTTAAAGTGGCTTATAAATACCACAGCACCAGAATGTAAGCTCCATGAGGGCAGAGTTTTTGGTTTTGTTTTGTCTTTTAAAAATCTGTTCATTGCTGTATTCCTAGACTCTGAAACAGTACTTGGAATATAGTAGGTGTTCACATATTTATTGACTACGTGGACTCTTTTTAGACTGAGAAGCGGAATATAAAGTCGGAGGGTCCGACTGGTGATCGAATGTCTTCCTTCCTTACTCAAACCCACTCACCCACTTAGTTTTGAGAACTCTGGTGACCCAACCTACATCCTGTCCCACCTTCAGCTTCTTCCCATTCCTTGGATGCACGTGTTGCTGTGAGGATCAGACGAGGTCATGGATGGGCAGGACCCTGAACTGCGTGCCCTCTGCACTGCGAAACAGCTGGGCTGATTATAAATTGCAAAGGGGATACCTGATGGTGGCCCCATGACTTTCCATATGCTTTGGGCTGTTGTGAGAGAGAGTGCCCAAAGCCTGATTCTGGAATATTTTCTTTGCTCTCTTTTAAATGAGAACCTGCTTGCTTCAATTCTCCCACTGAGCAATCATGCTGACATGAGGGAGATGGAGTCAGACCTTACATTGTTGAGACCAGATTCTGTGTTCCACTGAGTATTGGGAAGGGTGATGCAGGCAGGCACCCACCATGTTCCCTGTGAGTGCTTATTTTTAGTAAAAACCTTGGTATACTGCTATTAATGAAAATAATAATAATAATAATAATAATTACTCCTGCTAATAATATAAGGAAACACCCACTGGTCTGTGACTGAGCCAGCCTTGCCTGAAGGCAGGGGAATGAATTCAATGACCTCTTGACACTGGTCTCAGCCCTTTGGTTCTATTACCACCTTGTAAACCTGAGGTTGTTCTGTTTTTATCCCTAGGGAGTTGTGGTTAGAACCTGCCAGAAATTTCTCACAATGAATCAATCTTCCATTGGTCACTGCCCTTTTCAACATGCCTGTCATTCAAGACTTACGATTTCCTAGGCATTGACAGAGAGAAACTGGCCATGTGGACCAAGGCAGTGGGATTTACGTGACACCCGCCAAGCCGGTGGGGCTAAGTTCCATTGCCGAAGTCTGATACCTGTCATCTGCTGTGGGGTGACATCCACACCATGTAATTCTCCATTCATTCAATACATATTTGTGGATTCCTAGAATGCCCCAGCCACTGTGATAGTCCAGCTCAAGAGAGAGGAAGTACATGAGACATTACCACACAGTGTGGTATGTGCTGGAGAGATGAAGACTCTGGAGCAGAGAGGCAACAACTCAGGTGGGGACTGAATGGTGGCGGGGTGGGCTCATCAGGAAAGGCCCCCTCCGGGGAAGCTGTGTTTGGGCTGGGGTCGAAGGATGAGCAGCAGTTAGCCAGGGAAGACAGGGAGTAAAGGTACCCAGGCATGTGGGGCAGTCTATGCAATAATGTGGGGATTGGGGGAGGAAGGAAAGAGAAAGAGAATGGGAGAATGGCCTGCCTATCTGGGGAAATGAAAGGAGCCAGTATGTAAAAAGTCAGGTGAGAGACAGCTGGAGATGAGGCTGCAGAAATAGGTAGGTGCCAGGTCACAGAGGGCCTTGTGAATAGTATCATGGAGGCTGGACTTTACTCCAAAGGGCATGGGAGCCATCAAAGAGTGTTGAACAAGGAGATGCACATTATAGAAAGGCCAGGAAGGCCTCTGGGATCTCCTCTTCTCCAAATTGTGGCTCTGGGGACAGCTTCCTATAGTGCTCTTGGGCAGTACCAAACTGGTGTTTAGGCTCAGCTCACATGCAGCTCACAGCAAGATGGTGACAAATGACTCATCCTCAAACAACAGAGCAGGCATAGGAAGGAGGCCCCGGTTAGGGTCTTGCTTACCTGGTTTGCTGGTGGCCTATGCGTTTAATTATAGAAAAGAATGCCAAGCCACTTGTGCCTTCTCAAACACTTTTTAACCTTTCTTCTACACCATGCCCTGCACCTCCCGTTCTCTCTCTGCTCTTCTCCCTTCCACCCTCAAATTTCTAAGCCATGTCCAGGTCTCGTTTTCATCTGTGCCAGAGAAGATCTATCTGACTTTGGCCATGGAAGAGGTATAGCAGGTACCAGTTGGAGAGGGCTGGAAAAGGTGCCTGGTGCTAGATATGGAAGACCTGAGCTTCCAGTCCTTGCTCTCACAGCCACCAGGCATTTGACATGGGGCAGAAGCACTTTTCCTCACCGAGCCTCTGTTTCCTCGTCTGTAAAATGGGAAACATGTTATGGTGATGGTGTGATATTTGAACAAGTCTTTTTTTTTTTTTTGCAAAATTGCTTTGTAAACTGCAAAGCTCTGAATAAGTGTTTATTTGGGATTATTAGGAACTGCTTTGCTGGAATAGTCTACCAGAGGGATGGAAGGAGAGGAACTGAGAAATCCATTCTTTGAAACATTTTTATCATATGAGATACAAATATATGTCTATATAAATATAGATATAAATACGAACAAATATATCTGTCATAAAATTTAAAAAAGGATGAAACTTGCCCCCACTCTCGCCCCTAGCAGCAACTATTAATTGTTTGTTGTATATTCTCCCAGACACGTACAAAATATATATATTCAAACAAAAAATATAATCATATTATAAGCTTTGTTTTTTAGCTTGTTTATTCACATTACATGGAAATCTTTCAGCATCGTGGCCTATAGATCTGTCTTTTTAATATTACTTCATGGTCTAGGTGAACCGTGGTTTATTTAGCATTTTCCTTTTGGTAAACATGAAAGTTAGTTGCAATTTTTCATCATATATTTTTTCTGGTCTTTTCTACATATATCTATGTGAGAAATTCCTAGAAATAGGGTTGCTGACTCAAAGGATATGAGCATTTTAAATTTTGGTAGGTACTACCAAACTGCTCTTCATAAAGACTGTACAAATACACCCTCCCACAAACAGAGTGCCTGCCTTCCATGCCTGGACCAACCACAGGCATTACCACCTCTGCTGAAGCTTTTTTATAAGACAAGGTCTTGCTCTGTTGCCCAGGCAGGAGTGCAGTGGCGCGATCTCTGCTCACTTCAACCTCTGCCTCCCAGGTTCAAGTGACTGTCATGTCTCAGCCTCTGGAGTAGCTGGGACTACAGGTGCGTGCTACCAAACCTGGCTAATTTTTGTATTTTTGGTAGAGATGGGGTTTTGCCATGTTGGCCAGGCTGGTCTCGAACTCCTGGCCTCAAGTGATTTGACTGTCTTGGCTTCCCAAAGTGCTGGGATTACAGGCATGAGCCACCATGACTGGACTGCTGAGGCTTTTTTTTTTTTTTTTTTTTTTTTTGAGACCAAGTTTCACTCTTGTAGCCCAGGCTGCAGTGCAATGGCATGATCTCGGCTCACTGCAACCTCCGCCTCCCAGGTTCAAGCGATTCTCCTGCCTCAGCATTCCAAGTAGTTGGGATTATAGGCATGCACCACCATGCCCGGCTAATTTTGTATTTTTAGTAGAGATGGGGTTTCTCCGTGTTGGTCAGGCTGGTCTCGAACTCCCAACCTCAGGTGATCTGCCCGCCTTGGCCTCTCAAAGTGCTGGGATTACAGGCATGAACCACCGCGCCCAGCCTTGCTGAGGCTTTTAAAACCATGAAACTCTCCTCCTCCCTCAACTGGTCATGTGGCCGCTGCCTGCTTCATCACACTGCTCCTCTGTCTGACAAGCCTGTTCTTATATAACACCAGTAGGTAGGGCCATCCGAGACATGGTTACCCAATAAAATGGTAGGAACCAGCCCTAGGGTATTTGGGAAACTGGCTTTGAGGGTTCGATGGAATATTCACATTTCCAAACATAAAATTTAGCAGCAATGGAGAAACGTACTTTAAGCAGATAGTTTTGCGCCTGACACAAGAAATTATTATTATTGTTGTTATTGAAAGTTCTGACCCACAGATCTCGGTTGTGTTTGGAAGGAGGATAGTCAGAGAGAGGAGGAAGGTATGAAGAGGTCGAGGTGTTAGTTTTAAAAAGTGTGTCTTTGTCATTGTCGAGCTGTGGCTGGTCCCACAACCTGGTTCTATCAGGCCTTTGGTGTTACAAAATGCAAAACACCAGGCAACCAAATAGCGTTTCCATGGAAGTATCCCGTGACCTCTGGTGCTGTGTACAGGTGAGAAAGTGAGCACTCAGAAAGGGATGGCCTGGGTGGGGAGGGCGAAAGGGGCCTCTCCAGCCTCTGCAACCTAAAACAAGGGGCCAATGAAAAGTTCTGGAACTGGATCACTAAGAAGACAGGCCCCACTGCTGGCATGCGTGGGATGACCAAAGAATTAGGAACCTGAGATTGGAGTTGGTCTCCAATTCAACTGGCCCATTTTAAAATTCTCATAAGCAGGGACAGAGGATCAAGTCAAGAGCACTAGGGAGATGGTGATGAATGGAAATTGTGTAAGGTAGATGGCTATTTGCTGGGGAAGGAGGAGAGAGGATTCAGAATTATAGGAATAATACATGAAATGACTGACAAAAGTAGCCTTTTACGTGTGTTATCTAATTTAATCCTCTTAACCTTATAGAGTTAGCACTGTCAGGATCCATATTAAAAAAAAAAAAAAAAAAGACGAAGCAGAAGCTCAGAGAAGTCAAATTACTTGGCCGAGGTCAAGGTCACACAGCCACACGTGGCAAATCTGGAATACAAACTTAGGTCTATCTGACTTTAAACCAAAATGCTGCATATAGCTTCGATTTCAGCATGGCAGAGTTCAACTTGGAGGTAGAGGGTGGTGTTGTAGATTACAAGATATGATAGTGGTAGGTTTTCTTCTTCTGTCTTGATAAAAGATGAGCTATTTTTATCCTGTTGCAGGACAACGCGAAGGATCATGACTTCCATTTTTGAACTGACATTGTAGATTTGTGTATATTTGACAGCTCTACCACATTCCCAACCCTATGCCCTCCTATCACCCTTTCTGAGAATACTGGGCTAGTTGGGGGCAGTGTTGGGGGACTTGGGCCTGGGTGTATGCTGGGAGGAAAGGCAAGGAGATTGTGCAGTGTGGTAGTAGGGACTGGGGGAAGTTTTTTTGTTTTTGTTTTGAAAATCCTAGTTGGTCCCCAGTGGAGCCTCCAGACCTCCTCAAAGTCTTTGAGGTTGTGATTAATTACCATATAAACTAGACAGTCCTTGGCCTTGGTGTTGCCATTCCAGCCTGTAATTATCTTCATCACAAGTTGCTGTCTGGCTTTGTTCTGTAGGTAGAGGCTCTTTCGTTGGTCCCTGCATGTCCCTGAGTCACTAGCAGGCTCACTTGTGCTTATCCAAACTGGTGAATCATTCGCTGTCACCCTGGAGAGCAGTGCAGTTTGGGAAGGCGTGGGTGCTCCCAAGGAGAGGGTGATCCCTTCTCTCTTCTTTCCAGGCATGCGTAAGGAGCAGTGGCAGAGAATTACGGAACACAGGATGCTATCATAGGTGACCTATGAGCCAGGCACGTTCATACGTGTCATCTCAATGAAAGCTTTACAGCACCGGTTATACAAGTAGTACACAGGGATAAACAGCAAGGTTCTTAGGTGGGTTTCAGACCCGGCTCTGCCACTTATCTAGAGGTATGACCTTGGCCCAACCTTCCTAACTTGTCTGTGCCTTGATTTTCTCAACTATAAAATAGAGATAAAAATGGTAACTGCATCTAAGAGCTTTTGAGAGGAATTGATGCAAGGATGCAAGTATAGTGCCTAGCAAACTGCAAGCACTCCACGAGGGGTGGTGATGCGGATGCTAATGCTGATGCTGGGACAAACTTATACCCATTTTACAGATGGGAGAACTGAGCCTCAAGTTGTCCAAAGTGGCATAGCTAGTAAGTGGTAGACTTGGGATGAAAACCCCAGTCTGTTTCCAAGTCAGGAACACTTTCCTCCATAATGCCATCTGCATAAATTAGACTGTTGGACTAAAAAACAATCCATTCAAACCACAAGGGTACATTGGCCCAGGTTGCTTCTATGTTTTATCCTCAATCTGAAGCAATATAATGAGCAATGTAATGAGATTATGTTAATATTTACTCAGGGTTCTGGGAAACCCAGAAGGGTTTCAGGGTAAACCATCTCCCAGCAAGCAAGGGCTTGCCTGCTAATTCCCCTTTCTTCCAAGACAGATCAGATTGCCCAGTGCCTAGTAAAATGCCAGTTTCCTTCTATGTGGAGGGGAGCAAAGCCGTCAGCTCCTGCTGGGGCACAGGGAGAGGATGTTTCTTATGGATGGGTAGGTGGTGCTTAGGGGTAGAGGCTCTGAGATCAGGCAGACCTGGTTTCTATCTGTCCTTCCCAGCAGTGTGACCTTGGGTAAGTTACTTAATGTCTCTCAGCTTCAATGTCCTCATCCTTAAGATGGGGGATTATCATGCTACTTTGTGGGGACTTTGTGAGGATTAAATGATATCTTAGTATCTGGCACATAGTAAGTGCTTAATAAAAATAATAAGGCAGAGCTGGGTAGATTGAGGGTTTCATTTACAGCACTTTGGCAGCAAGTCTCTTGTTTCCTGCCATTCAGAGACCCTGGCCAAACTACATCCATTGTGGCCACATGACCATTGCCATGTCAGCCTCCAAAAGAGAGATGGCTGCTCAGCAGGCATTAACCAGATCAGAGGTTCTTTGATTCAGCACAGTGCTCTCTTTTTGCACTGCTCTCAGTCCACCAACAGTATTAATCACAGCAACCATTCATGGTGCAAGGTGATCTCCCTAAACTTACATTATATCTTTAATCCTCACAGCAGCCTTGGGGGATGGTATTATTTCCATCTGTAGATGAGACAATAGGGGCTCAGAGATGGTAGGTAATTGCCCAAGGACACATAGCTGTTGGAGTAAGTAGTATTGGAGCAAAATCTATGTGTGTGCATCTAGATTGACCAACCTTCCTGGTTTGCCTGGGAATATGGGGTTTTCTAGGATGTGGGTCATTCAGTGCTAAAATCAGGAAAATCTAAGATGAGTTGGTCACTGTATATGCGGCCTCTCCGTGGAGGGTTGGTTGGTGGGCCTGGAAAAGGGATGGGGATAAGAGAGAGAAGAGGAGGACGCAGAGAGAATGGCAGAAGCAACTCTGCACTGTTTCTTTCTGCAAAGACGTCTTTTCAATTCAACCTGCTTGTTCAGTTCAATAAGCAGGTTTGAATGCCCTCGTCCTTGGAGGGAGTCATGTCAGGACTTTCTGGGTATTTGACCATGATGAAGAGCGCTGTCTGCCAGGGTTCACCAGGCTGGATGTGGAAAAATGGTGCCCCAAACCAGCCCCACATGGCAGAATAGGAAACATGCTGTCATCTTGCTTCATCTGAATCTCCATTCCATGAGGGCAGGAATTCTTTTCGTTTTTACTTCTATAGCTGAAGCCCCAGTGCCCAGAATATGGCAGAAACTCCAGAAATGTTGGTGGAATGTAGACTATTGAATAGTACGAACCAATATCAGTACAATGTAGACTATTGAAAAGTACAAACCAATGGTCCAGGGAGATTTAAATTCTGATGAAGGCAATCTGGGGAAGACTGAATGGAGAAATAGATTGGAAACAATTTGGATACCACGTGTGGGGATCAGGAAGCAGAGGAGCACAGAATGCTTGTGCGGAAGTGACATGGGCCCACTGCACCTGGGGTGGACCCTGTGAGGTAGAGTTGGAGACCAAGGGCTTGAGGACTGGACATGTCGGTGGAGACCAGGTGCTGGAGGATGGAGAATGCCATGCCCTTAGGGAGTTTGGACTGCCTGTCGTTAAGCCATTGTTTTCTCCAAATTTCAATCCCCCTCATTCCATTGTCACCATATTTGCCATGTCTGTGTACCTACCTATATTACTTATTTAATACTTTTCCTTCAAGTGACTTACTTTTTAACTTTACATTTGTTTTCATATCAAACACACATGGCTGTTAAAATAAAAATTATGATTTGAGCTTAGAATCATCTTGCCTACCACATGAGGTAGGTGTACTTCCCTCTGAGGACCACAGCTCCAGCAACTGGGGAACCGACAAAGATTTTTGAAAGAAGAAATGATTCAGTTGCTTTTTAAGAAGACTACAAACGTGAGGAAGTACCGAGTGGAAGATATGTGCATAAAATTTTGGCACAATTGTGACTAACATGGTAAGAAATATTATCAACTCAAATTTAGGGGGGCATTTCAAAGTCTCTCGATGGTAATCAGGATGAAATATGCAAGAACTGCTCTCTGTCTCTCTCTCTCTGTCTTTTCTCTTCTTGGTCTCACTTTGCCCTCTTTCCCAGCAGCTCTGCCTTCTCCCCCATGCTTTGCTGCCAACAGCTCTGAGGAATGGGAGGGATTGCAGTTCAAAGAGTAAACAGGTCTACTCTGAGTAAGGCCGTGGGCCCTGCAGTGACCCCCAGTGGGTCTGGGTGCCTGGCAATGATGCCTGCACTGGCATGATGCTGTGGCTTTCCAGGCTTGTTTTACCTGGTTGTGCAAAGAATGTTACCCCCAGCCAAGGCTCAAGTTCACAGACCACTGGCCCATCCCCTAACTAGCATATTATTCCCAGCTGGACATTGAACTTCCAAGTTAAGGTGACCTGCCAAGCTGGAAAGAAAATGGATTTGCAAAAATCAGATGTTTGCCAAGAGCACCATCCCCCACCACAACCATACACAATTGTGAGATCTAAAGTTGGACTCCCTGAGGTTTTCTGCCCTGGCGGTTCTGGCAACTCCTGGAGAGCCACAGACTGATGAATTTGAGGATCATAAACCTTAAGAAGACTTTAAAGTATTTTTGGCATTAATCGACAAAGTCCACAGCAAGCCAGACATGCCCTTCTCTCCCACTGCCCTTGTCAGAGATGTCTCTTTCCCCTTGCTCTCCTTACCCTGTTCTTTCCAGCATAACCAAGCTTAATAGCCTCCATGTTTCCACTGTAAGGAAGTGAGCCGAGTGTGGTTGGTCTGTTTCACAGCAGGGCTATCCTCACACGAAAAGTTTTCAGATGCACTGACTATGCAGATTTTTGGCTCAGTTTGCAGAAGACTTCCTTATTTCAATTTTACTGTACACCCACCTACATAATACTTTTTGGTTCTCAGAATTTCAGAGCTATTAACCTCTAAACTTAAATCAAAATTCTCATCAAACTTTCCTAGGGCCTTGTCATAAAAGAAACTAAGTCTCAAAATAGGACTTTTTGGCACACTTTCCTTGTCCAGGAAGACTGATTGACTAATTTCAAACCCTGGACTCACATGTGATTGCTAAGAATAGGGGTGGGGGAGAGAGAGGGGACAAAAGTCATAGACATGCCATGACACACATTGGGAGATTTCATCTGAATTTCCCCCGAGTATGAAATTATTCAGAAATAATTCCAAGGGCTTCTTTTCTGACATTCCACCAGTGTGCAGGTGCATATGTTTTGAATGAACTGAATGGATAATTTATTTATACAAATGAATCTTTTTGCATAGTTGCAATGGATGTGCTGTCAACTCTCCAATATCACTTCCAGGAGGTTTGTAGATGCATTCTTTCCATGGGCATGAGCGGGTCTGGATCTCCTGCTTTCTATCTGAAAGACATTATGGGCAGCAGTCTGGTTGATTTTATACTACTTTGATACACTCTCAATTGCATATGAAGAATGAGGATAGAGAAACTGATAGTGACCCTCACTCCAATTAGGTTTCACTACTGCCCTTGACGTTCATATTTAATGCCTTTGTTATCACGGCAACTCTTTGCTCTATTTCTGGATCCAAATGCCTAAGGATCTCCCAGGGTTGTTAAGCTTGCTCAGTTCTATTAAACCTGGTGGGTGGCAGAGTGACCTTTGTATCACAAGAGCCTCATGACTTCCCAGGCAAGACCAAGTCACAACTTTTCCAATGGATTTCCCCTCAATTCTTATTCTGAGCATTTAGCTTTTTAAATATTTGGTTCTGAAGGGCAGGGGCTAAACATTGTTCTGTAAGATCCAAACCTGTTTGTATATTTTATACTTTTTTTTTTCATTTCAACTTTCCGATCTCGCTCTTCTGAGAAACATTCACATTTCCAATTGCATTCCAGAACTGAGCTTGACTTTCCATGTCTATGTAAGATCTTGTAATTCAAATTTCAGCCAGCTGCTAAGCTTCTCTTTTCTGGAGGGGATTGTGGTTAAAAGATCTTGTTTTGCAATGACGCTGTCTGGTCTGAGCTCCAGCTGCTTGTCTTATTTACTGTGCAACCTTGGCCATGTTAACTTATCAGGCTCATGAGGCTCAGTTTTCTCATCTGTAAAGTGAGAAAATGAATAGTACCTGTCTGATGGAGTTTTTGTAAGGCTTAAATGAAGTAATGCAAATTAAATTCTTAGTCTAGTCACTGGGACAAGATTAAAACTTAACGAATATGAATAGTCGCTATTCTGTTTCTTTTTTTCTATGCCATTCCAGCTTCACCTCCTTCTCTTACTTTTTCCTTTTCTTTTTTCTTTCATTTTCTTTTTTTCTTTTTCTTTTTTTTTTCTTTTTTGAGATGGAGTTTCACTCTTGTTGCCCAGACTGGAATACAATGGCATGATCTTTGCTCGCTGCAACCTCCACCTCCCAGGTTCAAGCGATTCTCCTGCCTCAGCCTCTTGAGTACCTGGGATTGCAGGCTCCCGCCACCATGCCCAGCTAATTTTTGTATTTTTAGTAGAGATGGGGTTTCACCATGTTGGCCAGGCTGGTCTTGAACTTCTGACCTCAGGTGATCCACCCACCTCAGCCTCCCAAAGTGCTGGGGTAACAGGATGCCGCGCCACTGTGCCTGGCCTCTTCTACTTTTTCTTAGAAACATGGAGGGTTAGTTCTCTGGCCACTCATATGAAATTTCATTCCTTGCTAAGGTGGAGGTATTGGAGTTCAAGCTCTACACTTAGTGGAGGGAGTAAATAAGCATTTCCAGAGAGCCCACCAAGTGCCATGCAATCTCCTAATGCTTTGTACTATTTCTCATTTAACCCCCCAAAAAGCTCACTGAGTATGTTAATATCCCCAGTAAACAGATAGGGAAACTGAGACCTAAAGTTTAAGCAAATATGGCAAAGTTGTCCTAGGCTGTCTAGCTTTAAAAACGATGTCCTTTTCACCATAAAAGGTTGCTTCTGAGGAGCAGAGCCACCTTGCTTTTCTAAGTCTGTTGGAATAGGCTCTGAGATGCCACAGGTTATCCCAAATAATTAGGCATCTGGATGGAGATTTTACACATTTTCTACTTGGGCCTGAGAGTTTGCTGTCTCTCATGGTTCCTGGGTGAAAGGGGCCAGGCCCTGAGACCTTTACCCAAGGTTGGCTCACCAAAATATCTTCTTGAGCGAGTTCTCTGGTTGATCATCTGTGGAACAATGTGGGAGCCTCCTAAATATGAATGGAAAATGAGGAATGCAAAATGGATGGTTTTCTCCACTATCACCTCACCCTTGGAGGTGTTTGCTGATTTGGTAGATGTGTGGAGGAACTCAGGAGTCTGAATTTGTAAAGGTAATTTGGATGCTCCATTAGCTTAGAAAGGACACAGCAGGGAGAACTATATAGCAGAGAAGGCTGGATGCCTATGAGGGTAGGGAAGGGAAAACAAGGGGGTGGGGCTGTAGCTGCCCTACCTCCGGTCCATATATGGTTGCATTTCTTTAATCTCTTTTATCTTTTGGGATTCCATGGTAGTAGAAAAAGAGTTCTTATGTTAAAACAATTGCTATCTAATTGTACAGCATGGTGAATATAGTCAATAACAATGTATCATGTGCCTGCAAATTGCTAAGAGAGTAGATTGTGTTTTCAGCACCCACAAAAATGGCAAGTATGTAAGGTAATGCCCATATTAATTAGCTCAGTTCAGCCATTCCACAATGTGTGTGTGTATATATATATGTATATGTATATATATATACACACATATATATGACATGTCGGAATGTCATGTTTTACTCCATAAATATATACAAATTTTATTTGTCAATATAAAAAGAATAATACCTGAAAAAACAAACAAAACATCCTGAGTGCTATACTTATAAAGAAATCTTCCTCATACAAAAAAGACTGGCCACAGGAAGGATGCCTGAAAATGGCCACCTTTTTCATGATCTTCCCTCCCTTTCTGAGACTGAGAAATGAGCCTTCTTGAAGACCCTGATGGAAGTACTGTGAAGAAACTAAGACAGTTGGATTCAAGAACCAAAATGCTTATCGTAGCAGTGAGGTTGGCTTTAAGTCAGGGAATGGTGTAAAGCTATTTGTGGGGAAAGATAAGGCCAGAAAGAGATTAATAAAATACAGGCGAGGCCAAAGGAACAGGGCAGGGGCAAATTAGTTTAGGCAAGAATGGAGGTGTCTTGAGAATAATTAAAATATGAAGGAGGAGTCCAGAAAATTCATCCTTGGTGCTTGGGTAAGTTTAGCAACATGTTCAGATGCCTGAGTTTTGTGTGTGTATGTGTGTGGGCATGCATGTGTGTGTGTACGCAGTGGGTCATTCTTCTCAGGATGAGTGAGCCACTCTCCCCTCCTCCAGCACCAAAGTGGCCCCCACCTTGGCACGCCAGCGGCTCATGCCATTGGGCTAGGATTTGTTCAGAATGCAGGCACATAGACATAATGGCAGGAGGCATGACTGGTGTGTTTCACATCAACCTGTTAGAACAACTGTCAACGTGTGACCTCCCAAACAGAACTCAGGTGCCCCCTTCAGAGACCGTGAAGCTTGTCCTTAGAGGATAATGAAGATCCCCGGGAATATCATCTAATCCAAAACCAAAAGATTTGGGAAATGTGGCCTTTAGAGGGGAGTAGCATTAAGAGGTAAAATGATACTTATTAATTCTGTTGTTTATTTGACTGTAACCAGTATAATAAATGATCATATTCTGCTCGATTTAATTTCCCCTCCCCATAAGTTTCACAAGACCAGAAGGAGTTTCTTCTTCCCGTTGGTCTTACATTAATATTCTTGTATGGCTTTCACTAAATAGGTGCCATGTTCTGCCCTGGAGGTAACACCACGTCATTAGGAGGAGATGATAGACAGAAATATATACAAACACACACTTGCTTTCAAAAATAAATATAGGCCCTCTAGTTAAAAGGTATTGTGTAAAGTATGTGAGCATCCTCTTTCTTGCAAAGCAAGCACACAGCTCCCATTAATCTTGTAGCCACAGCCTGTGTTGGTGTTAAGACTCAGATTCCTTAAGGCTTGATACTTGGCTTAAAGAGATTATTTGTCCTGGCCTTGATTTGGGAATTAAGATCCCTAGGGTTTTTTGGTTTTACAGTGTGGATCTTCTAGGAGACAACCCGACTGACCTCCCGGTCTCCAGGCCACCACACACAACCTGGTTTGCTTTGCTCTGTTCTCCTTTTCCTCTGTGGGGACCAGCACAGGACTCGACTCAAAGGCTCTGTGTCTGTGCACAGGTTGGAGATGGTGATAGGGCCTTGACCTGTAGGGACGACCAGGAAGATTTCTATGCAGAGTAATTGGGTTTCTAGAGTTTGTTTCAGTTGATTTGAGGGCAAGCTGCTTGGCCTGTCTCTCTTGATTCTTCCCATCCACAGAATAAAGACAATAAGCTTTGTTTATCACTCCATTAATTTTGTTATGTTTTTATCAGCCCCCCAGAGAATTCAGGAGCACAGAACAAGTGTTGGAGGTCTTTCTTGCCAGAGTCCTCCTTCAGAACTTACAATGTGTCCACATAAAGGATCTGCTGTGTTTGATGATTTTGTGATTACACTTTAAACTTCTTATCCTTAAAGGACATACTTGATATATCTGAGACTTGTAGTAGAAGGCCTTGAGACATCCACCTCATCCCATCATATCTATCTATCTATCTATCTATCTATCTATCTATCTATCTATCCATCTATCTATCCATCGCCAGTACTGTCTTGCTGAAGTTGGCAGTAGGGTGAAAGACCTCAAACTCCAAAGGACTTTCCCTACGGACGCAATATACCTGCAGTTCTAACTTTTTTGTGTTTTTTTTTTTTAGGTTGGGGGTGAGGGGTATTGTTTTCATTTTTGTTTTTCTTCTGGAAGGTTCAACTAAGATCCAAGTAAAAAGAAGAATCAATACTTAATAAGTACCCAGTAAGTAGCAGGCACACTTTTAGGTACTTTATTTACAAAAACCCTCCACAAATAAAGTGGTTTGTGAGTATGAGGTGACATCTTTCCCTCCCCTCCCACCATTACTACCCCAATATGACTCTTCTCAATAGTCCTCCAATCTAAAATGGACTAATACAAGTGGATAAAGAAATGGAGATTTAACTAGAATTCTTCAGCTATAAATTAAAGGGCCTATAATTAAAGGTGATTGGGACTGGGTCAGAGAGCCACATCACTTTTGGGGTTGCATTTGAAGTTCACTACCTCTTGACCACACAACCCTACCCCTTTACTCCCACACTGCTGTCTCAGGTTAATCTCAGGCAATGGTGTAAAGAAGGCCAAGTTTGTTTCCCTGGAGTCCCACGGGCTCTAGCAATAATACTTCCCTTTCCTCAAGTGTGCCCCCTCACCCACCCTTCACCATCACCACACACAAATGCCCTGCAGTGGGTGGAATGTAGTTACTTCAGGTTGTGCCTGATTTGTCTCTCAAGCAAAACTCCAGCAGGCCATTCCCTCTGGGCCCTGCTCTCAGATCTGGAACTGATAGACTAATTGGGGCTAATGTGATAACGGGCAATAATGACATTTGTTGTTTTTATCAGTGTGTATATGGGGCGGGGTTTACATTTGCATTTTCATAGGGCCCTTGGCAAGTTCACAGGGTTGAGCAGTAGGGAAGGGTGGAAATGTCTGGGGCAGGTTAGGGAGGCAGAGGGGTTTGTTAGAACTCCCCTAAACTGCACTTCCCAAAGCCTCAAGCCCTTCTTCAAGACCTGCCCAGCTTCCAAGACCTTCCCAAGTCCACCCTTGTTCTTCCACTGAGTCTTTTACACTTTCAGAAACCTCCGAATTCATGTAGAAACTAGAAAAATAAGTAAGAAAAGACTAATACTACTGCACACTCACTGTTCCCCCTTAATATAATAACCAGTTTTTATTCTATTCAGTCAGCCTTTGACCATAAGCAGACCTTTTTTTTCTTTTCTTTTTAACACAAGGAACTTCTTAGTTTTGATCACAAAATCTTTATCTCTGCCAAATCTCAACTTCCCTTCCCTTTCCCACAAAAGGGAGGCCCGTTGAGTCAAAGAAATCTGCTTAGACACTTTGCTCATGCCAGGCCAGTGTCCTGGAAGGTTCAACAGAGAAAGTTAATGGTTGGGGAATGGTATTTTTCTTTGCTAGGAGCAGTCATTCACCCGTATGGGAGAAGGTACATTTGTGACCCAGTGAGGCAGGTACAGGTAACTCCCCATATGTCCCTTGGCCCAAGGGAATAGAAGTTGCATGGTATTTGAATCCGTAGATCCTCCCTAATATTCCACCTTCTTCTTGTCCAAACTGTGCTTTTTTATTTCCAGTTTCAGCATTTTGGTCTTCTCATCTCTAACTCCTATAGGGAGTGTCAATAAACCTTTTAAAAAAAGATCATGTAAGAGTCAAGAGGAAGTGAAGAACCTAGATAATCCACCAACTGGATAATCAGCTCTTGCATATTTGAGAATTGACTGCTTGACCTGAGCATCTCCTCATAAGGGACCCTCCCTCCCAGGACCTTCCCTTTCAAACCTCTCAAGGCTCTTACCTGGGGCCAGGGGCGATAGGCTTTTCAAAGTCCATTGAATTGCCAAGAGTCTCTGTCAAGAAGGCAGTCATGGTGCCTGGAGAGGGAACTTGCTGGGAGCCCCTTCAGAGCCTGGTACTTATACAGCTAGGGCAAAGATCTTGATGCCAAGGCAGGGTGGACTAAATACAGAACTAATAAATGAGACAGGTGCTCAAGAGGGCCCCCCTATACCATCATCTCCTCCAGATTTGGACTTCTACTCACTTTGCTTTTACATTCCCTCTTCCTGATGGTGTCTTTGGTGAGCAGGGTGCTTTTCACCTGAAACAGCCTCTGAGCTGAAAAGAACAGTCACCACCAAATCAATTCCTCATCCATTAACAGGTTGTCTCTCTGTTCTTGAGACACAGGCATTACCTGGTTAGACCTGTTTTGTTTGAACACTAACGTGTGAGTTGGCCAAATGCAAATGAGCCAATGTTTGTAATCCTTTATTTTATTTTTTTAAAGGGCTGGGTAGCCAATCAGAAGAGGGGGAAGTGACTTAGGGAATTCCCGGTTGGTGGCTTATTGCTTAACATCCTACAAAATGATTTAAAATTATTGTTATATGCATTTATCTTCACTCTGATGAGGGCTCAGACTTGATAACGCCCGTGGTGCCCCATCCCTATAGGAGCTGGTGAGATTGCGGCCTGCTGCCTCCCCTCCATCAGCCACAGCTATTGGATTTCCAACCCAGAATCTTTAGGTAAATGAGGTAAGTCCTGATTTTTAAAACTTCTTTTGAATCTGGATTCCAAACACCTGAGTGGAAAGAGAAGCCTGCTTTAAACCGGACAGATGAAGCTAGAACAGACTCTTGGAGACGGCTGGCAGGAAGTGAAGCTCACCTTACCTGGGCTTACCTCACTGGGTCAAATCAGAATTTTATTTTGGAGGGCAGGTTGGCTACTTTGGATATTATCTGTGAATTTCCTGCATTGTCTGGACTTTTAATCTCATGAATTTAAAAGCCCCCTCATTTCCCTATGCCTGGGTGGCAAAACCATTCCCCTGGGTTGAATTCTTCTGGAACAAATAGGCAGCTAGAGATAGGTGGCTCTGATATAGCTCAGAGAAGAACTGGTTGGCTAAGTAGCTGTTAGGGCTCAGAGTACACGGTCTCGCTTTCTAGAGATGTCTTCTGCTGGTAATTTTTCTGACTCATGAGCTACATGGAAAGGCCAATTTGTTTTTAATATGTTCCAGGACTGGAAAATGGCTAGAAATAGGCAAGAACATACACAATCACACTGGAAAAAGTGGCCAGGCAGCCAAGGCAGGCAGAGGTATTGGGGAGAGCTGAATATCTACAAAAACAAAAATTCAGAAAAAACAAAAATCAATTTGGCAAAGGGCTTCACTGTATAACAAGGGGACAAACTAACCCTTTGTTTACAAACTAACCCTTTGTTTACTCCATTTTGTCCAGAAAATACAAAAATCAGTTTTGGCAAAGGGCTTCACTGTATAACAAGGGGACAAACTAACCCTTTGTTTACTCCATTTTGGGAGACTATGATCAGACAGGCAGTTGTGACTCAGCAGCAACAAATGCCTTCTGAGACAGGGCTTCTTTTGATTTTGCTGGACATTGTGGAGAAGTGTTAGCCCCAGTGTGGACTGATCTGGGAACAGTTGGAAATTAACTTCTTGTTGGTAAATATCAGTACTGAGGTGAGAAAGCGACATTTTCACCATCCATCTTTGCTGATTTACCATGCTCCCAGAATGGTGGGAGTGTGTGTTTTTAAGATGGAGAGTGTATGCTTCTGAGTTCAAGTTCACAGATGTCTCTGCTGGTTATCTGCACTCACCTTGGTAACAGGGAGAAAGTGAGTGAATGGATTCCAAGAACTTACTGATGGAAGTCTAATTCAGGAGTTGGTTCTGCAGCCATGGAGGTAAAGATGTGTTCAGATAGTCTTTCAATGTGTAAAAGGGCAATTAGAGATTCTGTGTGGCTGTGTGTTAATTCCACTGGGGTCGGGGGAAAAATTTATTTCTAACAGAAGAGAAGAACATATGTTATTAGGAAGAATTTCATGGCTAGGAGATACTATCAGAAAAGGCTCTTAAGAGATTTTAAGGATGACTTTAATAGCTGCATTTGGAGTTTGCAGAGGATCCACTTTTCCTCTTTTTGTGACCTAAAATTCTGGGACGATTCAATAACTCACCAATTCCATCTTCTTATAATATGGAGTCATGTAGACAACACCATTTTCACACAAATGGCTAATGGTATTTAAAAACCATGGTGGAATGTGAATTGGGATTCATTTGGAGGTCTGTAGTTGAACTTTAAAAAATAATAAATATAATGAAGACAATACTTCACCATGTTTCCAAAATATTTTACAGAGGCATTTAAAATGAAAGTCACTTTGAGGGAATAGCTGTGCTTTAAGTTCTCTTGCATGACCGCGCAAGATGGTAGCCTTCATGAAGATCCTTCAAGGTAGTGTGGGTAGGGTGACGTGTTTGATTCAGGCCTCGTTTGTTATGAAAAAGCTCAAATTCAATTGTATTTGTCATTTTTTTGGTTAAAAAGCACCTATTTGTTAAATTCAAACAATCCTTTTTGGTTTTTTTTTTTTTTGAGACAGAGTCTCTCTCCGTTGCCCAGCCTGGAGTGCAGTGGCATGATCTTGGCTCACTGCAACCTCCGCCTCCCAGGTTCAAGTGATTCTCCCAACTCAGCCTCCTGAGTAGCTGGGATTACATGTGCTCGCCACTATGCCCAGTTAAGTTTTGTATTTTTAGTAGAGATGGGGTTTTACCATGTCAGCCAGGCTGGTTTTGAACTCCTGATCTCAGGTGATCCACCTGCCTCAGCCTCCCAAAGTGCGGGGATTATAGGCTTCAGCCACTGTGCCTAGCCGTATTGGTTTCATTTTTAATCTGTTAGTCTATCGTGATCTCCCAATGGAAGTATCTTTGGCCTTTGTGGACATCAGGAAAGCCCGACATTCCCACTCATGATTCCATGTTTATGGGTACCCTAAATGCTCCCATTAATTGACCAACTTCACCCTGATCTTCTTTCAATATCTTTCTGACTCCTTGAAGGTATGAGACAAAATGGAAACTGAGAGGTTAAAAGGTTTACTAGGTTGCATTCAATTAGCGAATTGGAAACTGGAAGGAACTCCTATCGGGTCTCGGGTCAGAACGTGAGTGCTTTTGGCCAAAGTTCACTTCTGAGGAAGTAGAATTTCGCTTTCTGGAATCTTGCGATATTTTATTTCCTCTATATCTTTCCCATGCCCCCGCCCCACCCAATCTCCACAAATTTGGGGATTTGAGCACTGGGTTGTGATCGTTAAACCATCTTGCTTTTCTGAAAGCCCAGGGCAAGACCCCTGCTTCATGTCACAGTATCAAACACAGACATAGAAGCTTATACAAATTATTGAGAAGTTATTGTCTTTTCTCCCTTCCTCCAGATGGAGTCATCTCTATGCCCTTTCATACAGATGTGATTTACGAAGACCTCTGGGTTAGGGGTGGGGTGGTGAGCAAGAATCCCCTGGCAGAATCTGCTAACACACTTGAGAAGCAATGTCATGGTTTTAAGGAACTCAATCTAAAGCTTGAACCTGATTTTCAGGGATACGATTTTGCTGCCATTTCAGCCCATTTCTCTTGTTAAGATCGCTCTCTGGTAGAGTTGACGTGACAGTCATTTCTGTTGTGGGTGGGGCCCTGGTTGGGAGGCATTGGCTCCACTGCAGCCTGGGTGTCTAGAGACCACATTCTCACCCTGCCTTTGTTACTGGGAAACCAAACGCGGCGCTGTGGCTTTCAGCTTGGGTAAGCCGGGTCTGTGGTGGGGATTGCCATCTGAAGACAGAGGCAGGAGGGCAGTCACACCTTGCCCAGGTTCTCTTAAATCTCTTGCTGTATAACTGAAAGGAAGGCATAGATAATTAACTTTATTTGACGTTTTTCATATCTAATTTTTAAGAATATGTTTTTAAAATAATAGATTTGTTCTAAAGAGCAAACAATCGTGCTGTTATTAAAAACGTGTTTACTTAAATTGAACGGGGTTTCAAAGGGCCAAGCTACTAAGCTATGCAGGAAACAAACAGTGCAGTGAGGAGAATGGCTCCTCACCACAGCTATTCTTAGGGTGGGACATAGTTTCAAGCCAAATGGCATTGATGTCCGGAAACCAGGATGTGCTGAAGTAGAAATTTCCAGGGATCCCTCAGAGATATTTGCTAAAATCTTTATTATTCTTCAGAGGGGGGTGGAAATATTTCTTTAAGAGTCTTCCCTGAAGAATTTTGAACTCCAGCTTTGGAGTGATGGGAGCACAGTGCAGGGAAGGCGGGATGTGAGGTGGTGCGCTGGACTGCAGTCTAGGTACCTGGTCTTCTAGCACTGGCAGAGCTGTGTGGCCCAGAGCACACATTCCCCTTTGCCAGGCTTTAGTTTCCTCCTCTAGACAAAAGGTTTTGAACCTGACCATCTTTAAGATCCATTTTTAACCCTCAGATTCTGTGGCTGTGGTGATTGGGGGTGGTGGGAGTACCTGGGGGTCAGCAGGATGAGCACAAATCTGTGAGAGCTGAGAACAGGTGGGAGAAGCCTTCTAAGGATGAGGCAGGAAAGATTAGCAAGAGCCCTTAAATGGATTCTTTAGGGCCTTCAGAATTTTGGCTAAAGGCTATACCTAGTGGAGGTACTAAGACCTGACACCTGGAGCCTTTATTAAGGATGTTAGAATCTACTCCCATGACAACATCCCAGCTTTGTCAATTTGCCTCATGTGTCTCAAGCTGGTGGGAATGTAGAAGTGGATGAAACAGACTGTTTTGTGATGGCAGGGAACAGTCTATGCATAGGGGCAGGTGCTCTACTGGTGTCTTCTATAAAACGCCAAAGCAGCCTGCCAGAAAATGGACATTTAGGCACTCGTGGTGTCTACTGAGTTTGTATGGTACTGATGAGCTTGCTTGACTGATTATCCATGACTTACTGAGTAGATCGAACGTATGTGAACTCACTTCTCCTAGAGGAAGACCCTGTGGCTGCCCCAACCACTGAGCAGCCTAACCTGGAGACCCTGATGCGCCCAGAAATCCTCAACCTTGTATCTGGAGAAACCAGAACTTGCAACAGGGCCAAGCAGGGTGGCCCATTTAAAGAGGCTCCTAGGGTTTTAATTGACCTTGTTTTAAAAGAGACACCCTGTAAAATACTCCTATGAAAACTTATTTCACAAGCACCTAACCACATTCTCTGTTTGGTTTATTTTATGGGGCCGGGCCCCTTGTTCTGGTCAATTGGTCTGCATTATCTCTCCTCCTCCAATCTCACCACACACCCTGGCCTCTGGGAGGCTTCCTCCCTTCTTTTTTTTTTTTTGTTTTGTTTTTTTAGCATCTTAGTTGTTATTAGTGGTACTTGCCTACTTATTTAAAATATGGCCAGTATAGGTGCATACAAAATGTGCTTTCTGATGAAAACAAAGCCAAAAATAAAAAGAAACCAAAACGCCTATTATAATAGTTGGATTTTTAGACTAATAGACCACCTCATTAACCCTGTCATTTTATCATAACAACTTATTTTTACCTTTGTATGACCGTGTCTCAATGTCCTTTTTCTTTGATGTTGTTGGAATTATGAACACAAAATTTCATAGCTGCTTTTCCACCCCACTTTCTATCACAGAAGCACAATAAATAATCTTGGGGCCTGGACTCTTGTTGGCCCAACTGTGGCTTCAAAACATTTCAGTTGCCCGTCCAGCCCTGTCTCAGCCTGATACAACGTTCCCCAAAAGTCTGTTGAGCTTTTCCTGGAATAAGAAGAGGGTCTTCTACTTTTTGAATAGAGCAATGGAGATTGGAGAATATGGTCATCTTGTGGAGGTTATTCCAGGTTTCTTCTTAGGAACCTTAAAAAAAATCTCCTCAGTAGGGCTGATGATATATTCTGGAAAATAAGGTGAGCAGAGTCTGAAAGATGAGAGCAATTTTCAATCTTGTCATGAGGCTGACTAATGATAAGACTTGCTTTGTCTTTGCAGTGTACTCTAGATTTGACTCTAAATTCAGCCTCTGTCTTGATCATGCCCACTTAGAAAATTAGAGTGCAGCTAGCTCACTTTTTAGTCATCTTAATTCCACTAGGCAGAAAGCTGTGGGTCAAGGAATGTTGATGGAGTAAAATTTGACTGCATGTGTATCTGAAGGAGTAGGAGGCTAAGAGATTTTATGGCTTGGAAGCTGCTGAGATGTGGTGTGAAGAACACTGGACTTAGAGTCCAGACACCTGAGTTCAAGTTGGACTCTACCACTGGGTAGTTGAATGACTTTGAGTGAGTTATATAAGCTCTAGCATCTAAGTTTTCTCATCTGGAAAATGGAGTTAATAACATCTACTGCATTGGGCTATTGTAAGGATTAAATTAACAAAGAATGTGAAAACACCTGAACAAAAGCTTGTGAGTAAATAATTAGTAATTTGTGGAATGAACATCAAGGGAAATCTTCAATTTGGGTGTTTTCAGTGAGTTTCTGTTGGGTCAGAGTGAATGTGTATTAAATTCTGGGATTTGGGGTTTTTGTGTGTGTGTGTGTATGTGTGTGTGGCGATCAACATTGGTTCTTCACTGTGACCTTGGGAAAGAAATGCAATAGGGTTTTTACTGGGAAGGTGGGTAGCAGGGAGTTGCATGAACCATATTAAGGGGGGACCTCCAAATTGAACCTTGTTTTGAGTCAGCTGCAAACCACAACCAAGGAGGTCCTGGGAGACCTGGGGTGACCTGGGGTGATTGGGTATGCAGCACATTCCTGTTCTTGTGTCCTGATGCCTGGCAAGTAGGGACCTCAAAAAATACTAATTCTCCTCCAGGCAGTTCACATGACTAGCTTTTAGGAGTGAGTATACCATTGCCCACTCCTGAAATTCTTGATCATGTCTCCAGATGTCTACTGACCACTGATGCTGAGGTCATGAATCTTGGGCATTCTAGAGGCTTTGGGGAAAAAAATTCTACTTCTTTTGCCCAGACACTCTGGGGTCTACCTCTTGGTAAATTATTCAAATGAGGTTTCTGGTCATGCAAATGTGGTTTCTAGAGGCTATTTGAATTGAACAAGTAGTTCTTGTTATTAGTAAAACAGCAAGGATCCCTAACCTGGGGTCCAAGGATAAATTCAGGGTTTCTGTGAACTTGGATGTAAAAAAAAATTGTCTTTATTTTCAATAATCTCTAACTAGAATTTAACATTTTCTTTCAATATGAATGTAGGCAAAACTCCATGATAGTATTAGCTGCAACTGTGACTATCACCAGGATAAATCACATTTTCATATCTTATTACACCTATTACATGTATCACAAAATGTGGGTATTTGATATCAAGTTAGATCTGCACTGTGTAGATATTCTTATTTAATGTATTAACAAAGAAGCACATATATTGTTATCAGGTTGGTGCAAAAGTAGTTGTGGTTCTTGCCATTAAAAGTAATTACAAAAAGCCAGTCTGGCCAACATGGCGAAACTCCATCTCTACTAAAAATACAGGTATGGTAGCACACACCTGTAATCCCAGCTACTCGGGAGGCTGAGGCAGGAGAATCATTTGAACCCGGGAGGCAGAGGCTGCAGTGAGCCGAGATCACACCACTGCAATCTAGCCTGGGCAACAGAGTGAGACTGTATCAAAAAAATAAAAAAATAAAAAAACTCTGCAATTACTTTTGCACCAACATAATATGATAGCACGCATTTATTTTAGAAAGTATTTTGACATTGTCTTTTAATATAAATTTTTTTAATCTTATAATATTTTACTTTGTCATGTAAAAATATTATTTTGAGAAGAGGCCTGTAGGCCTCACTAGATTACAAAACAGATCCATCGTACAGATGAAAGGTTAAGAACACCTCATTTACAGCATTCTCTCACACATGACTAACGAAATGACTTCTGAACAGCACCAGTTGATAGATGTTCTCTGCCAAAAGGGGAATCTGATCTTCCCATATGTTCTTGCCTATGGGTAGCCTTGGAGTTGTGAAGTGACTTTGGCATAATGAAGATGATAATAAGAATGATAATGGTAATTTGTTGAGTGCCTGCTGTAAGCCAGGTGGTTACAGTCCTGTTCAATGTCATGTTTAGTTTAATCCTCCCAATGATGTCAGGAGGTAGTGCACGGAACAAAGACAGAAGAGATCCCCTGCCCACCCACGGTAATGAAACATGGGTACAGGTGAAGGCAAAAGTGGAGACTGACCCCTTGGAGATGGCTGATGTCACGAGTGTGCAACTTGTGCAGTTCCACAGGGCTCCATGCTTAGAAAGGTTCCATGTTTGGTTTAAGGCTCTGCTGTTGCCATCTTGAAATTCTTCGTAAGTTTTGAATAAAGGGCCCTGCATATTCCTTCTACACTGAGCTCTGCAAATGATGTAGCTGGTCCTACCTCTGATTATGGTGAAATGGAATGTATGACAACTCCTGAGACTGGGAGTCTGGGAAGCTGCTGCGGACAGCCCCCTCCTCATTTTCATCAGGCTCAGCTACGCAACCTCTGGTGGAAAGCTATGGCCTGTTGAGGAGGGAGGATGTCGTTTTTGAGTTAGTGAGTTTTCCAGTTTTGTTTGAGCTCCAAAGGTTTCCTCCAAACGACTGGAAGGATGACTGAATAATTGGCTGAAAGGGATTTAATCCCTTGAAAAACCTTTCTGGTAGGGAGTTGCTGGCAATACTGGTGGGTTTTTCATTATTTTATTTTACAGAGGGCTTGCTACATAAACCAGTGAGCCAGGAGAAACAGAATAAAGTCTGTTCTGGAAGTAAAAATGAGACCTGGTGTGCCACGAGTCTAGTGTTCTCATAGGAAGTCTCTAAAAACAAACTCAGCTTTCCTGCTATTGAATGATTATCTCTATAAAAGGAAACTTTACTTAGTCTGAAGAAGAAGTCATCTAATTTGTGAGGAAATTCAGATGTTATTTGCTTCTTAAGCTGCAAGGATGCTAATGAAATAACTCTCATGAAGTTCTGTTGGTGTTTTAGGGCTAAGTTTTTACAGACTGTTCCAAAGTTCAAAACAGGCATGTGGACATAGTGATGGTGGAAGAGGGGAAGACTTTTCCTCGATTTCTTTGTTTGAGGGATGGAATTCAGGCTCCCCCAATAACATATTCATGGTCTTTCTCTGGTCAGTCAGTGATGTTCATAACACAAGCAAGCCTGTCATCAGGACCAATCTGTGATGGCTAAGACATCAGCTGCTCTTCCAAAAAAGCCATAATTCACCCTTCATTTTCCAAGTTTTTTTTTTCTTGCTGGTATTACTGCTCTTTTATCATGGCTAATAAGTCTGAAGTAGCTTCAGGCAGCCAATTCTAACCCCTGAGTCAACCTGGGGCCTCCAACGGGAAGCCAGACTGAAGTTCTGATAGATGGGTTTGAGTGGCTGTGAACTGGTGTTTCTGTAGCATCCAGACTGATTTGCACTGAAATGGAGCTTCCATATTAGGGCACAAGGATGATCAATATGTCTCCTGTTTACATTTGGGGGAAAAAGTTGTGGGAATCGTGCTTAAAGGATCTCAACTTTGAAATGAAAAGTATAAGGTCCTAACAGACATCCTCCTTCTCTTTAGAAACATAAGGATCCATTTTCAAGTAATTTCAAAAGAATTATGTTGCTTTCCCCACCTCTTCCCAAGTACACTTATTATAATATATCCAGTCCATTTGCTAGCTTTATGTCTTTAGAAAAGTTGCTTAACCTCTCTCCGTAAAATGGTGCTAATATTAGTACTAACATTCAGGGTTATTGTGAGGATTAAATGAGGTAATTCATGTAATGACTAGTTCTATTTCTAGCACATTTTAAACCCTCAACAAATATGAACTATTATCACTGTCATAGTTTTTGTTGTTGTTTTGTAATTATATAATCTTCAAGAGTCTGAGCTGGGGGCTGTGGCTCTTTCCTTGACTTGAACATCTTGGTCTTTTCCTAGGAGGAAACTTGACTCTTGAAATGGTCAAATCCATTGTCCTAGTTCATCCTGACCCCTCCCTGTCTCCAATCCCCACCCCTTACTGTCCTCCACCCTTCCTACATTCCTGCACAGTTGGTCTTATTTATTTTTCAGTCAACTAAGGGTGTTGTTAAATCTTTTATTTTTCTGCTGCCCGATTTGGTTCTAAGAACTCCACTCCCTATGCTGCTCATAACAAGAATGCCTGGGAACGCTCAGCCAGCCATATCCCTCCCCTGTCGGAACACGCAGTTCTTAATGCTCCTGGAGAGGCAACATTTCTGAGGCCATTCCCCACTGCTGTAAGCCCCCCTCCCCCATGAAGCCAGTGGTCTGGTAGTAATGAACCCCCGACGGCCCGGAGAAAACTGGAGCAAGGTGTTTGTCTGGGGAAATGTTGCATGTTGCCTTGACTGTGCTTCCTTCTACAAAGCTTAAAAAGATATATTATATTATTTTATTTTTATTTTTATTTTTGAGATGGAGTCTCACTTGGTTGCCCAAGCTGGGAGTGCAGTGGCACAATCTTGGCTCACTGCAACCTCCACCTCCTGGGTTCAAGTGATTCTCCTGCCTCAGCCTCCCAAGTAGCTGGGACTACAGGCACATGCCACCATGCCTGGCTAATTTGTGTATTTTTAGTAGAGATGGGGTTTTGCCATATTAACTAGATTGGTCTTGAACTCCTGACCTCAAGTGATATGCCCGCCTCGGACTCCCAAAGTGTTGGGATTACAGGCATGAGCCACTGCGCCCGGCCAAACAGAGATATTCAAAAGCTCCCTCTGTGTGTGCTGAAGGCTGAGTGCTGATGCCATTGCTTAATTAATGTTGTTCATGATCTCCATTTGGGCAATTTGTTTAGCTCCTTGTGGCCCTTTTTGGACTTAGCTTATCATGTGACATTGATAAATTAATGAGAAGTGAGCATGTGATGATGCTTGGATTAGGACAGAAATCACATCTAGGACATCTCAGGCCCTTTCCACCTGGGACCTGAGACTTCAAATCTCTTGGCAGGAGATGAGTGGGTCTACACAGCCTGCTTTTGAGGTAGGTGTGGCTAGCCTCATTTATGCCATGGGAAAACTGTGGTCCGGGAACCAGGGGTTTTCAAATTATGCTCTTTGCCCAGGGCTGGATGTAGGATGTCTGGGGGAGAGGCTAGACTGAGATCTGGGTACACTGAGCCTCTACTTTAGGAGGTAACCTAGAGACTACACCTACTCCCTAAACCGTATTGACTTTTGGAAGTCAACCATTTGGAAGAGTGTGGTTTTGGTTTCGATCGTATCCCAGTAGTCTTTTCTCTGCCCTTGTTAATCTGATTCATGATCTGAACCTGGACTGGCTGGAGGCTGGCCATGTCACTTTGCAGACCTTGGACACCCCTGAGTGCCCTCACAGAACCAGCCAATGGAAAAGTACAATGTCTTCTGGCTTCTCAGCCTTGCTGGCTCCCTCTGGCCTATTTGATACCCCCTTTTATATTGAGGGAGTGGAAATGTAGCATCCAAACTGAAAACGCAGGTTTTTCTTTGGTTTTTATAGGAAAAACAAATTGGCATGAACACTCAGTCAAACCAGCTCAGGCTGTTTGGGCAGATGCCTTTCTTTGCTTTTTTCTGTTTATTTTCCTACAAATCAATGCTTAACTGCGTTGTTATCAGAGCAGAGCAACAGGTGCAAAAAAATAACTCTGCTGCCAACTCAAATGAAAAGGTAGGGCTTATACCCTCTGGGAGGTATTCAGAAGATAACAGAAGCCCCTGCCAGCAACTGAATTAACAGCTCTGTTTACGGTGGGTTTTATGTTAACAACCTGCTCCCGACCCTCCTACACATAAACACACCATTGTCTCGGAGAGAGACATTCAGCCATCCAGACAACCCACTGCTTTATTCTGCCCTGAGTGGAGATTGGTTTTGGCTCAGGCTGCTTTGTGAAACTCAGAAGCATTATCCTCTCTGCCAACTCCACGTCCTAGTCAGAGTTTTCTGTGAAGGCAAGGGCATGGGGTTGCCGGAGAGAAGAGGATTGGTCCTGCTTTTAAGCCTAGTTGAAATTCTTTTCAAGGTTGGTCATTCTCAAATGCCAGAGAGGGTTGCCCGGCTCTCTCTGCTCTTGCCCCATTCCATTCACAACAGGAGGTGGGGAATGAGCTCAGATGACTTTGGAAGGAGCCACTATTGTTTTGGAAGCCCTGTGCTTGTGAATAGTCCATCAGAGTAGGGCAGCATCTATATTTTGTTAACTATTGTATCCCCAGCACCTAGCAAAGTGCCCGGCATCTAGTAGACACTTGGTAAATATGTATGAATTACAGAGGGTCTGAGACAATATTGTAATGGCTGGATAAGCATTTCTTGGTAATAGTTTCTTTCTGCTGAAGGCTGAGAGACTAATTGTCTTCGGTACGAGGGCTTAAGTCCAGGTTAATTAAGTAATCTTTTGAAGGACTGAGATGGGAGTGGGATGGGGTAAGGGGTGGCTTGGCCAGCCTTGAGATCCTCCTGATGGAAGTAACCATCAGAGAGATCCTCTGCAAGCGCTATATTCTGGGGCCAGATTTGTCTGTTTGGCCTTCAGAACTCATACTTTTGAGTATCCAATTATTGTTGAATTTGACCATTTCATATTAATAGAACTAAGCAGTTACCTGTTTTATTTCAAGTTGGCAAATAATATAATAGTAGGTTATCTGCAGATGAATTAGAGGTTGAATTCTCTACATTGAATCTTTTGTCTCTAGCTTTATAAGGACTTGCTTGCATTTATGGACATTTCTTTCAAGGCTGATATCTCCTGGAGTTAGTCATCTTGTGGTGGGAAAGGGAAGGGAGGCAAGTGGGTGAGTCTATATATAGACCAGAAAATCTCAATGGTGAGAGTGTTCAAGACTTCGTTAAGGGAGGTTCTCAGAAATGCAGATTTTAGTTTAGAGATCTGGGGTTTCAGTAGCCAAACATTGTTGAATCTAACAATAAGGGGGTACTGAGCATTAGGACCTATTTTATTTCAAGTTGGCAAATAATATAGTGATAAGTTGTCCACAGAGGCCCACAGAAAACAAATAAAACCAGGAGGATGTAAATGTTTGGAAGAAGAGGAGAGTCAAAGCTTCTTTTGAGGCCTCGAAGGCCTCTGTGACCTTTTACAATCCGAAGCTTGCCCTATTCTTACTTTATCATATCTGAATGGGTTTGATAAAGGCCCTGGGGGTCATCTTAGGCAAGCTTGTCTTTTGATCAACTTGGGTGCCTGCCACTGTCAGTATGTGCTGCCTAGCCTGGGTCTGACACCAAGACTGATAAAGATCAGCATACTATGTATATTTCCAAATGGCTTACAATCAATAAAGTGTACCTATAATGGATCCAGACTTGGCCTCCCAGTGCTGCATTATTGGTCATGAAAACCCTTGAAACCCCAGCAATAATACTTCGGATGTTGCCCCTGGGAACATGAAAAATGTCTGTTTCAAAACACATTATAAGGCTATGAAATTATCTGTGATGTAATCCCAAGAGAATCAAATACATTCCCCAAGCTTGATTCACAATTCAATTCATTTGTAAAAACACAAATGATTGTATGTATTATATTCAGTTGACTTTCACATGTACATGAATTTTTTTTTCTCTTATATGGGAGTAGTCTTTTGAAACGACAGTCATATTGAAACAGGAAGTCAGTAAGCTGTTGCAACATCCTTAGGGCAAATGCTGTGAATTCACCTGCTGGTAACTTTGATGAAGGACTGAGAATGGTGTGGGTATTGCTGTCATCACAAAAGTAATTATTTAAAAGGACTAATTGCTCCTTTGGCTTCAGGAGTAAAAATACCCACATGGCAGCCAGCTCTGCGGCAGTTTGGGGATAATGTGGTTGGATGAATAAGGGAGCTAGGAAGAAGGCTGACGGTGGCCTTGACTCTCAATCCCCTGGGGCTGGGGATAGGGAATGCAGGTGCAAGCCCTGGTTAAGTTCTGCTCTGTGGCCCTGGTGGCTCTCAGTGTACCTTCACCCTTGCAGCAGGAGCAAACCATGCTCTCTGGCCTGAGGTCTGATTCAGGTAAAGCATAAACAATTATGGACCAGTCAATTTCCCAAATACAAAATTAAAATAACTTTATTGAGTCATAGGGGGATAATTTACATTATATATGCATGTATGTATATATGCATGCATACGAATATGTATACATATATTTGTATATAAGCTTGATAAAGGTGTAAGGCAGCAGACGGCACAGGGAGAATGCTGTGACCGTGTCTAGAATGGGAGTCAAAGTGAGAATGAGTTTTCTCTGGCAAAGCACCCTCTTCTCAGCAGAGAGTGGCCAAGTTCCCAGGTTTTATTGCAGGACAGTCTGGGTTTGAATTCTCTTCCAATTCCAATTCTTGCTAAACTATGTGACCTTGAACAAGTCACCTAACTCCTCTGTGCCTCAGAGAGGCCATCTGTTAAATGACATAATGCCTTCTAGAGTTGTTGTGAGCATTGATTGAGATAATATGTTTAAACCAGCAGTGCAGAGCTGGCACGTTTTAAGTATTCAGTAAGTCCTAATTACTATAATATAGTTATTACTATTATTTTTAAAGTGTTTAATCCTGAGTCTCAGTAGCCACATCACTGAGCAAAAGAAAGACCTCCCTCCAGCTGAGCAGGCCCAAGCTGGCCTGCGTTGGTCTCTTCTGGGAGGTTCGCTCTGTATATTTAAGAAGGGAGGCCAGTGGAGCAGTCCTTGGGCTTGTTAGGAATCCCAAGGCTGAGCAGAGCCTCCTGGGTCTTGGGATGTGTGGTTCCAGTTCCCTGCCAGTGGCCCAGGGGTTCTTCTTGCTTTTCTGTCCCTATCAGCCCCAGCCCCAATCCGAAACCTTATTCTTTTTTTTTTTTTTTTTGAGATGGAGTTTCACTCTTTTTGCCCAGGCTGGAGTACAATGGCGCGATCTCAGCTCACTGCAACCTCTACCTCCCGAGTTCAAGTGATTCTCCTGCCTCAGCCTTCCAAGTAGCAAACCTTATTCTTTGCAGTATTTGCGCATTCTCTGTGCTAAGGGACTCGGAGGAAAGAGAAACCTTCAGCTGTTCTCTACCAGGAGCTTGCGTTTTAGACATGCTACTCTTCCTGGTCTTTTTTTTTTTTGCACCTGCAAACCAGCTATGGTATGTGGGAATGCAAAGCCTTTGACAACACAGAGCTTAGGAGCATATGCTTTACCACTGCTCTTGGCAGCCTTGGCAGTGTGTCTAGTGAGAGGAAGGGGGACAGGAGGGATGGCTTTCGTCCTTTGGGTAAGAACTGTGCCCAGCCGGAGGGGAACATCATGGCTTCTGCAAGCAGGGTCCAAGCCCCGCTGTTTACAGCTCAGCCATAATGGTGCGTCTACACAGCAGCTCTCAGAATAGGGAGTGGGGAGGCGTGAGATCTAGTCCTAGGCTCCACTGTGCCAGCCAG
The DNA here is from genome assembly GCF_028885655.2 of Pongo abelii. Lineage (NCBI taxonomy): Eukaryota > Metazoa > Chordata > Mammalia > Primates > Hominidae > Pongo > Pongo abelii. Next base: position 32,585,018 of record NC_071994.2, on the reverse strand, counting down.
CCAGAACTGGAGAAGACTGTACAGATAAGAGAGCTTTGAAGCCTTGCTTGAAATGAACTTGGCTCTCAATTTCCTCCTTGAGAGTTCAATAAAATAAAAACTACAAGTATGATTATGATTATTATTATAAAAACCAGCAAACATTTATCAAATATTTACTATGTGTCATGCTTTTCCAAGCATTTTACAGGTATCATTTCATTGTTGTCTTTCGACAACCCTTTTCATGTTATCTCTACTTTATAGATGAGGAAACTGAGGTCCTGAGAAGTTAAATAACTTGTCCAAGCTTGCCCCATTAGGAAATTGGCAAAGCCAGGATTTGAACTGTGGCCATGTAACTCCAGAGCCTGGGGCTCCCAACCATGATCCTGCTTCTGAGGAGTCTACCCCTACCACAAGGATGTCCCCAGTGCCAGCCAACACAGTTTAAACAGAGACTCATGGGCAGACCCTCTAATAAGCATAGACATTGACTAGACACTTGCTACATATGAGACATTATGCTGGGGACTTTACAAACAATCTCATTTAATCCTCATATCAGCTCCACCTTCCAAAGTGGAATTTTGTTATGTGGGGAGACTGAGGCGGTAGAGAGGATAGAAATTCTCCAAGGTTAACACAGCCCACCAAGCCATAGTACCAAGATTTCAACCCTGGCCGTTTGAATCATGAATCCTTATTCTCTTAAGAGCTTCCCTCAAGACATGCGGCACCACGGCTGGGCCCGGTGGCTCACGCCTGTAATCCCAGCGCTTTGGGAGGCCAAGGCAGGTGGATCACCTGAGGTCAGGAGTTTGAGACCAGCCTCAACATAGAGAAACCCTATCTCTACTAAAAATACAAAATCAGCCAGGGTGGTGGTGCATGCCTGTAATCCCAGCTACTCGGGAGGCTGAGGCAGGAGAATCGCTTGAACCTGGAAGGCGGAGGTTGCGGTGAGCCGAGATCTTGCCATTGCACTCCATTCTGGGCAACAAGAGCGAAACTCCATCTCAAAAAAAAAAAAAAAAAAAAAAAAGACATGCGGCACCACTAGGCTGCTTTTCAAGCTCCTCACACTCTTGAATGTGTCCTCTCAACTCAGCTTTTAATGGGATTCAGTCTCTGTGGCTAGGCTTTACCTTCTGCTATGCCCGTATTTGCCACCAACCAGCAGCCAAAATGGGAGACTCTGAAACTTCAGGGTTAGACTAAGTGCTCTGTTCCCCCTGCTCCCCTTCATTGGTCCAGGCTGTGTATGGTGGTCATGGTGGTGCTTTTCTGGAAATAAGCCCTTGACGAAGCAAGCCTGGAGAAGCAGGCGCATGGGGCTGGGATGTGTCTCTGTGTGGCTGACACAGAAGCAGTCCAAGTCCTTGGCAACTCAGGGCACTGCGGGAGTTTGTGTTTACCTGAAACTGCCCTTAAAAGAAGTGAGATGCGGAGGCTGGCCTATCTCCCGCCATGTCTCAGGCTGTGGTCGTTTAGCACAGAAGAGTGCTTTCTTGCTGCAAAAAGAATTTCAGATTGGCCAAGCCCCAGTGGCCCATAATTTTAGGGGAGCTGATGGCACATTGTAGGGGACTTGCTGCCTAAGGTTAAATAGGTCCTGTCAAGAAGCCTGGCATGATGTACTTGCTAGTTCTTCAGTCTATTGGGTAGCACATAGGGCTCCTTCTCTTCAAATAAAGAGTACAATTCTGCCCCACAACTGTGAGTCTTACAAACTTCTGCACAAAGAGGTGAAGTTTGGGACAAATGTCAACCTCTGGACAATCAGTGTCTCAAAATCAAATACAGAGTTCCCTCCAATTGTTCCTACCTATGAAAAAGGATGGGGGAATACACATGAAAAAATCTCAGGATAATCTACATTTCATTTCACTCCTTTTTTTCTTTTTTCTTTTTGAGACAGTCTCACTCTGTCGCCCAGGCTGGAGTGCAGTGGCTCGAGCTCGGCTCGCTGCAACCTCTGCCTCCTGGATTCAAGAGATTCTCCTGCCTCAGCCTCCTGAGTAGCTGGGATTACAGGTGTGCACCACCACACCCAGCTAATGTTTGTATTTTTAGTAGAGATGGGGTTTCACCATGTTGGTCAGGCTGGTCTCAAACTCCTGACCTCAAGTGATCCACCCGCCTTGGCCTCCCAAAGTGCTGGGATTACAGGTGTGGGCCACCACACCAGGTCACACTTCACTCTTTGAGTTTGAAATAAGAGGTATAGTTTTTCTTTGTGTGTGTGCAGTTTTTAATAGCTCAGGTAATAATTTATACTATCTCCCCGGAATACATACCACCTGGGAACAGACAAAGGTGGCTCGGATACCCAATGTATTCTCTTAAACCTTCACAGATCAAGCAATTACTCTGTAGGTACCAGGCACTCTGCTGTGGGCTTTGAGGTGCCTTGTCTCATTTAACCCTCCAGCAAGCCTATGCCTATTCCCCGGGAGAGGAAATGGCACCCAGGAAGGCTAAGGGACAGCCTAAGTTTGTCACGTCAGTAAGAGCAAAGCCTGAGTTGTCTGCCTCCACAAGCTTTTAACCAGTATTCTCCACTGGGGGTGGTTTTTGCCTCGGGGACATGGTGTGTGTGGAGGGGGTGCTGCTGGCATCTAGAGGGTAGGGGCCAGGGGCGCTGCTAAACATCCTACAATCCACAGGCCAGCCCCCACAGAAGGGATTGTCCACATTTCAGTGGTGGAGAGGTTGAGAAACTCTGCTTTTAACCACTACCTAGGGTGGCTGAGGATTCCTCCTCTGCCTCCCAATCCAAGGTTCCTGCCTCCAGCAGAAGATGGGGAGAAGTAAGTTCTTTTCCCAGCTTCCTTTTGACTCCCAGGGTGGAGTCATTCTCACTTAGGCTCTGAACTGGGGATTCAGTCCTCGAAGAAATAAAATGTGTTAGAGGAACACCTTGAGAATGAATGTTTAAAGAAGGGAAAGGAAAATGATTTTGATGGGGCCCATGTTTGCCAGGGGCTAGACAAGACACTTTTAGACCCATTATAATTATTTATCTTTCAAAACAGCCCTTAGGCTTAGGAGAAACAAATACTCCCCTGCAACCCCCTCCAGCTCTCCCATTTCTAAACCAGTGTGAGAAATGGAGGCTCAGAAAGGTTAATGTGCTCAAGATCACAGGGCTGAAAGATGGGACCTAGAGTCTAACCCAGGAATCTCAGATTCTGAAGTCTCTACTTCCACATATTTGATGGTATTTTTTTTTTAAGGAAAATAATGAAAGCTATGCTGAAAGTAAAGTAGGGAGCTGAAATAAGAGCATTCAATAATTCCCCTGCTTTCTAATTAAAAGGATTGCTTTTTATACCCCATAAAGCAATTACTATATACCACAGAAAGTCTACATTAGCATATGGGGGTGTGGGTGAGTTCGTTATAACAAGGTTTTTTTACAATTCTCAAGTCACATTTGTTATCCATGATCTCATTCCATCTCAACAGTCCTGTGAGGGTGTTGGGGCAAGTGTCTTCACTCTACGCCTGAAAAACTGTGCCTCAGAGGAGGGTAGGACTCGGCCAAAGGCCTTCTGCTACACTGGCCCTGGGCCTCATGTGCCCACCCTGAGGACGTCTTTCCCTGCAGCTCCGTGCCCAGTTGGAAATGCTGACCTTCTTTGCTTACAAGCCCAGGTGAGCTCAAGTGAACTCTGACTCACTAAGGGTTAAGCCACACAAACTCTTTTATGAGTGGAAACCACTTAATGTGCCCTGCAAAAAAGGGCCCCTCACCATGCTGGCTGCTTTCCTTTGGAAAAGGAGTGCCAGCAGGGAGCAGGGCTATGCACAGGCCATCTTTTTGCAGGAGGATGGTGATGCGGCAGCTGCCACCCTGCAGTCTTAAAGGCATCTCTGGGGGTTGGGAGAAGTTCTGGATGCTTCCAGAAGGTCATGGTGGAAAATGACGTTGGCCCTGAGGAGAGGGGCTTGTGGGCATTTGGCCACAGGTGGAGAACTGCCCCATATTGTTCTGCAACATTTATTAAATTCTTTTTTTTTTTTTTTTTTTTACTACTTGCCAAGCTCTCTATGTGCATGACCTCATTTGATTCTTACAGCCCTTTGAGTTTGGTATTGTTCCCATTTATCAGGTACAGAAAGTGAGGAACAGAATGTTTTTGGCTAGACAGACTTGGCACTGGCTCAGGGTCACCCACAGTAAGCAGGGGAACTGGAATCTGAGCCTGCATCTCTCCAGCTCCAAAGCCTGGGTGCACAGCCTCCACACCACCCTGCTTTCTGTTTGTCAGGAAGCATAGCTGGCCCAGGCAGGTGCTGCCACTGAAATGACCACTTTGAAACAACCCTGCAGGCAAATCCTTGTGAAAGAATTTTAGAGAAGCCTTTCCCTACCTGTCCTCCCTGAGCCTGGAAGGCCAATCCCTCCATGCAAATGGGCTGGGCTCTGAGCTTCAGCCCTTTCAGGGTTAAACAGTAACCTTTCCACTGCTTGTGGTTGAGCAAATGCTAGCAAGGAACAAGCCCAGCCTTGAGCAAACAAGACACTGGGCCCCGGGCCCCCCTCCTTCCCTGAGCCACCCGGTCTGGGGACTTAGAGATTTTCTTTCGCCTTGAAGTTCCCAATCTGATTTCTTAGCTTTAGGGCAATTGCTCTACAAAGTTGGATGGGAAAATACCCAGTTATTATGAAAAAGGAAAGAAGGTTTGACTTGAGGTTGTTTTCTTTCTCTGAGGGTGAGAATCAAAGAGGTTTTCAGAAAGGGAACTTATGATCAGTATAGTCACCATCTTTAAATTTTCAAGTGGGGAAACTGAGGCCCAGCATCATTTCTGGTTCAGGCTATCCACAGAGCTAGTGACGCTCCTCATCATAACACCTGACGCGTATTCGTGCCCTACTTTGTGCCAGGTGCTCGAGGTACAGAAACTCATTTAATCTCCAATCAATGTACAGACGAGGTATGATTAGCTGCATTTTGCATATGAGAAGACTGGGGTTCAGAGAGGTTAGGTAACTTGTCTGGGTGAGTACTAACCTTAGCTAGTAAGTAGGAAGGCTTGGAATCGACCCCAGCTCTTCTGGCTTCAAAGCTCCTATACATGGTGCCAGGACATAGAATCCAGTTCTCCTATCTTCCCCCCCAGTGGCTCTTTGCTGTTATAATGTCCATCATCCCTACCCTGTCTTTCCTTCTCCACCTTCTACTTAGGCTGGATTCAGTCAGAATTATTTACCAAGCAACAGTGATGATGATGCTAATAATCATCATACATATCTGTGTGTAGCCTAGTTCAACCTTTAATTACTGCTCTCTCCCCATCACCTAGAATAGTGCCCAGCCCATTATTGGGCTGATAAATATTTGTTGAATAAATGAACACATGAATATATTAGTATGCCTTTTGCAGACCCCTCTTCTCCCCCAACAGGCCCTACACAGAACAAGAGGAGCGGTAGCTAAATTAGGGGAAGGAATGCCAAGGGCTGAAAATCCTCTGGGTTGGCAATTTTAATCCTGCGGACATTGGTAATACCCGAGGATGCAAAATTTCCCCAAAACAAGCAGAAAATTTTCCATGAATTGCAGCTATAAAGCTGAATTCCTCTCCCCACCCCATTTTATAAACAGCAAGTGACTTTTACAGCCTCTGGGTATTGCCCAATAGCGATCTGGAAACAGGCTGCTCTTCGTTTAAATGACTGAACACACGGTTGGGGATCTGGTCTGAAAGGTGGAGGGTGCCTGCTTTGGAGTAGGGACATTATAAATACTGGACAATTGAAGACAATATTTCTGAAGTGTAAAATGTTTGTATTGTTATAAAATAAACCCAAACAAGCCCACGGAACAAATCTCTTCTCCCAAGTCCTTTACTGCAAAAATGATCCCACAGACTGCGGAAGCCACTTTTACTTAGGTCAGCTTGGAAACCCACTAAATTCTCCAGGTCTCTAACAGGAGAAAAAAAAACTGGTTATAATTGTTACCAGAAAGGAAAATGTTTTTCTTTACCAGAAATGGGCAGTGTCTGTCACAGAAACCAACTGATTCCTGATATTATCACAAAGCCATATACTTGAAGAGCTCTATTAAAATATGACTGAGGCCCTCTGACGACCAGCCCAGCCCGTGGCAGATACCCGCACTGAGGAAAGTTGTTACTGGGTGTGCAGGTGCGGTTGCAGGCCGAGCTCCCACACAGGTGCTGGGGCTGTGCTGCCACCAGCTTGGATTTTCATTGATTGAAATTGCACTTTAAATAAAATCTCTTTGGCATTTTCACTTTTGTAAAAAAAAAAAAAAAAAAAAAAAAAACACTACTTGGATGCCAGCCAGCCTCGCCCTGGGAGCAGGTATTGCATTTTCCTCCCGCTTCATTCCTGATCAGAGATTATTCATTTATGAATGGGTGGCTGTAAAAACTTGCCTCATGCATATGAAAATTGAACCTGGAAATTTTTAATTGCTGTGAGTTTTGCTTTTACAAAAAACGCTTTGGCAATGGGTGGCAGGCAATGGGTGGAAGGACAAATTCTCTTTATTTTCTTCCTAAATTTACTCTGTGATCTGCACTTTCAAATGACATTTGTCCAAGAGGCACTGACTGAACAGGCTGTCTGATCTCCTAACAGATCATGATTCTGGAAGGAGGTGGTGTAATGAATCTCAACCCTGGCAACAACCTCCTTCACCAGCCGCCAGCCTGGACAGACAGCTACTCCACGTGCAATGGTAAGAGGGCCCGTGGGTGTTGGAGTCACTGCTGTGCTGTGGGGGCTCTTTGCTTTAATTCCTCTCACAACCTAATGTTTGAATAATATAGGCTTTTCAGCAGAAGATGTGGGACAAGAAGGAATGGAGAAAACTCAATTTTGGAGTTCCCTACCAGCCCCCAGGGTTCCAGACAAAAGCTCGTTTGAGATATTCTATTGCCTCCTCCCAAAATTCAAGGTTCCAGATTGACAGCCTGGCAGTGAGGGGAGTAGAGGAGATGCCTAAAGGAAAGACTCTCTGTTGAAGCTTTTAATAGTGTTTTGCTGGGATATCAAGATAGGCTAGGAGAGAAAGGGTGTGTGTGTGTGTGTGTGTGTGTGTGTGTGTGTGTGTGTATGTGCGCATGCATGGAGGTTAGGAAGGAGAGGGTTATAGCAGTTCGGTCTTTCTTTTTTCATCTTCCAGCGGCCTCTCTTTGCAAGGGGAGAGGAGATTTGTAAGGAGAGCAGGTGTTCTCCCTAGAGCTTTAATCTAGAACACCTCTATTAGAAGAAGAGGGGACCTGGTGGTGGGGTGTATAGAGGGTTTAGTGATCAAGCTTGTGGCTTCCTGAATCAAGTTGAATCCCTGAATCAAGTTGAATCTCTGAATCAAGTTGTTGCTGAATCGGGAACTCCATACCCCATTGTGAAGCCCTCCAGTTTAGGCATTCAGCTGTGCATCCAACAGCAGTGAGTTTAGGGAGCTCTGGGCCTCTTCCCAATCCACACCCACTGCTAATCTGCCTGCCAGAGGCTCTGCTGTTCGAGTTTGCTTTGAAATATGGAGATGGTTTGTTGGTGACCAGAGCTTGGGAGGAGGCAGAAGTGGGAGGATAATGGGAGAGTTATTCTGCAGCGAGTGCTAATCCATGTGGAGCTCCACCTCTTTTAATTTGGAATCCTAGTCAAACATGGTTGAAAGGGTGAGCAGGTGAGCTTCCCTTACTCGGTCACCTGTCCCCCCAAACTGCTGCACTTTCTGGGCAGTTGCATTTTCTTTTGTGGGCCTCAAATACCCTGTGAGGACCCAGAAAGTGGATTCCAAATAAAACTGGAAGTCTTTGGCATCCCCAGGACCCTGGCCTCTCGATGAAGGCAGCATTTCTCCTGCTTGCTCTGGAGAAAGCTGGGAAAATGTGTTCAGCAGGAAGTAGAACTGGGGTGCCACTTTTATTTCTTAAATTCCAGAGACCTCAAAGAAAGCTCAGCCTTGATTGAGACTGAAGAGGAAAAGGAGATCAGTTGAATGGCAGAGAGGATGTGAACTCATAGGAATTTTTATTGTTTCTCCTGAAACTTCAGGAATTTGGTGTGTTCTCTGTCTGATGCGAAATCTCCCCAGTCAGCTTCAGACAAAAATTCCTGATTCTCCCAAGTTTGAACAAGATACACTAGCAGGGACTATCTTTTAATCTAGACCATATCAAGTTTGCAGATGAGATTATTCTACATGTGCTGTTAGGTTATTAAAAGTTGGTGCCTCTTGTTGTCAAAACCAGAGCTGTACTGTCATAGCAACACAATTATTTTAGAAAAAGAAAGACGAAAGACTTGGGGAGCCACAAAATATATATCCCATCCTTAAACAGCTTTATTTGTGAGGCACCAAAATTTGGGGGAAATGGAAAGATCCGGCCCAAAGTCTGTGTATTTGGGACTATTTCCGTATAATCAGATTTTTACATTAGATTGTTCCATTCCTCCCCCAACCCCTGACTATTGGCTTCCTCTTTAGAGCCCACGTTGTGGGCCGGGGGCTGCTTTTGTTTGGCCATGAGGTACGAGGAGCTAAGTGCATACTGTGAGTGGTGGGTATTACTAATGGCAGTCACCTTTGTGTGCTAGATAAACTTGACCTCCTGCTCTTAGTGCTTCTGAGGTCTGGAAGCCGTGGATGGATTCTGAATGAATGAGGAAGAAGAGGGATTGGGTCAGAAACATTTCCCCTTCAGTCTCTCCTCTGAGGGTGTTTTGGGCTGGACCATGGGCATTATGGGAGTTAGACCTTTCTGAGGCCTTTAGCTCCTTGTAATTCAATAGACCAGCAACATCAGCATCACATGGAAGCTTGCTAGGAATGCAGAAACTCAGGCCTTGCCCCAGACCTGTTGAATCAGAATATGCATTTGAACAGTATTCCCTGGTGATTCACGATCATACTAAAGTTTGAGAAGAACTGATCTGGCGTGACCTTGAAGAAAAAGTTAGAGACAGTTTTCTTGCACTACATTTTCTTCTTCTGGTCCACCCTTGAGTTTGTTGGAATATCCATGTGTGACGTTCAGTTGGATTTCCCCTGCTTCAGCTTGGTGGGATGCAATAGTCTTTGCCCCTTGCCCCTTTCACTCATCTTTCCTGAAAGAGAGTTCCTTCCCAACATCTATTTCCAAGGGAACTGTAAGCTCTCTCAGCCCTGTTACATGCCCTCAGATGCTGGCTTTGTCTTTTCCATTGCCCCAGAACTTCGGGCAGACTATGGAATGTTTTTTTAAGTGAGCATGAGTCACATATATAGATGGTTAGCACATATTAGGCTCAGCAATATTTATCCAGTTTAATGAACTGCACTTCTTCATTGGTATCTGAATGTACCATCTTGTAAACGCACCTCCCAACTCCTCAGATGCCTACCTTATTTCTTCTTCAAAAATATATTCCATTAAATAAATATACGGTGAGCATCTACCATGACAAAGTCTCTGAGGTCATTTTTTAGGTGATACAAAGACAAGTAAAACAGTCTGTGATCTCAAGCATACAATTTACAAAGGATAATAAGATGGCACTTAGAGACTTGTAGAGAAAAGCAGAACATGACAAAGCCATTAGAAATACCAAGCATGTCTCCTGGAGAGTAAGAGGACAGTGAGCCCTTGAGGCAAGTTGGCGGGATTGGGGATGACTTTACAGGGTGGTCAGAGTTCGAAAGATGGGTAGGAATTCAACAGGAGTGAGAGGTAGAACACAAGCTGAGCTGAAAGAACAGCACAGAAAAAAGACAAGAGTTATTGGTTACTTGAAGAAGAGTCAGTGAAGAGCCTCAGTGCCTAGCTAGGCAGTTTTATACCTAATTTCAGTGGGTGATGAGAACTACTAAAGGTAACTGAGTAGGGAAGTGACATCATGATAGCTATAATGACTAGGCTGGGGCAGTGGGATATCAGTCCAGTTAGCAGATCAATAATCTGGACCACTTTGAGGAAAAGCAAAGGCATTGTAGAGAAAAGAACCTTAATTTCAGGCCTTAGTTTTAGTTGAAAATGGTCTGAGTTTGGTGTGTGTGTGTGTGTGTGTGTGTGTGTGTGTGTGTGTGTGTGTATAAGAGAGAAAAAATGAGAGAGAGTGAGAGAAAAGAGGAAGAGAACTATTTGGGTATGGACAATAAGCTAATACATTGCTGAAATGATAGCAACGCTCTAGCTTTCATGATATTTTACTTTGGGTGAGGTGGGGGAATGAGCTCTGAGCACTTCAGCTCTCTTGTCCTCATCCAGCGCCCAGGGATAGGTAGCAGGCTAGAGAGGACATGAAGATGCATTTCTGCTCCATCCCCCATGCTGGCACATACACGGACTGTGGTTGTGTCTCGGAGATATCTGGCAGCCAACAGTGCATCCCTGTGTCAGATACTATAGCCAGGAACAGCTGGGGTCACTCATGAGGCTGCCTCCTGTTTTGCAGTTTCCAGCGGGTTTTTTGGAGGCCAGTGGCATGAAATTCATCCTCAGTACTGGACCAAGTACCAGGTGTGGGAATGGCTCCAGCACCTCCTGGACACCAACCAGCTGGATGCCAGTTGTATCCCTTTCCAAGAGTTCGACATCAACGGCGAGCACCTCTGCAGCATGAGTTTGCAGGAGTTCACCAGGGCAGCAGGGACGGCGGGGCAGCTCCTCTACAGCAACTTGCAGCATCTGAAGTGGAACGGTGACTCTCTCTTTCTGTGTCTCTCCCTACCCTGCTAGAAGCCAGCCGGAAGAACAGAGATTCTGCCGATGACAGGATTCTTTGTCAGGGACAAGAAAGAGTGGTCTCACCTCCAAATTACCATGTCCCAAGACAGGGAAATGGAAGGAAGATGAGAGGACAGGATTGAAGCCTAGGGTACCTGGTGTGTCTAATCCCTTATAAACGCCGGTGTAATTTAATTCTTTCCTTATGGTGATAATTTTCAAGAAGACAAAAGCGGGCTAGGAATTCTTAGAATACTTACTACCCTTAGAAAATGTTTTCTTCTTTCCTTTGCAAACAGGGTTCAATAGTTTAACATCCAGTCACTTGCTTGTTAAAGATCATCATAGTTACAAAAAACAAACAAACAAACAACAACAAAAAAAACAACCACACACACACACACACATACACACACACAACCTTCTAGACCTGGGTTCTTAAGATAGGGTCCTAAGGGTGGTAAGAAGATATATAAAATTAGAACTATGTTTGTGTTTTGGGAGGGGAAAAGATTCACAATACCTCAGCAGATTCTTGAAAGGTCTGTAACTTAAAAAAAGGGTTAGAACATATGGTCTAGACACGTGTATGGGGAATGTTTCTGTGGTGGTTTCTGGAATTTCTGTTGCCCTAATGCCCCAGATGTCTCTCTGAGGCTTCCCCTAGCACAAGGTTGGGCCACCACTCCAGATGTTGTCCTTGAGTGGTAGATTATTCACACATGAACACATCCTATACTGACATGTAAGACCTAGTAGGATGGACAACTGACCTTGCAGAACAGTTTTGACACTGGCATAAGGTTCCCCTGATAGTGGCTGTAAAAATCTAGCTCTTCTGAGAACTATGGGCATCCTGAAAAGTAGCAATATTTAAAAACAGGGAGTTGGCCTGTCTGCACTGGAAAAGGCATTTATGTCTTGGTAGAACCCATGTTTGGGCAAGTAACCGGGACTTGGGCAGCATGAGCTCCAGGGCTGTGAACCGGAGTCATACCCTGGCAACAGCCATCAACACTGAAGAGGACCTGGGGCCTTGCAGCAGAGCTTGTGGCTGCGGTGGCCATTTTAGATGATGTCATTCAGCTCCCTGGCCACGCCCTGCTTCCCACCCACCTCACATTGGTGGCTGATCTTTTTTCTTTGACTAGAATCAAACCAAAGAAGGCTCTATAAATAACCCTCAGGGATCTTCAGAAAGATCAGACTTACACTTGAAGAATTAAAAATATTTACCTCCACCCCCCAATTAAATCCACTCCTTTAAAGCTTTGCCCTGATTGAGGTCTGAGGCAGGGAGGCCTGGGAGGTGCTGTGGCCATCTTAGACCTTCCATCTCTGACCTCCCATAACTTGTTTGGTCTCACCGCATGCTGCTGTAGCCTCTGAGTTCCTAACGTCCAGCCAGATTTCTCACTCTTTTGTTGTTTGCTTTTGTGTAGACATTCTATTAACTAACATTTATTGAGTATTTATTTATACTAGGCACTGTAAGTGAATTAATTCATTTAATAACTTTACGACAAAGTAAATATTGTGCACATTTCACAGGTGGGAAGACTGAATGTCAGAGAGGTTAAAGGCGTGGCTTCTGCTCTTGAGATGTTTATAATCTGTCTGGGGAAGAAGAACATACTAGATTCATTTGTGCATTTACATATATATATAAAAGCATACATATATAGGCTTTTATATATGATAATGGGAGAGGAGTTGCAAGCAAACAAGGTCATGTGATGTGTACTGCTTGTACATGTGCTGAGGCATAAATAAGGAAAGAATCACCACATTTTATCCAGATATATCTCACAGATTGGATGTAATCATGATGGCTTTGATTAGATTTTAAATCAAAGAAGGCTCAAGCTAGTTAAAATGGTTTTCCCTACATTTTCATTTTCATATCGTATCTTAATATGGGAAAGCACCTTAGAAGTCGTCTAGTGACCTGATCTAGTTTAATCTTGTTACAGATGGGGAAACTGAGACCCAGAAAGGTAAAGGACACACACCTTCCTCATAGCTAGTAGTGGAAAAACTGGGCTTCTGAAGTTCTATTTCACCATACTGGATGCCTTTACTTTACCACATCAAATAATTGCTTCTAATGTAGTGCCTTAGATTCCTGATTTTCTGGGGTCAGAGACTGCAGGCTTGAGTTTGTAGAGGCTGACAGAGAAACCCCCTCCCATAAACAAACATAGGTGACCAGGCAGTAGGATGGCAGAAGCTCTGCAAAGAAGCCAGTTCTGTCCTTATTTAAGCATCCAGTTCTGGCTCCATCTGGGCCCTCTTTGACTATCCCAATCTGTCCTTCACAGGCCAGTGCAGTAGTGACTTGTTCCAGTCCACACACAATGTCATTGTCAAGACTGAACAAACTGGTGAGTAGTAGTGGACAAAGGGAGCCAACCTAGCCTGGCAAAGCTCCGGGGAGGACAGTTGGGAGACGGCAAGAGAGAATGTGGGAGTAAGTTTTTGCAGGAAATGCAGGGAGGCCTTTTCCCTGGCTGTCTCTGATGGGCCACCCCCACCATGAACCTCATTCTTGCCCTTGCGACCAGTGACTGCCACCTATTTCCGATTTATAGACTTATGGGAAGCCACACTTCTCTGCCCCCTACTCCTGGTTGTGGCATCATCGAGACCTCAGGCCAGTAGCCAAGGAAATGCAGAATATATTGTGGGCCTCCTCACCTTAAAAAGTGTCAGGGGACTGGACTTGGCCAAGTTTGGAAAGAGAAGAGGAAGGGGCAATGTCTCCTCTTCTCTCCCTCCTCCCTTGATGGGAGTGTGTTTCACAAAAAGGGGGAATATGCTGACTTGGTGTTGTAGTTAACAAATTTTTAGGGGCCCTGGGGAGCTTCTGCAGAGATGTACAAAGGTACCTGCAACCCAGCTCCTGCCTTAGGTGTGTTTTTATATGAAGGACACAATTCTGGGCTCTGAGCAGAGTCTACAGTCCCATAGCATCTACATTCATTTTCGTTTCCTTTCCCCTGTCCTAAATCTCTCTCCTGGAGACTGTCCTCCAAAGTCCATGAGCCATCATAAAACTGTGCAGCAACTATTGCTCCTAAGTCACTCCCCATGTTCATGCCTGGGAGCCTGGGAGCCATGTGGGCCAACCAAGCTTTCCACAGGTCTCCCTGAGGATGTGTCCCAGTCACCAAGGACAGAATTTGACCTGCAGGTGATTTGTGAGTCACTTGGGGCCAAAATTGGCCCATGCAGTTATTTACCCTTTCATAAGTGGGCTGGCCTACCATTATTAAAGAAAAAAGCAATAGTTGCTAAGCATGCGAATTAGGCTTTGCTAGCCCTGCCCTTCTCTTCAGAGGCCAGGGGATGGGCCATCTGGATGTTCTGTGCTTTACAGGCCTGGTCTTGCCCTAGAGATGGACGCAGGACTTGGTCAGGAGGATGGCACCCCCTCCCCTGCTTGACCTGACAGATAGCCCCACTGAAGGAGCCAGGGTAATACTGGAGAGATCCCAAATAACTTGATAATTCCTTCTTGGCCATCCAGACATTCTTGTGTTGCCAGTTCAGAAAAGCTGAGTGGAAGGGTGGAGAAGAAGGTCCACCCTAGGAGGAGGGGAGAAGAAGCTCATAGAGGGGCCAACACCCCCAAACCTCTTTGGTTCAGTTTGTTTTCAGAGACAACAACAGGTGTACAAGGTGACCCAACGAGAGAGGGTGTAACCCCAAGAGATTGGGCTTGGGGTGTCCAAACATGTAGCTATTAGCTAAAATACCGGCTAAATCCCTATGTCGTAAACACGAGGACTTAGCCAGTAAGTCAGGTTTTGTATCATTTGTGCTATAAAAACAAAATGAAACTCAGCCAGTGGCTTACACCCCGGCCCTAAAACTCAGAACCCAGCAAGGAGGGGAGCTGAGGGTAACCTAGGTCTGCGGTGAGGAGAAAGCAGGAAGTTTCTGGTGAGGACGAGGTGGGAGATCTTACAGCTTTTGGCTAGCCAAGAAACAAAATGCTTCTGTTGGAGACCAGCCCAGATCTGGGGGTTGTGCGGGAGTTGAGCTCCATTTGGGGTAGGTGGAGGGGAGTTCCCTTTGAATCTGAAATCTGAAGAGTCAATCAAAGTGAGACGTGCTTACCACAGCACACAGAAGAAAGAGAGAGAGAGACAGAGTACAAGAGCACTTCTTTTCTGCGATGGGGCAATGGGGCTTCACTCTTAAAAGGTGTTTATTTGATTTAGTAACACAGTCCACCCCTTCTCCTTGGTTTTGTTTTGAGAATTTTATGTCATCCTTTAAGCTAATTGGAAAAATCCTAGAGGGAGGGGGCTGTCACCCAACTTGGATGACAAATCTCTGGATTTCAGCAACGAAGAAACTGTGATAAGATTGACTAGACTCTTCCTGAAAGAAATATCATTAACCCCCCAAGGGCTCATTAATTATTTATTATATATTTAAATAAATTGATCCCTAACAAGGCCTTCCCCCCACCACACTCCAGGGTAAAAATATTCTGGTGATTATGCAGTAGAATGCAAAACAATGCCAAGCCAGGTTAGGAAAATTCCTAGGAACCACTTGGTCTAGGACAGGTTCCCATTCTTGCAACTTCTCTCACTTCCCTAAAAATGCAATAGGTATGGAACACATGGATGAGGCCATTTCCCCGAGGATGCTGAAAGGAAAATTAACAACATTATTATAAAGTAACGCAGCTGAAGCAGAATCGTATCCCTTGTCTCTGAGGACCACTCCTCACCCCTCATACTTTGTTGATGAACAATGAGTTAGAAAACGCAGCCTCTTCTCCCTGGGGAAAATGATCGCTGACTATTCTCCTTCTCTATTTTTTGTAGACCCTTCCATCATGAACACCTGGAAAGACGAGAACTATTTATATGACACCAACTATGGTAGCACAGTAGGTAACTAACTCCCTGACACTTAAGGCCCTTTACATTCTTATTCGGTTTGTCTAAGAGCCACAGCGCTCTATTGTGAGGTGGGGGGAGGGGGTGCTCTAAATGTCCTTTATCTTTTCATGGCCACAGATTTGTTGGACAGCAAAACTTTCTGCCGGGCTCAGATCTCCATGACAACCACCAGTCACCTTCCTGTTGGTAAGCTGTCATCACATCTGAGGCTGGGTATGCCTAATGCTTAGGGAGAATCGGTGGGAATTACCAACACTCTACACTTCTGCCTTGCTGGAGTCTTTCTAATTAAAGGGATAGGAAAGGGATGGGGTTACCATTAGACGAGGTTTGCTTTTGAGGCAATATTTGTACATTGAAGATGACCCGTAGGGATCCTCTAGGCAAAATGTTGGTCTCCTGTGAAACTAGTCACTCTGTTGTGACAATAAAAGTTGTTTAGGCTTTTCTTTATTTTCAATGAAAACATACTCTTGCAATATAGTTGCTAAAATTATTCATATTTGGGTATACTTATGGGAAATAAGGCTATATTTAATTTTCAACAAACTACATTTGGCCTTAGAGAAAGAATACCTCAAAGTGAAATTCAAAGGTCCGTGAACCTGTAGTGATGGTTTCTGGGTGAAGGGGTAGCCATTGGAAACTTCCAGAATCCCCACAGTTACACTATTTTGTCAGTTTTTAAGTCTAATTCTGATGACTCATCAGTGCTCTCTAATCAGTCAGAACACCTGCATTTTATGAGTTACGTTCACATTAGCTGCATTTGGTTAAGCTTGGATGCAACTGGGGCTATCCATGCTTCTTAACCAAGGTTACACTGGGTGAGAAGGTTGGGATGTTGGGAGTCTGGGAGAGGGGATTTCAGATTACCACCCCCACCTACAGATAGGTGCATTGGCGTGTACAGTGTGGGAAATGGTTGAAAGAGGATCTTATGGTTTCCCGTGATCTGAGTACGAACTTGTGGATCTCTTTGGGTCTATGAAATGGCACTTAGACATCAGTCACAAGTGATAGTGCCTCTCTCCTGGAATTAAATTTGGAGCAACTTCAGAACTGGGATTTAATTGGGTCTTTGTGAAAGAAATTAGTCTGCAACCCTTCCTTCCTTTTTTTTCTGTTTTTGTTTTTGCTTTTGAGAACTGAAATAATGAAAGATTTTGGTTTGAGGTTTTGTTTGGGTCAAGCCCCTTAAATGAGATGGGGCTGGGAGCCAGTGTAAATGCTTCTGGAATTGATGTCAAGAGCTGAGGCCAGCATAGCTCTTGACTTCTCCTTCCCCCAGTAGTCCTTAGCATTATGTGTCACTTGAAGTATTTGTTAAAATTAGGAAATAGATCAAACACTGGCAAGGCTTGGCTGTGTATTTGCTATTCTGGGGGAACTGAGCCAACCGGGGTAAAATTTCTGTGGCAATCATTGCCACTCAGTCAAGACCATGGGGTTCAGGGCTGAGGAAACCTCCCGAGTCATACTCTGAGTTCCTCTGCGACTTCCTACAGTGTCCTCTCCCACATCCTTCCATCTTTCCAGTTGGGTCTTTGACTTAAGGCAGAAAATTCCAACTAAGAATAAAGCTGAACCAACCACTTCCTGAGCCTCAGGGGCTAGTAGGTCTTGAGGCACCCGGGAAACCAAAACATCATAGTTACAGCTCTGCTACCCTGACATTCAGGCCATCCTCTTTTCTATATCTTGACTTACACCTTCTAGAATCTCAAAATCAATAGGGGCCTTAGAGGCCAGTTTCTGCTTTCGCATTTGCAGTAGCAAGGAACTCGCTCTCTCCCGAGTCCACCGATTGTATTTTTCAATAGTCCTTCTTAAGATGGGCTCAGGAATCTTCTCTCCTTACCCTTCTGATCCTTGTTTGCTGCAGCTCCCCATTCCTATCCTGTGATTGCAACCCAGGCTGGAAAATGAGATCAACCACCCAGGCCCTAAAGAATCAATGCGGTCTCTAGGGTTGGTGTATCCATTGGGGTAATAGCCCTTCAGTAGGATAGTTAATTACAGCCTTATATGGGTCAGTTTCTTTCAGAAGTTTATAGTCTCTACTGCATGGAACCAGAACCCCCCGGAAAAACCTTGGTCTTTTGCCTGAGTCTTTATATTTCAAGCTCCCATGTAATTGAATGCAGTGAAATATCTTTCTATGTTTTAATGCTAGTTACCAGCTGAGCTAAGGCGAGGCTCAGCAAAAACTGATGCCCTCTGTGATAAATGCAGGTGGGGAAACAGGCTTTGTTTTGATTTCTCTGTCATCTGCCCGTTTCATAAAATGCCCGCTGCCAGAGTCCTGTTCTGCTCAACAGTCCTCCAGCCTGTCATGCCAGCTGGGGCTTGATGTGTTTATCCACTGACTTGTTGAGCCTAAAGCTAGGGTGGCACGGTCTATTAGAACACTGAAATTTGTATATCCCGTAAAGAGATGGCTCACAGCTGAATCATATGCAAATGCTTCTAATCTTTGCTTCTTGTGAAGCAGCTTAGCTGAAGTCACGCTCTCGCACTTGCATCACAAACCTGTGGCTTGTTGCTGCCCCTGCCTGGACTGGGTAGGACCTTGGCCTGGAGTGCCTGGGAGTCAAGCAAGAGAAAGCCAGGCTGGACAACTTCTCCAGGGCAAGCCATTATTTTATAAGAATGAATCACTTAACCACATGGCTAACTTCAAAGGTCTTGACTTCTATTCTAGGGCAGAAGGAGGACACATATTAAAGCGAGGTTAAAGATCAAAAGATATCAGTGGTAAGGCAGGCCAGTGATTCCACGGCTTACCCCTGCACACGGCAACAGGCAGAGAGGGGCTGGAAGAAATTAGGTTCTTCTTTTGCCTTTGACTGCTTATTCCCCTTTATGATGACGGAAAGATTTTTATTTGGGGATTAAAAAAAGAACGTTCCTAGCTGGATGGAGCCTAGCTTGGGTAAACAGCTGACAACTCAAAGAATATTTCCTCATGGTTTATCTAGTCTAAGGGTTTTAGAGTCCATGGACAGTTACATGGGCCACAGCCCCCTGAAATTGTTGATAAAATTTCATGTGTACATATATGTGCATTTTTTTCCTGAGGAGAGGGTCCAATGTTTTCATCTTATTCACAAAGGCACCTGAACTCTAAAGTAACTGATTCTAGATCAATTAGGAACCTACAAACAATAATTGAGGCCAATATACTGAGAGACTCTTGTATTTTTCTGAATTCAACTCCTGCCTCTGAAATAATGGCCCTGCATCTCTCCTGGATGTCATTTGAAAACGAGCTTTGCTTGTGGCCTGCTGGGTAAATGCCACTCTTTGTCTGCAGTACAACGTGGCCCTGTCAGAGTGATGTATCACTTGGAAACCGGGGTGGATGCCAGACCTGTCGCAATATTGTCACATCCTGATGGGATGTTGCAACCTCACCCTGCAACCTACAGGGAGAGAGAGTGAAGTCTCCTTGCATTTCCTGTGAATTTGTCCTCTCAGATTTCAGAGAAACCCAAGTCAGGTGCAGGCCCTGCTAGTGACAATGCCAGGAGAGAAATTCTTAACCAGGATGAGAGGTTTCTTGTTTACCTAGGTCTTATTAAATCGCTCTCTCCATCCTGCCGTGACGTTTCGAGAAATTGCTGGGAACATTGAGTCTTGATTAGCTGGGTGATAAGATGGTTGAAAGGGTCCATGAACGTTGGGAAATATGGAATCGTCAGATTGAAATTATCTTTTCTACTAACAAGAACATTATAGAAGTGAACCTGATTCTTGGCAGGAAAGGCTTGTGTGAAATCTGTTATGTGCAAAGGAAGATTATATGCCGGCCACCATTTCTGGAAATTACATAGAATCATGGTTATGAGTAAAGCTTCTGGATTCAAACTGTTTGTGTTCATATCCTGGCTCCACATTCCAGCTGTGTGACTCTAGACAAGTCATTTGACCCCTCTGTTTCTCAGATCCTCCACAGCTGAAAACTATGGATCATATTAGTACCTGCGTCATAGAGTTATTGTGTGAATTAAATAAAGTGATTCATTTAAAGTGCTTAGTACAGTGCCTGGTACATAGTAAGTGCTCAATAAACAGTAGCTTTTTTTCTTAACCAATTTAATTAGTATCTAATGGCTGGCAGTTCATAGCTTTTTTGAATAATAGGCCTCTCTTGATAATCGAATGGATGCTGTGAACCCTCTCCCTTCATATATGGTTTCAGTCAGTCCAGGGGCCCTTGAAGGCCACACTGGGTCAGTGGACCCTAGGTTAGGAAGGGCACATGGAAGAGATCAGTTTTACTGGCCCGATTTCTTAAAATAATTGGCTTGTATTTAGGGACCACTTTGTATTAAAATTGGCTGGTTTTTGAGTGTGAGAGTCTTTGTAAGATCTACTTTGGTCCTCCCAATACACACACACACACACATACACACACACACACTCACACTCACACACACACGGCTAGATCATTTGGTTTTCTTTCTGAGAAGAATTTTTATTTCCTAGGTCCTCCTCCATCATCTCCTCTTTGGTAATAGTCGCAGGGTTGCCATAATGAGTCATTTGTTAAACTAATCTGTGTTTCCATAGTCCACTGTGGCCCTCTGTATTGAGCTTGGGCCACTCAATGGCCCCTTTGTCAGGCTGATTAAAATGTAACTTTGCATGCCAAAAAAAGGGCACTCCTCTGGCTTAAAGGCCATCTTCCTTTGTTATAAATGTTTACATTTTTGTATTATGTAAAAAAAAAAACAAACCACAAATTTTTCAATGATCTAAATCTTTCAGTGGCTTCCATCTTTCTCAGAGTCATGTCCTTAAAAGTCCCATAAGGCATTAATGATCAGAACCTCAGCTCCTCCCTCTCTGCCTCTTACAGCATGCATATACCAAACACACATCAACCTCAGGGCTTTTGCACTTCTATCTTACACATGGAAGGCTGTTGCACAAGCTCTCCACATGACCATCTCCCTCATATCCTTTAGGTCATGGAATCAGAGAGGTCTTCTATGACCACCTTGTATCAAATTGCAAATTATTCCCAAGTCCATACATCTATCTCCATTTCTTAACCTGCATCATTTTTCTCCATAGCATTTATCATCTCTGTTTTGTTTGGTTCACTAGCACATACTCAAAGAGTGCCAGGCATGCAGTAGGTGCTCAGTAAATATTGCTTAAATGAGTGGATGCATGAATGAAAAAGAGAATTATAGGAGATAGGTCAATTAAACGGCTCTCATTTTTCTCCTTAGCAGAGTCACCTGATATGAAAAAGGAGCAAGACCCCCCTGCCAAGTGCCACACCAAAAAGCACAGTAAGTTGGCTGGCTTTCAGATGGCCTTTGGTCCTTCCCATCACATCGGGCACATCTGGAGGCCACTAGTTTTCTGGCAAATATCGCCTCTGTCTGCTGCCTTCATGTCTTCATCCCAAACAGGGTGGAGTGAGAAAATAGAGGCATCACTTGCTATCAAAGTAACCCCCCTCTGCAGCTGTTTCTCAAAGTGGAGCCCCATTGGACTTTTCCTCCTTGTTCTGTCATATGTGCTCTAAAACTGAGACACCCAGTGCCTAAGAACTGCTTGCAGGCATGGGGTTAGCAATTTCTGTCTCTCCCAGAAGAAAAGGGTAGGGAGAGGAGCGAGATAAGAAGAAACAGCTGAGATGTATCATCCTTTCTTTTGCTAAATGTTGGCCTCCTACATTTGTGGAGTTACCATTCCAAGAAATGACTGTTTTTTCTTAAGATTCAACACTGTTCTTTGGGAGTTGGGTCTCCTTCAGTAATAAAATCTTATGAACATATACGAAATATCAGAGACATGGAATTGTGGGTGGAACACAGAAAGAAATCAAGACGGTATAATCTAGGTCTGTAATCCCAGCACTTTGGGAGACCGAGGTGGGTAGATCACTTGAGCTCAGGAGTTCAAGACCAGCTTGGGAAACATGACGAGACCCCATCTCTACAAAAAATACAAAAATTAGCTGGGCATGGTGGCACGTGCCTGTAGTCCCATCTACTTGGGAGACTGAGGCAGGAGGATTGCTTGAGCCAGGGAGGTCTAGGATGTAATGAACTGTAATTGCACCACTGTACTCCAGCTTGGGCCACAGAGTGAAACCCTGTCCCAAAAAAAAAAAAAAAAAAAAAAAAAAAAGATGTAATACAGAAATTATAAGGAATTAGAATGTCTTTATCTGCTCTTCCACATAATCCCACAAAACTGTATTAATGCAACCCCTCGAATGGTGGGTGGGGTGGGGGTGGGGCATCAAAAATTCAGTGGGAGTAAAGTTGAATTTGGTTGATAATCTTATTGCAGTAGTGGCTTCATTTTCAAATTGGGTCCTCCAGTCCCTGCGTGACCACCCCCTTCCCTACCACCCTCATCTATTCTGGGAGTAAACATTCTAGAGCCTTACTGATTTGCATTTGGCTGAAACACAGTTGCTGGGTCAAAGCAATTTAATTGGTTGAGGTACTAGATAAAAGTGGTTGAGAATTGCTCTCTGGGGAAGTAACAGGATGAAATGAACCCCAAATAGTTTGTGAATAATAACTAGAAGAAACTTCCCCCTGGCTTAGGAGACCTAAGACCTATTCCTTAGTCTTGGCTGTGTCACTAGTTAGCTGTGTGACCCTGATCAAGTCACTTAAGTTCTCTGTGCCTCAGTTTCCTGATTTGTAAAATAAAATAGTGTGCTAGTTTATTCTTAAATACCTTTTTAATGTCCAACATCTGGTGATTCTGTGATTCATCTTCCCTGAGAAGTAGGGGAGAAATGAGTATCTCCTACTTGGAGGAAGATGACCTAACTGAATGCTCTCTGCCCTATCTTTGCTGTAACTTAGATCATTAATAACCTCCCTTTCTGCTTTTCATCAGACCCGAGAGGGACTCACTTATGGGAATTCATCCGCGACATCCTCTTGAACCCAGACAAGAACCCAGGATTAATAAAATGGGAAGACCGATCTGAGGGCATCTTCAGGTTCTTGAAATCAGAGGCAGTGGCTCAGCTATGGGGTAAAAAGAAGAACAACAGCAGCATGACCTATGAAAAGCTCAGCCGAGCTATGAGGTGAGGAGTTTCATGTCTCTGAAAACAATAAGGTGTACGACCCATTATTTACCTAGCAACCTTCATCTGATCAGTCACCTTATGCAATGTCCTTTGTTACAGATATTACTACAAAAGAGAAATTCTGGAGCGTGTGGATGGACGAAGACTGGTATATAAATTTGGGAAGAATGCCCGAGGATGGAGAGAAAATGAAAACTGAAGCTGCCAATACTTTGGACACAAACCAAAACACACACCAAATAATCACAAACAAAGAACTCCTGGACGTAAATATTTCAAAGACTACTTTTCTCTGATATTTATGTACCATGAGGGGAAAAAGAAACTACTTCTAACGGGAAGAAGAAACACTACAGTTGATTAAAAAAATTATTTTGTTACTTTGAAGTATGTCCTATATGGGGAAAAAACGTACACAGTTTTCTGTGAAATATGATGCTGTATGTGGTTGTGATTTGTTTTCGCCTCTATTGTGAATTCTTCTTTTTCACTGCAAGAGTAACAGGGTTTGTAGCCTCGTGCTTCTTGCTAAGAGAAAGAAAAAAAATCAGAGGGCATTAAATGTTTTGTATGTGACATGATTTAGAAAAAGGTGATGCATCCTCCACAAAGCATCCATATGGCTTCGTCAAGGGAGGTGAACACGGTTGCTGGGTTGAATTCCAGGGTCTCAGATGGTTAGGACAAAGTGGATGGATGCCGGGAAGTTTAACCTGAGCCTTAGGATCCAGTGAGTGGAGAATGGGGACTTCCAACACCCAAGGTTGGCTATAATCTCTGCATAATCACATGACTTGGAATGCTTAAGTCAGCAAGAAGAATAATGGTGGGGTCTTTATACTCATTCAGGAATGGTTTATCTAATGCCAGGGCTGTCTTCCTTCCTCCCCTTTGGATGGTTGGTGAAATACTTTAATTGCCCTGTCTGCTCACTTCTAGCTATTTAAGAGAGAACCCAGCTTGGTTCTTTTTTGCTCCAAGTGCTTAAAAATAAGTTGGAAAAAGGAGACGGTGGTGTGGAAATGGCTGAAGAGTTTGCTCTTGTATCCCTATAGTCCAAGGTTTCTCAATCTGCACAATTGACATTTTTGGCAGGAGTGTTCTTTGTGGTGAGGGCTTTCCTGTGCATTGTAAGATGTTCAGCAGTATCCACTCATGATCTCTAACCACTTGACACCAGAAACCCCCCAGCTGTGACAACGCAAAATGTCTCTAGACATCACCAAATGTTCCCTGGGGGGGCAAAATTGCCCTTGATTGAGAACCACCAGTTTAGCTAGTCAATATGAAGATGGTGGTTTATTCTCAGAAGAAAAAGATATGTAAGGTCTTTTAGTTCCTTAGAGTGAAGCAAAAGCAAGACTTCAACCTCAACCTATCTTTATGTTTTAAATGTTAGGGACAATAAGTTGAAATAGCTAGAGGAGCTTCTTTTCAGAACCCCAGATGAGAGCCTATGTCAGATAAAGTAAGCATAGTAATGTAGCAGGAACTACAATAGAAGACATTTTCACTGGAATTACAAAGCAGAATTAAAATTATATTGTAGAAGGAAACACCAAGAAAAGAATTTCCAGGGAAAATCCTCTTTGCCGGTATTAATTCTTATAATTTGTTGTCTTTTGGATTATCTGTTTACTGTCTCATCTGAACTGATCCCAGGTGAATGGTTTATTGCCTAGATTTGTACTCAGAGGAATTTTTTTGTTTTGTCTTTTAAGAAAAGAAAGAAAGGATGAAAAAAATAAACAGAAAACTCAGCTCAGGCACAATTGTCACCAAGGAGTTAAAAGCTTCTTCTTCAATAGAGGAATTGTTCTGGGGGTCCTGGAGACTTATCATTGAGCCATGCAATCTGGGAAGCACAGGATTCAGTAGACACTTTGAAAATGGATTTGAATGTTCTCATCCCTTTTGCAGCTTTTCTTTTTGGCTCTCTCATGTCCTTGGCTTGCTCCTCCATACTACCTCTCTTTCTCCAGCAATAATATGCAAATGAAGACATGTATCAATAAGAGGGAGTGCTCTTCATCAACTAATAGACCACCTACCACAGTGTCTTACCTGGTAGAGGTGAGCAATTCATATTCAAAGGTTGCAAAGTGTTTGTAGTATATTCATGAGGCTAGAAGTAAGAAGAATTAAAAATTTGTCCTAATTACAATGAGAACCATTCTAGGTAGTAATCTTGGAGCACCCATGAATAACTTTCTGAAGGTGCAATCAAATCCATTTTTATTTCTGCCTGGCTTGGTCACCTCTGTAAAGGTTTAACTTAGTGTTGTCAAGTAACAGTTACTGAAAGAGCTGAGAAAAAGAACAATGAACAGCGAAGATCTTGACTATGCAACTCAGACATTCCTGCAGAAAAGACATATGTTGCTTTACAAGCAAGGCCAAAGAACTATGGGGCCTTCCCAGCATTTGACTGTTCATTGCATAGAATGAATTAAATATCCAGTTACTTGAATGGGTATAACGCATGAATATTTGTGCGTCTGTGTGTGTCTGAGTTGTGTGATTTTATTAGGGGCATCTGCCAATTCTCTCACTGCGGTTCCTTCTCTGACTTTGCCTGTTCATCATCTAAGGAGGCTAGATCCTTCTCTGAGTTCACCCTTCCTCAAAACTGTAAGTTTCTCACTTCCTCCAAATTGGCTTTGGCTCTTTCTGCAACCTTTCCATTCAAGAGCAATCTTTGCTAAGGAGTAAGTGAATGTGAAGAGTACCAACTACAACAATTCTACAGATAATAAGTGGATTGTGTTGTTTGTTGAGAGTGAAGGTTTCTTGGCATCTGGTGCCTGATTAAGGCTTGAGTATTAAGTTCTCAGCATATCTCTATTGTCTTGACTTGAGTTTGCTGCATTTTCTATGTGCTGTTCGTGACTTGGACAACTTAAAGTAATCGAGCTATGCCAACTTGGAGTGGTAACAGAGTACTTCCCACCACAGTGTTTAAAGGGAGAGCAAAGTCTTATGGATAAGCCCTCCTTTCTTTTGGGGACACATGGCTCTCACTTGAGAAGCTCACCTGTGCTGAACGTCCACATGGTCACCAAGCATGTTATCCTTAAACCCCCTGTATGCCTGAGTTGAAAGGGCTCTCTCTTATTAGGTTTTCATGGGAACATGAGGCAGCAAATCTATTGCTAAGACTTTACCAGGCTCAAATCATCTGAGGCTGCTAGATATTTGAGTTGGTAAGACTTAAGCAAGGCTCTGACTCCCAGGGGCATAAGAAACAGTTTCTTGAATGTGCCATCTGAGAAGGGAGACCCAGGTTATGAGTTTTCCTTTGAACACATTGGTCTTTTCTCAAAGTTCCTGCCTTGCTAGACTGTTAGCTCTTTGAGGACAGGGACTATGTCTTATCAATCACTATTATTTTCCTGTTACCTAGCATGAGACAAGTACACAACACATATTTGTTCAATGAATGAATGAATGTCTTCTAAAAGACTCCTCTGATTGGGAGACCATATCTATAATTGGGATGTGAATCATTTCTTCAGTGGAATAAGAGCACAACGGCACAACCTTCAAGGACATATTATCTACCATGAACATTTTACTGTGAGACTCTTTATTTTGCCTTCTACTTGCGCTGAAATGAAACCAAAACAGGCCATTGAGTTCCACAAGTCAATATATGTTGGATGAGGATTCTGTTGCCTTATTGGGAACTGTGAGACTTATCTGGTATGAGAAGCCAGTAATGAACCTTTGACCTGTTTTAACCAATGAAGATTATGAATGTGTTAATATGATGTAAATTGCTATTTAAGTGTAAAGCAGTTCTAAGTTTTAGTATTTGGGGATTGGTTTTTATTATTTTTTTTCCTTTTTGAAAAATACTGAGGGATCTTTTGATAAAGTTAGTAATGCATGTTAGATTTTAGTTTTGCAAGCATGTTGTTTTTCAAATATATCAAGTATAGAAAAAGGTAAAACAGTTAAGAAGGAAGGCAATTATATTATTCTTCTGTAGTTAAGCAAACATTTGTTGAGTGCCTACTATGTGCACGGCATGGGCCCATATGTGTGAGAGTTTGTCTGATTATGTAGGATGCAATAGATCTCGGTAGTTACGTATTGGGCAGATACTTACTGTATGAATGAAAGAACATCACAGTAATCACAATATCAGAGCTGAATTATCCTCAGTGTTGCTCCTTGGAATTCAGTTTCTGGAACTAGACATAGAGCATTTATTAAAAAAAACTCCTGTTGAGACTGTGTCTTATGAACCTCTGAAATGTACAAGCCTTCACAAGGTTAACTAAATTGGGATTAATCTTTCTGTAGCTATCTGCATAATTCTTGTTTTTCTTCCCACCCGGCTCCTGGGTTGACAATTTGTGGGAAACAACTCTATTGCTACTATAAAAAAAAATCAGAAATCTTTCCCTTTAAGCTATGTTAAATTCAGACTATTCCTGTTTTATGAAAGAATTATATTTTTCAAAATATGTTTATTTGTTTGATGGGTCCCAGGAAACGCTAATAAAAACCAGAGACCAGCCTGGAAATGTGTGTTTCGTTCTTCAATCAGCCATTCAATGCTGGGCTTAGAGAAAATGCACTTAGTCTCTAGCAACAGAACACATAACAGCTTCTGCGTTACTTTACTCAAAAAGCATTTATCGAGCATCTGCTATGTGCCAGATATTGTTCTAGGCACGAAATTATAGTAGAGGATGAAAGAGACAAAAATCTCTGCTCTCATAAAATTTACGTTGTATTGAGTAGAAACAGTCAAGAAAAAACACAAATAAATAAATAAAGCATAGCATATTGGATGTGTAGTAAAGAAATATAGAGGAGCAGAGAGTGCTAGAGCACTTAATACAATAGGGGCATGCTGTAAATTTAGGCAGTGTTAAGAAGGAAACATTTCAGTAAAGAACTGAAGGATCTAAAGGAAGGAGCCACACAGATATACAGACAACTGGGGGAGTGATCCATACTGAAGTGATGTGAGAGGGTCCTAAGGTGGGTGTGTTCCTTATCATGCCCAGGGAACAGCGAGGAGGTCTGTTTGCCAGAGTAGATCAGCAATAGTAAGAAATGGTGAAACAGAGATACTGGTGGACCAGATCACATAGAGCTTGGAGGCCATTATGAAGGCTCTAGTTTTTCCTTTGCATGCGTGTGATGGAGATACTAGAGGAGTGACATGATCTAACTTCTGGTTTAAAAGGATTCTTCTGGCTGTTGTTTTGAGAATGGATTGCGGGAAGGCATTCAATGCTGGATATAAAGAAAGGTAGAAAAGATGACCCTCATATCCAGGTCTCCAATACAATACTTAAAAATGTCTCCAGGCAGTAAGTGAGCTCCAGTAGTTCATAGCATGTTTCTCCCTGGGTCCAGAAAGCCTCAGCTATTTAGTCACATAAATTCATAAATGATCATGAAATTAGTAATAGCTAACTACTCTGGGAAGATTCACTTGTCCCAGGAATTATGATAATGTTATTTACATATATTATTATATTCATTTCTCATATAAGCCTGGATTTATAGATATTATCTCCAATTTTCAAATGAGGGAAATGAAGATCAGAAAAGTTAAGTGACTTTCTGAAGGTCACACAGCTGGTAATAAGGGGTAGATCTGGCATTGTTTATACAAGTCCCTCTTTCCTCCCTACCACCCCCAACCCAAGTCCATGTTCTACCAATAATATTTCTCTAGTTTCTCAGGATGCTAATGTTTTACACACACACACAAGCACGCACACACACACACACATGCACACACACAGATGTTTCTATAGTTAAACAGAGCTAGTTACTGTAAGACTTCTCAGAGTTTTTACTATGATAATGTGCATTGTGAATCTACAAGAGAGGGAAAAAGTGTGCCCACTTCCCTAAGCCTATTTGACAATGGACACCTTTCATCAAAGGAGACCTCATGAAACCAGCAACCCTTAGGACACTCCTAATCTTTAAAAATTACTTCTCATAAGAGGCAATATTTTTCATGTTTGGGCCAAATAAGTTTTCTGATAATATTTCTGCACATCAAACTTGGCCAGCTTTGAATATATTCCATTTTTTCCTCCTTGAGAAGAAATCCCTCACTTACTGACCTGGGCATTATTTATTTGCATTGATGCATTTCTTAGTAATCACAAAGATCTTGCAAAGTGACTCTTTGAAAACTATGAACCCTCCTCAATTTTAACTCATTAGAATTATCTACTCAAAACTATAGGCTGTAGCCCCAGGTGACAATTTAAGTTTAAATTACTTACAATTATATAAATTAAAATTAAAGTTTCTAATCACACTATCCACTTTTCCAGTGCTGAATAGTCGCATATGGCTAATGGTTACTTTACTGGACAGTGCAGATACAGAACATTTCCATCATCAGAGAAAATTCTATAGGATAATACTGCTCTAAAATCTGACCTGGGAGGGTCGGGTAAGGGTGGAAAGGATAGTGATCAAAGCTAACCAACAGTGAAATAAGATTCCCGGGAGTCTTAGAAACCAAAGGTGACCCTGAATTGTAGAGAACAAAAAATAAAGATCCAAAGCAAATAACTGTGTTTGCTGGAGTGATGACAGTATCTGCCAGTACAAACAGGTTTGATGTTGTCAGTGGAGCCTTGGTGTGGGAGGATTTGATTATTCTTATCTCCAAACCCCAAAAATACCCTACAGTCATTAACATGAATGTTCCAAGGATGTGGCTTTTTGGTGGAGAATATTGGCATTAAGGGGAGATGACCAAAATGGGAAGTGAAATGAAAGGTCCCTAAGCAGAAATGGTTGCCACTGCCCACTCCGCTATAAATGGCACTAATACCACTTTCTTCCTTCTTTTGAAGAACAACTTCTTGCGTAAGTCATCTGCCCTTAGGCGCTGTTTCCTTATAAATCAATTCTCCTTCATTACTATCATGATCTGGCCTCTATTCACGTCAAGTCACTGACAATGCTCTACTGGAGGTCATAGTCAAACTCATTCCTGCCTCAGAAACTTTGCTGTAGCCGTTCCCTCTATTGACAATGCACTTTCTTTTTTTTTTTTTCTTTTATTATTATTATTATTATTATTATTATACTTTAGGTTTTATGGTACATGTGCGCAATGTGCAGGTAAGTTACATATGTATACATGTGCCATGCTGGTGCGCTGCACCCACCAACTCGTCATCTAGCATTAGGTATATCTCCCAATGCTATCCCTCCCCCCTCCCCCCAATGCACTTTCGATCTTCATGTGGCTGGTTCCTTCTAGTCATGCAGTCTCAGTTCAAAATGTTGCTTTCCTGATTGTACTTGCTTTAGCTGCCCACCTACCTTGCGTTGCTTCCTATTATGTTGTCCACATTTAATCTTCACAGAACTTACAGTATCTGAAATTATTTTTAAAAATTCATTAGTTTACCATGTCCTTATGATTTTATCTCTGACCAATCAGCATTCCTGGCTCACTGGCTTCCCTCCACCCACCAAGTTATCCTTAAAAACTCTGCTCACTGAATGCTTGGGGAATCTGATTTGAGTAATAATAAAACTCTGGTCTCCCACCCCCCAAAATTCATTACTTTTATAGTATTTCTTATCCCTGCTAGAACATAAGCTCTCGGAGAGCAGGAGCCAGAAACTTCCATGTTGGCCAATGTGTTCCTAGAGTGAGAATGTGCCTGACATGTCCCCCTGACCCCATCAATATTTGTGGAATAAATAAATAAATAAATAAATAAAGGACATGCTTATTTTCAAATTCCAAGTCCTTTCTCTTGACTTTATGATTTTTGACACTGGTGACATCCTACTCCCTTTAATTTTGGAAAATAATCTAAGCCCTTGTTTTCTGCACCAGTGAAATTCTTGCCCTCTGCTTTCCTGAGTATTCGTTCTTCGGTTCTTTTTCTTCCCATTCTTCTAACTGTCTGTGTTCCCCAATATTAAATCCTCAGCCCCCTTCTTTCTTCCCATTCTTTGCCTCAAAGTTTAGCCTCTTGAAAGGTCAGCCTCAAGAAACTTCATAATGATATAAGGGAGGTACAGGCTGTTTTCTTCCTGGTCCTGACTTCAACTCTAACTGGCTGGAGACTATGAACCTGTCACTTCTCCATTCCTTAGTTTCTTCTATGAAATGGGGACATACCTTCTTCCCAGTGTTGTTATGGGAATCAAGCAAACAGATTCTAGCCCCTGTTCATTTCATAATTTTTTTTTTTTGAGATGGAGTTTCGTTCTTGTTGCTCAGGCTGGAGTGCAATGGTGCAATCTCGGCTCACCGCAACCTCCGCCTCCCGGGTTGGAGCGATTTTCCTCCCTAAGTCCCCTGAGTAGCTGGGATTACAGGCATGCACCACCACGCCCTGCTAATTTTGTATTTTTTTTTTTTAGTAGAGACGAGGTTTCTCCATGTTGGTCAGGCTGGTCTCAAACTCTCGACCTCAGGTGATCCGCCCACCTCAGCTTCCCAAAGTGCTGGGATTACAGGTGTGAGCCACCACACCCAGCCCATTTCATAACTTTAAAGGGTTTATATGTTCAGGCATTGTGCAAAGCACTTTGATTTTATTTTTTCTTGTAACCTCACTCTAACCTCACGAGACAAGTTTGGGAAATTGAGGTTCAGAGAGGTGAAGAATTGTACCTGAGTTCATTCTGCTGATGTGGAAGAGCTGATATTTGAACCTCTGCCTGGCTGAAACCAGAATTTAGGTCTTAAACATAATGCTGTATTGTCTTCCTTTGAAAGCATTACGAAAATAATTAAGCACTAAATCAAGTAAGAAACTTATTTTTGAATTTATGATGACCCAAAGAGAGGTATTAATATTTAGAGTGTCTAGCATGGGAATGCAATGATAACTAGTCAACATGGTGTCTTCAAGTCATTTTACCCTGTGTTAAATGGCATACCTGACCATCCCTGGGTAAGGACTAAGATTCAAAGAGGATTTGATATCTGATCTGCCTTAAAATCATAGTCCCAGAGCTGGAAGATTATTTGGTACAAACTCTTCTCATAAGAGTTTAGAGAGCTTAAAGAGCAAACTCAAGGTCACCCAGGCTCTTGGCTAGAAGGGGAGCTTCCCACCTTCCTCTTCAAAAATCCCACCCAATGTGAATCTTCTTGGCCATGGTCCTCCCATATTCACAGGGCTCTTCCATCCTCAAAGCAGAGACATCTTCAGGGAAGCTCCTTTTTCCTCCTGGCCTCCATGGTGATACCACCCAACTTTCTTGTGCTGATTCCTCAAATCCAGCCAACATCATCTTCCCTCTGGGCCACAGCCAAGTCAGGCAGGAAGAACTGCACATCCTAGACATTGGTGGAAGGGCAGATGTATGGAACCGGAGGGACCATGTCAGCGCTGCTAAGAAATGATGGATGCAAAAGTCCCAGCACTTCTGAGGAAGGGACACAGAGTGCTCCTGGAATCTGGTAAAAGATCCATTAATCATCACTTCTGTCTTCTCTCCTCGGCTTCACTGTGTGTATGTGTGTGTGTGTGTATGTGTTGTATGTTTGTATGTCTGCCTGCCCTTCTCTCTCTTGCTCTCTGTGTCTCTTTCAGAGTCCTTGTTCGTTTCCCATACCCTTCCTTCCTCTTGCTCACCAATCCCTTTCAGACTCCTTCCCTCTCCAAACCTGTCTTTCCAGGTTGCTGAAAGACAGAGCCAACAAGAGGACAGTCCAGGACCAGGAATGGTGCCATCTCTCTGAAAGCCTCAGCGGTGACAATAACAAATGGTATTTACCTAAGAGTTATTAACACATCAACTGTTCTCTCCTTTACTGTTTAGTCATGTCACTCAGCACTAATGGACTTTTCCAATGGCAAACAGAAAGAGAAGAAGGAAAACAAACAGTGTATTCACACTAGATAGAATCGGTGATCCCTGCTGAAGCTGTGAAAACAGAGGGCATCTCTTAGGTTTGACCTGAGGACACGTCTCACCTGGATGTGGATTGCAAGATTCTGGGCCTATGCTGGACTCTCCACGAAGGTTTCCTATGAGAGAGAAAGCAAGGAGAAGTGAAGGACATGGCTTCATGGTGCAAGAAATAAGTGCTTTACTTATTCCACACTTTCAACTATGAATTGATGCCAGTCAAGGTTCACTGCACTAGGTGCTGCCATATTGTACCAGACAGACTGAAGACAAGGTTGTGAGTGGTCCAAGTTCACACAGTAGGTCAGCATGAGAGCCCATCTTACTTCCAGTTTTACTTCACCACGCTGCCTCCATTGATGCACATTCTTCTCTCTCTCTCTTTTTTTTTTTTTAAAGACAGGATCTCACTTTGTCACCCAGGCTGGAAGGCAGTGGCATAATCAGGACTCACTGCACCTCCTGGATTCAAGCAGCTCTCCATCCTCAGCTTCCCAAGTGGCTGGGACTACAGGTACACATCACCACGACTGGCTAATTTTAAAAATTCTTTTTTAGAGACAAGGGCTTGCTATGTTGCCCAGGCTAGTCTTGAACTCTTGGACTCAAGCAACCCTCCCACCTTGGCCTCTAAAGTGCTGGGATTACAGTCATGAGCCACTGTGCCTGGCTCCATTCTTTCTTTAGTAAGGAAACTGGAATACAGGCTAACAGAGTAAAAAGCACAGGCTTTTGAGTTGGAACAACTCTTGTTTTAATTCACATACCTTCACTTACAAGGTGGGTGACCTTGGACAAGTGGCTTAACCTCTCTAAGCCTCAGCTTCCTCATGAAAAAGCAGAGGTTCTAAGTGGGAGCTTATACTTATGGGGAAGAGAACCAAATAACCAGGGTATTACATTGCAGTATGATCAATAACAGGGAACTGCAGGGAGACAGGATGCCTGGTTTCCAGGCACGGCTGTAACTCTAAGTAGCCATGGACCTTATGCAAGTTTTAAAAACTCTATTGCCTTAGTTTCTTTGCCTGTAAATCACTGTAAATCAATAGATTGGACTAGATCATCTCAGGCCATTCCAAACAGAAAGTTCCAGGGATTTATGAAAATAAGTTTGAATCAAGTCCAACAGTTCTTTAAATGTTTGTGTCTCAGCCACACTATTTAAAAATGGCTTCCCTTATCCCCCTAGAATGGGTTGGGAGCTAAAGTGAATGCTGAGCCATCTCTAGTGAAGTTTTAGGGTTGAGTAGGTGGGAGGGGAGGGGAGAAAAAATCAGCAGAGCCTGGATCCCTGGACATACTTAGCCAATTCCGAAGGATGCTGTCCTTTTGGATCTAAGAATTGTATCCCCATCTGCTAACACTGCTTCTTGGGGACATGGCTCACAGGTAACAGTGAAGGCTGATACTGATTAAGTGTTTACTCTGTGTCAGACAAAGTATTGCACTTTACCTGTATGATTTCACTTAACTCTATGAGCGAGGTGCTGTCATTATTATCATCTTTTCCTTGGGAGGAAGATACTGAGATTCAGAATGATTATGTAAATTTCCCAAGTGGCAGAATTAGGATTTGAACCCAGCTCCCAAGCAATGGCATTTCTTTCAGTGAAACTCCTAAACTGCTAAAGGAAGAACTGCCTGAGGTTTGAACAGCTAAGTGAAGTCCCTTCTTTCTTTGAGTCTGCTTTCTTAGAAACAGGAAGTAGACTTTTGCCAAAAACACAAAAATAAACAGGTCCCTGGGGCACCACGTGTAATTTGAAATTCAAAACTCTTGAGAGATGTTGCCTTTTCTTGAGTCTGGTTGGTCCCAGCAATGCTAATGATGGAATCACAGATTGGACTCTCAGGGATCTCCTGCAACAGGAATACGCTACATGTCTATTAAGAGTGTTGGTCTCAGGGAGTATGTTTGGTGTGTGAGTGATGCAAAATTAGGATACAGGATGGCAGAAAAAAGAAAGGCGATCTCTGGTTCTGGCAGCCAGGAAATCCTCCCCCAAAGCATGGAATTTAATTTCCATTAAAAGGCAGTAATCATTTTCATTTCTAATATTATAACTTAAAAAAACCTGATGTCTGATCATTATAAAAAATGAAGAAATATAGAAAATACAAAGGAAGTTAAAAAATATATACTACAAATCTCACAACTAAAAGAATCATTGTATACATTTGGTAGACACCTTCCCAGGCTTCTAGAATAATAAAAAGATAGATGATTGAGGGGTGGAAACTGAGAGGGTGCAGTGAATCAAGATTTGCAAAATTTTGTATCTGAGTCATATTAATACATTAGTTATTCATTAAAAAGAATAATTGTACAGACAAATAATTTTATAATAATACAACCTGACATGCTATTTAAGAATTAAAAATTAGCCAATTTGACTTGAACTCAACTTGAAGAAAAAGAGATGGAGTCAATTCAAATAAATGTTCTTTTAATATACGGTATCTTCAAAAGATATGTGTATGTTTATAAAAATAAAATTATGAAAAGATGGACATTGGAGTAATTATGCTTTTACAAAATCCATTCTTTTTAGATAGGATTGTGTAGCTCCTTGCTGTAAAAGATGATAAAATTAACTCTTGTGTTGTTTTTCATATTTTCCTTTCCCTACTTACTGATTTGGGTTAGTCTATTTTTATTTTTACGTTACTGAGGTTTAAATACTTTTATTCTTTTTGACAAAATCAGGACCAAAATCCCAAAGTTGTTTATTGTTAGATCTAAATCTAGGTGTGTCAAATATTTGCTACCTGTTCTTTCACATTTATTACTCATCTTGTACTTCTTTATTTGGATTCACCTCTTGGTTGGCCAGATTTCATAATGTAATGAATTCTTCTTGGTTCCTCCTGAGTTTACATTCTTCTCTTCTCTCTTTCTGCGAGTTCTCAGTTTATATGGGGAACTATGTGATTCTGAGGAAACTAGCTCTTTCTTCAACTCCAGACATGGAACCATTACCCAGGCTGAGCAAATCACAGCATTCTGCATCCTTGGTGAGGGTTATCTATGTGACCTCAGATGGTGTGACCTCAGATGGAACAATTAGAGTGAATCTCAGGACTTTTGGCTGGAAATGTTGGAACATAGAACTCTCTTCTTCAAGACCGAATAATATGAGGATGCGAATCCCAGAACTGCTGCAACTATCTGTTTGCTTACTTCCATGAAAGAAGTTAGCCTGAGGATGAAGTCAATACATTGAGAAGGGTTAGAACAAACCAAATTTCAGAGGACTTTTGCTGGGTCCCTGATGATATCATGAACTCCTGGATCAGGTTAGACCTGAAGTAACCCCTATTTTTGAACTTTTCAGTTACAGCAGCCAATAAGTTCTTATTTTAGATAGTGTAAGTTTTCTGTTGATTACAAAATGAAGAGCTCTAGTTCATAAAATTGTGAAGGTAGCTGGTGACAGACTTATGGAAAACAGTTCTGTAGAGAAAATGACAGCAACAAAGCTTCAGAGGTCAAAGAACAGAGGGCATATGGCCCAATATTTGTGAGTTTAGCTTTTTCTAATGCTGCTACAAGGGGACTTATTCTTGTTAAGGAGGAATAGAACATAATTGTGATGGCTTGCCTCTTAGAGCATAAGCTATTTCCTTATAGGAACTTTTATCTGGAGCTGGAAAAACTTAAGGAAGCCAAGAAGGCATTGACAGCTACTATGGCAACCAGGATTCAAGGGGACAAAATTCCAAAGAAGAGGGAGTCATGCAGAAATGTGAAAGGACATTGTGACTTTTTGTCTCTGGGAATTTTTTAGTTTGGGATTTGGAAAGAGGGCCCAAGCAAGGGGTAGCTACTAAGAGGGCAGAGAAACCCACTGAGATTTTGATAGTCTCGTAAGGCTGAAGAGACAAAAAAAAATTTGAAGGGTCAGAATGTCAGTGAGAAGAAAGGGCTGGATAACTGATTCCAACATCATATCGGCTTCCCTACCATTAATATTTGTCAATTTGAAATTTCCTGGGGCAGGGGACGAACAAACTTAGACTCTGAAAAACAGAATGAAATTTTGGTAGTCTCAGAATACCAAAGGGATGAGGATTAGAATTCAGGACCAACTGTGCAGAAAAATCTCCAGTTAACACCTCAAGCTCTTATTGAGAATTCCAGGAAGAGGAGATAAATCAAAGATTATCCTAGTTGTAATTGAAAATCTAGTTCAAATCAGCTTTGTCCTTGATTGGTGAAAGTTGATAGTCCCCAATCTATCTGTTCGGCAAAGGAAAGGGTGAACCATTTCAGGAGGAAGATAACATTATTCAGAGTCTTTCTCATACACAATTCAATCAAAAATTACTAGGACCAAGTGATCAAATTCAAGAGAAAAATTAGCCGATAGAAAGACCCATGGGAGAGCCAAGTGTTGAATTGATCAGATGTGAACTTTAAAATAGTTAGGATTAACATGTTTGAGAAAAATACAAAAAAAAAAAAGAAAATGTATTAAAAGATACAGAATTTTAGCAGTTACTTAGATTTTAAAAGCAACAATCAAATTAAAATTTTAGAACTAAAAATGTAATAACTAAAATGAAAAGCTCAATAGATGGATTTGACAGAAGATTAGATACAAAAGAAAGCAGAAGTAATAATCTGAAAAAATAGGCCAATAGAACGCCTATGAAACAAAGGATTAAAAAAAGAATTTAAAAAAGCACTGAAGAATATAATAGATATATGAGGCACAGTAAATATTTCTAAAAATGGTATAATTTGAGTTCCAGTATGAGAAGAGAGAATGTGATGAAGCAAAATTTGAAGAGCTGATGGGATACAATGTTCCAAAATGAATAAATCCCACAGGTTTAATCATTGTTGCAAACTCTGAGAAGAAAACATCAGAAGAAAACCATACTCAGGCTTTCCTTGTAAAACTGCTGAAAAGCAAAGACAAAGAGAACATCTTTAAAATAGGCAGAGGAAAAAAAGATAATAATATAAATTTTCTTATGAAGCAACAGAATCCAGGAAATAATCGAATAACTTCTTTGAACTGCTGAAAAAAGTCCAACTTAAGATTCTATATCCAGAAAAAATATTTCTCAAACATTAAAGCCAAATAGACTATTAAGACAAACAAAAACAAACAGAATTTGTCAGTAGCACAACTAAAGTAAAATAAATACTAAAAGGAGTTCTTTAGGAAGAAGAACATTTATTCTTTTTTGGAAAGAACCCAAAAAGATTATTCACTTCTTTCCTCCATCTCTGGGTATACATTTCCTCAGATCTTTCTTGACTACACTGGCCCAGCCATCAAAGACTTCCTCTTAAATCTCCAAAATAAAAATTTTACACCACCTAACTACTGTAACCAGGGCTTGGCATTCTGTCCCATCTAGCCATATTTCTTCAAAGCCAAACTGAATCCGTCCTGTTGCTATTAGGACATTATCTTTTTAAAAACTAAACATTTTTTCCTTCCACACCATGAAAGTAAATCACATCCAGTTGTAGAATATTTCTGAAATACAAAATTACAAATATGTAAATAAAAGTTATTTATGTTCTCGTTTTCTTAAGTAATTGTTTTTGTTATTTTATTTATCATTATGTTTTTATTGGACATATAGGTTGTATCATAATATGTTTTAATTGAGTAACCTTTATAAATATTCTTTTTCATAAATCTTTATATTTCTTAATGTTTTGTTTCTTAAGAAATGTTTCTTTCGTTTTTTGTGATGGGGTCTTGCTATGTTGTCCAGGCTGAGTGCAATGGCTATTTGCAGGCATGATCGTAGTGTGCTACAGCCTCAAACTCCTGGGTTGAAGAAATCCTCCTGCCTCGGCCTCCCAAGTAGCTGGGACTACAGACATTTAGTTCCATACTTGGATCAAAGAGATATTTCTGAAAGTAAAATTTGGGGGTCAAAGGTATGGATTATTGCTTTTCCGACTCTTTTTTAAAAAAGTTGCTTCTTTTTTCTTTCTTCCCCAGCATCTGCCCAATCCTCCTCCCCACAGCCAGCCTCTGATAAGCATAATTCTACTCTGTTTATATGGGTTTGACTTTGTTAGATTTCACACATGTGAAATCATGGATCATATGGTTATCCTATTTTTAATTTTTGAGGAAAATCCACACTGCTTTCCATAATGCCTACATTAATGTACCTTTCTAACAACAGTTCCCTTTACTCTACAACCTCGTCAACACTTGTTATTGTTTGTCTTTTTGATAATGGCCATTCTAACAGGTGTGATATGATAGTTCATTGTGCTTTGAGTTTGCATTTCCTTGATCATTAGTGACATTGAGCATTTTTCTCATTTGCTTAGTAGCCATTTGCATATCTTCTGAAAATTTGCTATTCAAGTCTTTTACCTGTTTTTAAATGGGCTTTTGTTTTCTTACTATTGAGTTGTTTGAGTTCCTTATATATTTTGGCTATTAACCCCTTATCAGATGTATGGTTTGCAAATATTTTTTGCCTTTCTATAGGTTATGTTTTCACTCTGGTGATTTTGCTGTGCAGTGCTTTTTATTTTTTATGTAATTTCATTTGTTTATTTTTGCTTTTGCTGCCTGTGCTGTCGGGGTCATATTAAAAAAA
This sequence comes from Pongo abelii, assembly GCF_028885655.2. Lineage (NCBI taxonomy): Eukaryota > Metazoa > Chordata > Mammalia > Primates > Hominidae > Pongo > Pongo abelii. The sequence goes on along the minus strand of NC_071994.2, from coordinate 32,545,865 downwards.
TTATTGCCTAGATGTCATGGAGATTTTTCATTATGTCTTCTTTTAATAGTTTTATGGTTCAGGTATTACACTGAAATATTTAATTTATTTCCAGTTGATTTTTGAATATGGTGTGAGATGTGGGTTTAATTTCACTCTTCTGCATGTGGATATCCAGTTTCCAAGAACCATTTATTGAAGAAAATGTCCTTTCCTCATTGTATGTTCTTGAGATCTATGTGGAAAATCAATTAAGTAAACGTGTGTGAATTTATTTCTGGGCTCTTTATTCTGTTCCATTGGTGTCTGTTTCTACACAAATGCTCTGCTGCTTTGATTATTATATTATAGCTTTGTCGTGGATTTTGAAATGAGGTAGTGTGATGCCTGTGGCTTTGTTCTTTTTGCTTAAGGTTGCTTTGGCTATTTAGAATCTTTTGTAGTTCCATATGAATTAGGATTTTGTCTCTTTTTGTGAAAAATGTCATTGGAATTTTGATGGAGAGTGCATTGAATCTGCAGATCACTTTAGTTGGTATGGAGATTTTAAAAGTATCAATCCTTCCAATCCATGAACATAGGATATCTTTCCATTTACTTGTATCGTCTTCAATTTCTTTAATCAGAACCGGAACTAGCATAAAATTCAGGGGCTCTGCAGTTTGCTACTTAAGCCTATATACACTTTTTTCAAGTACGCTAATATCATCATAACTTCATAGTTGGGATCTATTGATATTCTCTAAAGCAGAGAATATTAAACACTACCTGTTAGCAGGATGTTCTCACCTTCTCCATGTTCTCTCTTTTTTCTGACTTCAGTGGTATCTCAGTGTGGTGCTTCCATTGTCATCTATGAAATTCTTCTTATGGTAAGGTTCTTGTGTGTAATTATTCAATACTATATCCTATATTATCTAGTCTTAGTGCACTGTCTTGATCAAAGAACACTGTTCAGAAACCAAAAAGTGACTTCAAAACCACTCAAGTTCTTTGAGTGTTTGTAAAAACCTGTAAAGGATAAACATTCATAGCAATTCTTTAACATTTTTTTCTTCTCCTATCCACTTTCTCACAATAGCTGCTCTCTTGTGCTTCTCAGAAATTCTCATTTCCTTCTTAAAATTTATTCCTCCAACCCTACCTTGTCCTCCTTTCTCTCTCCTGCTTCCATTCCTTTTCTGATTCTGATCCCAACTTTTGGAAGACTCTTCTGGCAATGGAAGAACTCTTCTCCAAATATGAAGTCTGGGAAGAAATTGAGTAGCCAAAATCAAAGCCATCATTGGCAAGCAGAGGATTGGGGAAAACTTGGAATGGTTACATATTAACAATGTTATCTGTTCACAGGTCTTTCATGCAGAGTGAAAATCTGAATGTGTGTGTGTGTGAGAGTGTGTGTGTGTTTAGGGATCCATCACTTACCTTTCCTTCCAGGGCAATAGTGCTCATCCTTGGCTACTATATTACCTTGATAACAAGTAACAGGGAATCAACTTTTCAAACTGTAGTAGATTGGAAATAGCTTATTGTAAAGCATCTATGAAATTATATACTTCTGATGTAACCTCAGGTCCTTTTGTTTTTATATTTTCATTGGTCAGGATATACAGTAGAAACAAAGGAGACGGTGGAGTGTGATGGATAAGAATACAGGCTTTGGAACTACATAGACCTGCATCCCAAGCCTGCCTCTACCACGTATTTGCTTTATGACTTTGGGCAAGCCACAACAATCTTCTGATTTATTTGTAAAAGAGAGATAACACTTTGCAAGGTTATTTTGGAGGTTTAATTGTATCATTCAGTCAATAAATATTTATTGAGAACTTCTGTGTGCCAGTACTATTCTAGGCACTGGGACTCTGATAGTGAACCAGCAAAAAAAACTCACTGCTCCCAAGTATCTGAGCCCAGTGATAATCCATGTAAAGTCTGCACACTACCTGGCACATAGTGAGCACTCAAAATGGAATAAATAATTATACTATTACTAGATTTTATAAAAAATATTTGCCTTTCTGATCTTGTTGGGTGAAAGATAGTTTCACTTAGCTAAATAAGTCTTAGAATTCTAAAATGTCTAAGTAGAAGGGTTAATGGTGTGTTTTGTTGATTCAGGGCAAGGGGATTAGGGACTGTATCACTCTGGTGTCACTAGCCTCTGAGATTGCCTCCCAGTGATGCCTGCTTCCTGGTGTTCACATCCTTATGTAGTCTGCTCCCTCAGTGTGCCAGGTTTGGTCTGTGCTAGTATAATATGGCAGAGCAATGGTATGTCACTTCTAATGTTAGGTTATAGAAGATATTGAGGATTCCGTCTTGGACATTCTCTTTCTTTCTTTCTCAGATTATTCGTTTTGGGGGAAGCCAGCTGCCATGCCATGAACGGCCTCATGGAGAGGCCCACATGACAGGAAACTGAGGCCTCCAGCCAATAGCCATATTAGTGATCTTGGGAGTGAATTCTGCAGCCCTGATGGGCCTTCTTATGATAGTAGCCCCAGCTAACAGCTTGACTGTGACTTCATGGGAGACACTGAGCCAGACCTATCCAGCTAAGCAGCTCCCAGATGCCTGATCCTTAGAAACTCTGTGAGAAAATAAATGCTTGTTATTTTAAGATGCTAAGTTTTGGGATAATTTGTTGTGCAGTAATAGATGCTATTAATAACATGTTCATTATAGGGGCTTGATAAATATTTTTGGAATAATTTAATGCACATATATTTGGTTTTTCATCCTAAGTTCAAGATATTCAGTAACTTCCCCAAGATCCCACACTTGTCTCTTCCTTGTTAATGAGCCTCTGTCTTTGATATGGTTTGGCCATGTCCATACCCAAATCTCATCTTGAATTGTAGCTCCCATAATTCCCACGTGTCATGGGAGGGACCTAGTGGGAGGTAATTGAATCATGGGGATGGGTCTTCCCATGCTGACCAATAGCATGATATCGGTCAGCATGGGAAAGACATGATAGCGAGTAAGTCTCAGTGATAGCAAATAAGTCTCAAGAGATCTGATGGTATTACACGGGGGAGTTCCCCTGCACATGCCCTCTTTGCCTGCTGCCATGTAAGAAGTCCCTTTGTTCTTCCTGCATCGTCTGCCATGATTGTGAGGCCTCCCCAGTCACGTGGAACTGTGAGTCCATTAAACCTCTTTCCTTTATAAATTACCCAGTCTCGGGTATGTCTTTATCAGCGACGTGAGAACAACTAGTACAGTCTTAATGTTCGATCTGCCTTGATCTTAATGTTTCCCCAGTTCTTTCTCCTCCCCACATCCTGCCTTCAGCCAGAAGGGGCAGGAGCATTAGCCTCTGGGCTCCCTGACTTGGGTTGGTCCCTCTCCACCAGCAATGACTGGGCCTGTTTTCCTTAAGAGACAATAATCCTGGCTTATTATGCATCCAGAAGCTATGGGAACATTTGTTTCCCCTCTGAGCCTGTTTTATCTATAAATTTCAATATATTAGCTAAGAAAGCTTGTATCTGAGCCCCGGAGGGAAGTGCCCTTTTAAAAGCTGTTGCGTTCTGATCCTCATATTTCTTTCCAGAGACAAGGTTGGGGGTGGAAAAGGCACTCATGGTAGAAAAGAAAGGCTTTTCAAGTCATCCTGTTATACCAGGAGTGGGAAAATCAAGGCAGAGGCTGATAAATGAATCTCAGGGTCAAACCAGATCCAGAAAAAGCACAGAGTCTAAGTCCTGAGCTGTTGAGACCTTAGACAAAGCTTGCCCCATATGAGAAACTTGTAGTATTTTTCTGGCTCTAACAAGAACCAGCACAGGGACTCCCAAGATTGAGGACACCAAGCTGCTGCGGTGCCTTAATTTACCACACTGAGAAGAGTTTGAAATTTTTCCCTCTGTGTGTGTGTGTGTGTGTGTGTGTGTGTGACTGTTAGGTACACTAGCCTCCAAGGCAGGTAGTAGGTTATATTGCATATTCCATCCCAGTACCACACACTTCTGGGCATACAGTAAATGTTGAATCAAGGCAAGGATGTGCACGTTTAAGCCTCTGTAATTGTGTTTGCTTATCTTAAGGCATTCTTTCTTTATTCATTTTAACCGTTATAAAGTTTCTTCCTCTTTCTACAAAAACAAAACAAACCAGAAAGACAAAACAAAAACCAAAATTGGTGACCTCACGCCTTATAGTTGTTTCCCCTCTTCTGAGTGGCATTTGCTGTCTGAAGATATTTTCATCTGTTACTGCATTTTTTTCTCCTCTTAGGTTTAGATCAGAGCTTATTTTTCAATAAGACATGTTCAGAAAAGCTATCTTCCTTTACCAAATTGCACACTTCACAAAAGACAGAGATGAGATTTGAACCTCAGGCTGTCTGACTTTAAAGTTCCATGCTCGTTCCACTACCCAGGCTGTCTCTGTCCACATGCTGCGGCCACAGTCCTTTAGTCTCCAAGTGCTTGGCCCCCCCTCTAGAATAAGGAGGTGATGCCTGGCTTCTCAAAAGGGATGAGGCTCTGGGCTTCCCACTCATTTTCAACAGAGTGCTTCCACTTTGGCTTTACATTTTGAGCTTTCCTATATAATTTCATTGGAACAAAACATTCCAAAGCAAAATGACACCGAATCAAACTAGAACAAGCAAACAAGTCCACTGACCTTTGGTGATTAGGTGACCTCTAAGCTCCCTACTATAAAAGCTCACTCCAGTGTCTTTCTTTCTGAGCCAATGTCTTCCATCTCAGGCTCCTGGCAATGAAGAGTGAGCATGGAGCCAGACCCCCTTTGGTACAATACAGCATCCGCTTCCCTCCATCTGGGCTCAGCTGCAGGGCTTGTGCCCATGGGAGGTTTTTGGGGAAAGGACAAACCAAGGCAACATTAAACCAAGAATGTTCAGCATGTCACAACTTTCACAAGCAGGACTGTGAGCCAGTATATCCTAATGGCTAAAAGCACAGGCTTTGGCCTCAAACATATATGGGTAATATGTTGACTGCTTTCTAGATTTTTGACCTTGGGCAAGTTCCTTTATCCACCTAAGCCTTAGCATCACCATTGGTAAAATAGAGATAGTAATGCCCATTTCATAAAGTTGTTACAAAGATGAAATGAGCCTATATATGTAAAGCACAGGTAGCTACCATTTGTTGAGCACTTACTAGAAGCCAGGAGCTCTGCTAAGTGTTTTATATACATTGCCTTAGTGCATCTTCACAACAAACCTACGAGGTGGGCATGTTTGGCCTGTAACTGGATACAAAGGAAACAGTCAGTAAGTGGGAGTTTTCATTATTATAGTTATTGTTGTTACAATGACATGGTGTTGGGTCAGCCATGAGTGATGACTACAGTGAGCATCCATATGAAATGATGCTGGGTTGGACCCTCCCACATGCTGCCTTCATCTGGTTCTCCAGCTGGGGAGGATGACATCACTCCACAGAGCTAAGGGATTTCTCAGCAAGTGTTTTCTATAGAGATTTCTCCTCTCTTGGCTCCCCTCCTCAACGTCAGTCCCAACTGCCTGCTCTACCATCTGGCATTGGTAGGTGAGACGGTAAAAAGAATTTTCAGAAAATATATTATGTTTCAAATCTGAAAACTAAAATTCCAGTTTTTTCACTTTCAGACAGAGAAAGGATGTCTGTCATTCACCATTCACTGATGTGTGATACCTTTGGGGGAATCATAGTGTCTCTCTAAGCCTACATTTCTATACCTGGAAAAATGGAAAGAAAATGAATAAGGAAAGAAACATTCAGTGAGCATCTACTACATACCAGGAGCTCAATATAAGTTGTCTCAATTATTCGTCTCAACATGCTATAATTATTGTCCCTGTTTTATAAATGATGAAAACTTCGGCTCAGGCAGGTTGAGGCTCACCCAAGATCTCATGGCCATTAAGTGACAGAAGCGGAACTTGAATGCAAGTTTTCTGAAACACGCTATACATTATTTCCACCACATCAACCAACAATTTGAAAGGCTGCCCTACAGCCGCCTCCCATCCCTCCTTCTGAGTATGTGGAAGGACACAATCTCCTCTTTGCTTCTGCCTTTTCATAGGTAAACATCCCTTTGTAAACTACCCATTATAGGGGAACAGATGCCTGCTGCCTTTTAGTGGAGTTTCAAAGGCCCGAATACCTCCACCTGCAGCCAACACAGCACCTTTTGCAGGTACTTTGCAGTAATATGAGCCTCTGGTTATTTCCTGAGATGGATTCTTTAATCTTCATGCTTAAAGACAAATACAGCTTTGGTCCCTGTAAACAAACACAGTGACAAAGCTACATGACTCACCTACCAGTCATTTCCAGTGGCTTTCCAAAGCATGGGCATGGCATGGTACTGACCACTCATTCTGTCTCCCTGGAAACTGGTTCTTACGACATGCCTGAGAAAATTAGTTCATGTGTCAGCCACCTGCACTATGCCATTCTGTCAAGGTAGATTAAGGAGGTGAGGAATGAGGTCTGAGAGCAAGGGGAATCATGGCTTTGCTGGGAAAGAAAGAAGTCTCTTTTGGGCTAGGAGCAATTGATCATTTGACAATCAATTGATTTAGAGTGTGTTGAGAGCCAGGTGCCTGGAATATAAAAAGAGATTCAGGGATCTTGGAGGCAAAACCAAGGTTGGAAGATGTTTCCTGACCAGCACAAGTGGTAGAGTATTTAACATTATGACATTTTAGGAAAATCTGGACTTTTACCATAAGCTTAAGACATGGGACCCTGTCATTAATCTTACAATCTTTTGGTAAAGGAAAATGAAGTTGTTGGGATTGAAAAACCTCTCCTTCTAAATCTCCTTTCCCAAACATGGGCCACTTAGAATTCTACCTTGAGTTTTTTGTCTTTTGCTTAAAGTTTTGATCATTATTAACATGTAAATATCCTGGGAAAAAATAACTGATGTGATCAGGGATAGGCTTCACCCATCATACTATTTCAAAAGAAGGAAACAGCTAAACTATTGTGTTGAGAGGGACTCTTAGGTAGGACTCTGTGAGAGAGATCTGTCCTTGGGCTGGAATGACAAGTGGTAGGATGGATGTTTTACAGGCACATTTATTTACCTTACAGTGGGATGCATTGGTTTACTCATTCAACAGTGGTATTTGAGTATAAAAGAAGGATCTAGGAGTAAGTCATAAAAATACTTATTTCTCATTAAAATTAATATTATAGAGAAGTTAGGAAACAATAAAAAAATATAAAATAGAAAAATATCCATAGTTTTACCTCCCAAGTATATATTTTATGTCTTAACATATGTGTTAACATTTTTGTATATTTCTTTCCAGCCCTTGTTCTATGCATTACTTTTTTTAAATGTAGTTGAGATTAAATTACAGTATAATTTTGTATCTTGTCTTTTCATTACCATTATACCCTAAGCACTTTGCATATTACTATAAACTTTAATATTAAAATAGCTAATATATTTTAAGTATTGATAATCAGTATGTGCTAGATACCATGCTAAACACTATATGAGATCCACTATCCCATTTAATCTCCACATAAATTAGCAGGTAATATTACTGTTTTTGTATTACAAAGGCTAACACTGAGGCTTAGAAAAGTTAGTTCATTTGTTCACAGCCACACAGCTAAAAGTGGAACAGTTGGGATGTAAATCCAGGCTTGCCAGGCTGCTAAACATGTATTACTATTTTTTCAAGGATGATATTATGTGATAGTTTAGTTGAAAGTGTTTTTTCTTACTTAATGATACATGAAATATGGAGGATCTTACAATTAATGGCACCTTAGCATAAATGAAACTTAGTTGTATTAATCTAGGATTACTTTTTATACCTCTACAAATCTCTATGCCTTTACCCAATCAGTTTTGAAAACATATTTTATTTTCTTTTTTTTCTCCATGCGTGACCTGCTATTGTCAACAACCATTCGGAATTCCCAAAGGATTGGTAGAGGTATGCAGTTGGGATAAAGCATTAAGGATACCAACCAAATGACTCACCAGGGAAAACCTGAGCTCTGCTCTTAAATCTGTCTGTACTCCTGGCCAAGATGCATTATCTCCTCCTTAGTGCTCTCAGTCTTCTTCTACTTTAATGTTATTTTTAATGACCATATAATTTTCTTTCAAGTGGGAAAAATGACGGGCTTGATTGTTCTCCTATTCGTGGCATTTCTTTTATTTCAATATATTTACTATATAAATAACGTAGGAGCAAGCATTAAAACATGATGGGTAGAAACTCTAGAGATGGAGGGAAAAAGAACACAGGAATCATTTATTTTCTCTGGGTACTGTGCTCTTCTACAGGGTGTTCATAAAGGCTAGAAACAGAAAAATATACATAACAAATGTTTTATTGATATTACAGACAATAGGCGATGTGTTCAAAGTGCTATCTCCCATTATCAATGTGTAGTTCAATGTGCTGATGAAAATTGCAAAAAACTAGGTACTCTTAATGCATTTCCATAAATCTGTACAGATGCATCTATGATGCATTGTCTCAGACAATTTATGCCTAGATTTTTTCATTGTGTAAACTGTGCCATTAATATACCCCCAGAGGAAGAAGTATAATGAGTTCAGTCTTTGCAAAAGTAGATGTTGGTCACTCTGCATTATGTTGTAATACACTCTGTGTTACGACTTTTTTATCACAGTTTGCCTGGCTGACTACATTAGACATCTGTATATTGGACATCTCTTTACCAGACACCATAATTCCATATATATATTACATATATATAATATATATATATAATATATATATATAATTGATATATATAAAATTTCTTTGACATGTGTAGTATATTTTTCTCCATGAGATAATGAGCACTTAACAGGGTAAGAATATTCTCAGCTGCAGAGGTGATCACACTCCACAGTTTATGAAACATAATTATTATTAGGCCCTGAAGCATTTCTTTTTAAATTTTACATGTTTATGTATTGTCTTTTATTTTCCTACCCACTCCAATTTCCATGCCTCTTACCATGGGTGACCATTCTGTTTAATGTGTTTGTTGTACATGGTCTCCTGTGGGGTTGGGTAAAGAATTCGTTGGGATGTACACCTGGAATCTTTGGGTCCTAACTCCCACCCACAGTAATGAACTTTCTTGTGGCATCTCATCCTCAGCAACACTTCCACTGTCTAGCTTGGGATTGTTGTTGGTTCAGAAGGTAGAAAGTGATATCTCCTTGTTTTAAATTACTTTTCTGTAAACATGGTGACTATAGTTAATAACAATGTATTGTGTACTTGAAAATTGCTAAGAGAGTAGATTTTAAGTGTTCTTACCACAAAAAAAAAGGTATGTGGAGCTAATACATGATAACTAGCTGAGTTTAGCCATTCCACAAATCTATACATATTTCAAAACATCATTTTGTACACCATACATATATATACTTTTTATTTATCAATTAAAAACATTACAATTAAAAACAGCTTTCCTCTGACTACTAGTAATTTTGAATGACTTTAATATACTAAGTAATCTTCTGTGTTTCCACTTCTTCAAATTGTCTTTTCATACCCTCTATTTTCTTATTGGGGCTATTGTATTTGGGGAAATTTATTGAATTTGTTTGAATATTTCAGATATTGGTTTTAGAGATTACAAATATCTTCCTCTGAGGTGCTCTCTCACTTTCCTTTTAAATACTGTCATTCCCCTATTATTTTTTTCATGATGTCCTTCAATGAACAAAAATCCACAGTTTTGTTACAGTCAAATCTTTCAAGGGTTTTTTTCATTGCCATTGGGTTTGTGCTCTGGAAGTTTTATTGATGCTCTCTCTTTCCCTGCCACAAGCCCCTAGGTCACACAAATATTCTACATTTTCTTCTATTTATTTTAGTTTTATAGCTCACATTTAGGCCTTTAATTAATCTAGAATCTATCCTTGTTTATGGAGTTCAATGAGGATTATGGAGTTCAATGAGGATTTCATTAATTTCAGTTTTCTGGTTTCTCAATATTTATTAAACAAAGTGTCTCTCAATGAATGTGTAATCTATTATCTATCTATTTGTCCGACACTAATTTTTTCTCTTCCGTTGGCTAGTTTGTTGTTGAAACACTACCACACTGTTTTCATTATCAGTCTCTAATTGTCTTAAAGTTAATGTTGTCTTGGTTATTTGTGAACCAATATAAATTTTAGATAATCAAGTTCCTTGAAAACAATCCAGCTGGAATTTTAATTGGTATTGTCTTGATTTTACAGGTCCTTACCTGAAGCCCAAGGTGATTTTTGGCCTTTGGTGACCTCGTGACCGTTGGCAGTGGGTCAGATGTGGCACTCAGAATTAGGGGAAGGATTGGTGATGCCAGAACATCTGGTGAAGCCGGCACTTCAAGGCACTCCTCAAGCCTGGAAATCCTCACCAATAGGTATGACTCATGGTTTCGTGAAAAGCTGCTGATCTCATTAGTTTCAGAAATGATTGCATGGCTGGGCAGGGACTCTCGGGTAGATGCAGCGCTGACTGGGTGCCCTTGGGAAGAATACCTCGCATTTCTCCTGAGGTGGTGAAATAGGCGGAAACTGGTTCCCATCCAAATCCTGGAAACCACCATGGGTGAGGTCATGTCCACACATGTCAAGGCCTTGATGAGATAGTTATCTGCATAGTCCAGAAAAATCACTTTTCCACCAAACGTTCTAAATGATTGATGGAGAAACAAATTTTCCAATTACGCTAACTTTCATTGTTATTACTAAAGGATTAAGTGCTACACCACACACACACACACACACACTCACACAATATTCAGATAAAAAGAAAGCCTAATTATTTTATATTCAGAAAAAAAGGAGTTGGCCTTTCTGAACAACCACAACAATGAAAAAGGAAAAGAAATCTGTTAAAACTTTAATTTTAGTTTTCCTTTTGGATTTTAAAATAATTGTGAAATATTTCAAACACAGAAAATATATAGAGTTTTTCTTTCTTTTTGGGAAACAGAGTTACAATGAAAGACACAATTGGAGACCACAGGGTACCATAGCGCCGGTCCTATTTTTCTGCTTCTCTTCTGAGAGATAACTATGCTCCTGAGTACTCATGCTTATTTTATACTTTTACTACCTATGTATGCATCCCTAAACTGTAAATAGCAAAATTCTGCACATTTTAAGATTTTATCTGAATGGTCCTATGTCTGTATCATTCTGCAATTTGTGTTTTATCAATGTTAGTATTTGTTGTTCGATCAACTTAAGTTTTCCACATTTATTTTAAGTATTCCATTAAACATATTCCATTCCAGAAAATATATTGAAATTTATTCATTTCTATTGATAGACATTTAAATCATTTCCAAATGTTTGCTCCCAGGAAAACAGCTGCAATGGACATTATTACACATGTTTCCTCATGCACAAGAGTTAGAGTTTCTCTAAAACACTATTTTGGAGAGAGTATGAGCATCATCAGAGTTCCTAGATACTGCGAAATTGTTTTTCAAAGTAATAGTATTAATTTACCCTCCTACCAGCATATCCTTACCAACACTTGGCATTACCAAATTTTTGAATTTTCATAAATTTGGTGGATGTGAAATGGTATCTCATTAGTGTTATAATTTGCATTCTGCAGATATTAATGAGTTTGAGCACATTTTCATATACTTATTGTCTATTCAGGTTTTCTTTCCTGTGAATTGCCTGTTTATATTTATTTATTTATATAAATATTTATACATATTATATAATTATATTATATATTATATATTAAATATATTATATATTTATTAATATATATTATTTATATATTATATATTTATTAAATATATTATATAGAATAATATTTATATATTATATTTATATTTATATAAATGTATATTTATATATTTATATTTATATAAATGTATATTTATATATTTATATTTATACAAATGTATATTTATATATTTATATTTATACCAATGTATATTTATATATTTATATTTATACAAATGTATATTTATATATTTATAAATATAATATATATTAATATATATTATAATATATAAATATATAAATATATTTAATATTTATATATTAAATATATTTAATATATTATAATAAATATATATTTATATATTTATATATTAGCCCATTTTTTCATTGTATTGATTTTGTTTTCTTATTGAATTGTAGGCATTTTTAAAAACAGACTCTGGAGATGAATCTTTTCTAGTTATATACTTTGTAAGTATCTATACCGTAGATAACCTTTTATTTTGACTGAAATATCTTTTGTTGTGCAGAAGTTATTAATTTTGATGTATTTAACCTTAAATGTTTTCCTTTATGGCCTGTACTTATGTTGTGTTTAAGAAATAAATATTTTCTATGCTGAAGTCATACATACATGCTCCTCAGTTATAAAATTTTACAGTTTTTGCTTTTCACATTTAGATTTTTAATTCATCCAGAACCTTTTTGTTTATGGTGTTAATTTGAATTGTGCAGGGAGTTAATTTTAATTTCTGTCTTCTACATAAATAATCAACTGTCACAAACTTTCACTAAATAATCTATTCATTCTGTTATACTTGATGACACCATAAATTCATCTATAGTGTATTTCCCCATATGACTAGGTCTGTTTTTAGGCTCTCTATTTGGTTCTAATTATTCATTGATCTGTTCCTATGCCAGGAGCATATTTCATAAATTCCTCCAGCTTTTTGTCTTCTATTCTTGGCCCTTTCTTCTCTTGCATGCTTTTCAGGATCAAATTGTGAAATTGAGTGAGAAACCCTACCAGAATTTTATTTGGAATTGCATTGACTTTAACAATTTAATTTGGGAATAATTAATGTCTTTAAGATTTTCTGTCTTCTCATATATAATTATGGCAAATATCTTCATTTATCTAGATCTTCTTTCTTTTAATAATGTTTTATAATTTTCATCATGAAAGTTTCACATTTTTTTTAGATTTATTCCTAAATGCTTTTCATATTTTTGCAGTTTTGTAAATGGGATTTTTTTCTATTCAATTTTTCTAATTATTACTTATTTATGAGTAAACTATTAATTTTGATATGTTGACCTAATGTTCAAAAATCTTGCTAAGTTATTTTATTAGTTCTCATATATTTTAAAATGACTTTCATGTTTTCTATGTAATTCAACAATATCTTCTAAAAATAAGAACAGATTTGACTTCAATTTTAAATTTATTTATTTTCTTGATTTGTGTGACTAACTTAGGTATCCAAGGCAGGGTTGAATAGAAGGGGCAATAAAGAATCATGGTCTTGTTCCTGACAAGACAATACTTCTAAAGTGTTCCATTTTAAGTGTGATGTTTGCTACAGGTGTTTAATAGATACTGCTTATTAATCTGAGGAAGTTTACTTCTACTCCTAGTTTAATAAGAGGTTTTTATATTTAAATCATGAATGAATGGAGAATTATATTGGGTGCTTTTTCTGTACATATCGAGATAATATGTTGTTCTATTGTTGCATCTAATAGTTTAGATCATAACTGGTTAATTTCCTGATGTTGAACTATCCTTGTAGTCTTAAGATAAACTATTTGTGGTCATAATCTATTACTGTCATTAAAATATTTTTGGATTTAATATTTATTCTCCTGTACACTTATATCTAGTTTTTCTAGCACTATTTATTGAATAGGGTGTTCTTCCCCCCATGTTCTTGGTGTCTTTGTAAAAAATTAGTTGGCTATAATTACGTGGATTTATTTCTGGATTCTCTGTATTATTCCATTGGTCTATGTGTCTGTCTTTATACTCATGACATGCTATTTTGGTTACTATAGCTTTGTAGCATATTTTGAAGTCAGATAGTATGATACCTCTAGCTTTATTCTTTTAGTTCAGGATTGCTTTTTCTACTTGAGCTCTTTTGCTTTTCCATAATTTTGGATTTTTTTTCTATTTTTGTCACTAATTTTATTGGTATTTTGATAGGGGTTGCATTGAATTTGTAGACTGCTTTGGGTAGTATGGCCATTTTAACAATATTAATTCCTCTGGCCCATGAGCATGGTGTAACTCTTCAATTTTTATGTCCTCTTCAACTTCTTTAGACGGTGTTTTGTAGTCTTACTACAAAAAGGATGCTTTTTACCTCCTTGGTTAAAATTATTCCTAGGTATTTTAATATTTTGTAGCTATCATAAATGGAATTGCTTTTGCACCCAGTTTGTTACTGGTGTATAGAAACATCATTGATTTTTATATGTTAATTTTGTATCCTGCAACTTTACTGAGTTTATCAGTTCTAGGAAGTTTTTGGTAGAGCCTTTAGGTTTTTCTATATCATGTCATCTGCAAAATAGGACAATTTGACTTCCTCTTTCTTGATTAAAATTCCTTTTATTTATTTCTCTTGCCTGATTGCTCTAGTTAGGACTTGTAACACAATGTTGAATAAGAGTGGTGAAAATGGTCATCCTTGTCTTACTCTAGTTCTTAGAGAAAAGGCTTTCAGCTTTTCCCCATTGAGTA